>NC_059425.1:1760008-2057864 GCF_021028975.2 Sphaerodactylus townsendi | reverse complement strand
CAGGCGATGAGGAGGACACCGTAAGTGGGGCGGAGACGGGAGACAGCGTCTTCCCGGCGGCGCGGTTCGCACCGTGCCGCAGGGAAGACGATCCCTCCCCAACAACAACCCTTTAAAGGGTTGTTGTTTAGGGCGGCTTGACGCCGCCCTGGGGGGAGGGAAGAAGAGTCAGAAGAGCTGCTGCAACGCAAACGGCGGCCTGGGGGTGCCTTTTTTGGCGCCCCCAGGCCGTCGTAAAAGGGCCGTGCAGAAACGGCCTATGTTTTTTTTTCCTCTAAGGGATATTGAAACAATGGAGAAAAGTTTGGATTCATACCCCTCTTTTCTCAACTATAAGGAGACTCAAAACAGCTTACAAACTCCTTCCTTTCCCTTCCCCACAACAGAGACCTTGTGAGAGTTCTGAAGAACTGTGACTAGTCCATCTAGCAGACTTCATGTGGAGGAGTGGGGAAAGAAATTCAGTTCACCAGATAAGAGTCAGCTACTCATGAGGAGGAGTGGGGAATCAAACCTAGTTCTCCAGTTTAAAGTCCATTGCTCATAACCCCTACACCACACTGAACACACACACAACATGAATAACTGTAGTTCATCATTGAACTCTGATTCTATTATACAGAAAGAGAATTAAACCATCCTGAGCAGCGAAACAAAAATTGCAACAAATTTAGGGAAAAAATGGCTAAGGGAACCATCCAAGTGAGTATCCAGCATTTTTTGGAGAGTGGAATTCAGCCCACCCAAAAGATGCTACAACATTTCATGTGGTCTCACTGTTATCTTATTTAGATGTCTAAGGCCCCTTCCACACACACAGAATAATGTACTTTCAGTCCACTCACAATTGTTTGCAACTGGATTTTGCTATTCCTCATAGCGTCAAAGTGCATTGAAAGTGGATTGAAAGTGCATTATTCTGCATGCGCTAGGACCCTTAATCAATTCAATATAATATAAATCCCTCCCCCAGTAAATCTAGCCTGGCGCAAAAGTACCAGTGGAGGAAAGAAATGGAAAACAGAGGGGGATGGGGAAGGGAACGGAAGAGGCAAGGGCAGTCAGCAAGATGAAACATAAGAACATAAGAACATAAGAACATAAGAACATAAGAACAAGCCAGCTGGATCAGACCAGAGTCCATCTAGTCCAGCTCTCTGCTACTCGCAGTGGCCCACCAGGTTCCTTTGGGAGCTCACGTGCAGGCGGTGAAAGCAATGGCCTTCTGTGGCTGTTGCTCCTGAGCACCTGGTCTGCTAAGGCATTTGCAATCTGAGATCAAGGAGGATCAAGATTGGTAGCCAGAGATCGACTTCTCCTCCATAAATCTGTCCAGGTCCCTTTTAAAGCTATCCAGGTTAGTGGCCATCACCACCTCCTGGGGCAGCATATTCCAAACACCAATCACACGTTACGTGAAGAAGTGTTTCCTTTTTTTAGTTCTCATTCTTCCCCCCAACATTTTCAATGGATGCCCCCTGGTTCTAGTATGGTGAGAAAGAGAGAAAAACAAACCACCCCTCCTCTCAACTTGTTAATGAAATAATACTTGTTGTTAATTAAATTTGGTTTTGTTAATGAATTGGTGCTTGCTCTATGCAAGGAAGTTGGCATGGTCTGGTCTGTTAGACCTCAGAGGCTAAGCAGGGTCAGTATTTGAATAAGAAACCACTGTGGAAGGCCCTGCATGGGAAGGTGCTGGCAAACCAATTCTATTTTTCACTTGCCTTGAAAACCCTTTGGTTGGATTGCTGTAAATCGATTGCAACTTAGCTGCACTTGGGCCCCCTCGGCACATGTAAAATAATGCATTTTCAAACCACTTTCACAACTGTTTGTAACTGAATTTTGCTGTTCCGCACTGCTTCAAAGAGCACTGAAACCAGTTTGAAAGTGCATTATTTTGCATGCGCGGAATGAGCCCTTGTTAAGTCTCGAACCTTGAAGTAATAAACAGAATCTGTATTGTTGATCAGTAGCCTTTATTGTTAGGCATCGAAGCACTCAGCTTGACAAAAGCCAGTTCTCGCGAACCTGGCTTTTGCTATCCCCTTTATTCCAATGTTAGTCCCCCCTCCCAATTTCCCAAGAAATGTGAGAAAAAAATAGTTTGGAGTTGAGGCGCCCCAAGGTCGGTACAGATACAGATAGAGAGCCACCTGGCATCCTGCCCCCAGGAGATAATGGAAGAAATCCCGATTCTCATGAGACCAAAGTGTCAGGGAAAAGTTTTGTTATCTACTTAGTGTGTGAAGCCATAAAGTAAAGATCAAGGAAAGAATGCCCCAAAATGGCAGTAGTAACATATAGCAGGCTGGTTACATGTATCTTGTTGCAATTACATTGAGTTATGAATGAATCTCAATCACTTAAAAGGCCCTTTCCGCACTGTGGAAAGGGCGCTCCTCCACCGGCAGGAATTCTGCCGATGGAAGGGTGGGGACTGTTTGCATGGGAGTGTGCGAGCGGCCCCCGCAGAGGCTGGCGTGGGAGAGGCGGCTCTCTTCCCCGTCCCTCTCCCACTCACCTCGTCGCCTTCGTCACTCTACTGGACTGCTGAGACCTGCCCACGCTGCCCTCCGACCACCAGGGGTCGGAGGACAGCGAGGGAGGGTCTCAGCAGTCCAGTAGAGTGACGAAGGCGACGAGGTGAGTGGGAGAGGGACGGGGAAAACAGCGTGTTCCCGGCGGTGCCGTTCGCACCGCGCCGGCGGGAACGCGCTGTTTTCCCAAAAACCTCCCTCCAGGAGGGAGGTTTTTGGAGGCGGCCTGACGCTGCCCTGGGGGTGGGGGAGGGGAGCCAGGTCGGCGCTGCTGCATTTTAGCAGCGCCGCCTGTGCGAACGGCTCCCTGGGGACGGCGTTTTTGCCATTCCCAGGGCGCCATATATGGCCCGTGCAGAAAGGGCCTTAGATACAATCCCCCTGATTCACTCATGTGAGCGGGTGCTTATTATATGCTGCTATTAGTTTGCTAAATGCCACCTTCTTGTATCTAAGAAAGTGGCCCTTTCCACATATATCACTGAAAATGCTTGTAAGACATTTTCAGTCCTCTGCTTTACCACAATATATGTTGACACTCACCCCCTCAAAACAATTCCTGGCTGCCATTTTGTTTTGTTTTTTCCTTGGTTTTTAAAAGTATATTGACAAATCAATCCTTCTATGTTCCACAGTTTTGTGGTGCCTCTGTATACTCAATGCTTCAAAAATTAAGCTCCTCCCACCCCCCACCCCAAAAAAACCTCACAGAAATGTTCCTAAAACAGGCGAGAGGAAACAGAGAGTGAGCACCAAAAATGGCACCGAGGAGAAAGTTCGGGGACTACAGAGAGGTGTGGGAAACATTTTAAAGTGATACATACAGCAGGGGATTAATTTAAAACGTTTTGTGGGTGGAAGTAAAATAAAAGTGTTAGCTGCTTCATTGACTTCAATGGACATACAAACATCTCTGTTTGGGACTGCACTTTGTCTCTGATGATCTAAATTGTGTGCGACAGTTTTCTAACTCGACAAACAAGTAGTTTGGCGGGGAGGTGGAGTTCAGATCAAAAGATGGTCATGGCAAGATGACCATAGGTCCTAATATTTCATTAATTTCTTTGTCAAGGCTTTAATGAAACATACGTCATGTACACCTAAGGGTGGAGGAAGTAACCTTGTAAGAAAAGGAAGCAAAATAAATTAAAGAGTTTCAATTACTTTCCTGTATATATGGCAAAATCAACTTGACAATTACTACCCAGAAATCCTTGAGGCATTCCGACAAACCATATAAAGTGTTGCCTACTGACGGGCTATCCAGCAATACCTTCATTTTGGCTCTGCAGGAAACCATGTGAGTTTTGATTCTATATATGGGTTTTATAGTGGCTGAAATAACTTTTCTCTGCAAGTCTTCCAATGTGAAACTAGCCTCAATTGCCAGCGCTTACGATGGACACGTTCATATCACACCTTGACTCATGAACTGCATGTATTATGACCGCATAGTCAAACATTAATGGAGGGCATAAATCAAACTGTGGTATGTCATTGTCTGTGAGCATTGGACATCCTGATGGAAATCCAGTCTTTATGAAAGTGGATTGAAAGTGCATTAATCTGCATGTGCGGAAGGGGCCTTAGTTTACGCCTGTCAATTGCTCCTCTCTCTCTCTCTCTCTCTCTCTCTCTCTCTCTCTCTTTGAGAGATTGATTATATGAGATATGGAGAACTACAGCACATAGCTGTGTATCACTGAAACATTGGCTCCTTCCGCACATGCAGAATAATGCACTTTCAAACTGCTTTCAATGCTCTTTGAAGCTGTGCGGAATAGCAAAATCCACTTGCAAACAGTTGTGAAAGTGGTTTGAAAATGCATTATTCTGCGTGTGTGGAAGGGGCCATTGAATCATCAACTAACTAACTAAAAAGAAAAGAAAAAAATGTAATGGCGGCCATGAATCGTTTTGAGGGGGTGAATATGGGCATACGTCATGGTAGAGAGGAGGATTGAATTTCCCCCCCCAATGTTTTCAGTGCCCCTAATCAAGTCCTAATCAGGCTGAGACAATATGTCCACCATTTATATATCAATTAGCTATTTAGAAAATCACCCATAGAGACGCAAATATCATTCCTTGTATTTTTTTAAATTGTATTCACGCAGTTTCATTTCATCCATATATATTGATTTTTTTCCTGGTAACAATTCTGTATGATAGGTTATGCCATTGGTGGCGAACCTTTGGCACTCCAGATGTTATGGACTATAATTCCCATCATCCCCTGCTAGCATGGTCAATTGGCCATGCTGGCAGGGGCTGATGGGAATTGTAGTCCATAACATCTGGAGTGCCGAAGGTTCGCCACCACGGGGTTATGCTGAGGGGAAAAAATGCCTGGGCGTGGGCACAGAACTTGATGGTAGTACGATCAACCCGGCTGGCCAGATGGAAGCGCCTGGCAGAATAGTTCCGTTTTGCAGGCCCTGTGGAAACTTTGCAAATCCCACAGGGCCCTGACCTCCTTAGGGAGCCAATTCCACCAGGTAGGGGCCCCAGGGCCATAAAATCAGGCCAGCCGGATGTCTTTCAGGCCAGGGACCTGTAACAGGTTCTCCTCCGAAGAACGGAGGGACCTGACGGGGAAGTATAGGGAGATGCCGTCCCTCAGATATGCAGGTCCAAGATAGCATTGCCCTTTCCTTCAATTAATCCTCATAACAACCCTGTGGGGTCAGTTAAAGCTGGGGAAAAAATAGTGGCCCAAGACAACTCAGCAAACCTCCATGGCAGAGAGAAGATTCGAACCTGAGCAGCTTAGCCTGACATTGAAATCTGTGCCACTGACTTTTTGTGCAGTGGTTCCTGCCAAGTAGTAGTGCATCACTGGATGGTCATGGTTGGACACAGGTGAGTCATGTAAGTCACGTGGAAGTGAGTAACTAGTTGGTTGCTGACAGGCCTGGCCATTTAATCATAGGGGGAGGAGAGAAAGGGTAAAATAGCAGGTCAAAACCAGTCTAGGGAGACCTCTAGCTATATCTCCTGCCTGTAACTGATGTGGCTGGCCTCCACACGGGCCAGGGCCTTTACGGCTCTGGCCCTGGCCTGGTGGAACGCTCTTCCTCCAGTTGTCCAGGCCCTGCGGGGTCTTGGCGAGTTCCGCAGGACCTGTAAGAGTTGTTCCGCCGGGCTATTGGAGAGACCAGCCACTGAAAGTGCCCCCCCTTTTGCTCCTTTCACACCTGGGTCCCCCCGCTTTGTTTAACGGGACCCGCCGCCCCTCCCTCCTCTTATTGTTTTTATCGCTGTTTCAAAAGGTTTTTAGTAATTGTATTTAAAATTGATGGAGCCAGTGCAATCTGTAATTTATGTATTTGTAGTAAATCTGTGCTCTCTTGTTTGATTGTACTGGGATTTTATGTTGTACACTGCCCAGAGCCCCTCAGGGATAGGGCAATATAAAAATCCAAATAATAAAAATAAATAAATAAATAAACTGTGGCCCTTTTCGCATATGCAGAATAATGCATTTTCAATTCACTTTGAATGCACTTTGCAGCTGTGAGGAATAGCAAAAACCACTTGCAAACAATTGTGAAAGTGGATTGAAAGTGCATTATTCTGAATGTGCGGAAGGAGCCTGACAGAAACCAGACTCAAGTGCTGCCAATATTGTTGTGGTTGCCTAGCAACCACCACAATGGCCGCTGAGAGGGCATTTGTCTGCTGGTTGTCTTCGTTTCTGGATTTAAAGATCAAACTCTTGAGCCATGTACAGAATTAGGTATGATACAATGACTTATGTCACCCACAGATTAATTGTGAATATGTTCAAAACTGGGGAGACAGGTAAGTTAGGAAAAAAAGAATGACAGGGATCCTATTTAAATGTGTTATTATCCTCTCAGCAACAGGGGCAGATTCTCCACCAACTTAAACAAGATAAAAGCAAATTCTGCCAAGTTCATTGGTAAAATTTTATTTGTTGTATTTGCAATTACTCTTTCCCCCTCTGATTTCTTCTGCTTCTGCCATACTAAATAATAGCAATTATATAAGTATGCACAATAAATCAAAACAAAAATAAGTCAGTCCCAAGGGTATGTCTTCTTGTTAGTCATTATCATTGGTATATTATAAAAACAATACTCCTTCACTTCTTATTTCAGATCCTCACAACTCATACCAAAATGGTGCTGAGCAGACTCCCAAGTTACTATGAACCATGGGACTACAATGCCTTGCTAAGCACAAGCTACGATCCTGGTTATTATGATCTTGAACTGACCAGCTACGAGCCTTATGACGACAACTTGTTTCCATATACCTCCGACTCCTTCTTTCTAGATCATCATTGTTATCCAACACAGCGTTGTTGGCCCCAACAGGGATATGACCCCTGTTGTTACTATCCCCCCAAGCAGTGTAACCCTTGTTATTCCAGGCCGCAGCGAGTATATAATCCTTGTTATCCCAGGCCCCAGCAAGGATATAATCCTTGTCGTTATTTGCCCAAAAAACGGTGTGATCCTTGTTATCCCAGACCCCAAGTGGGGTGTGATCCTCAATGTTACTGGCCCAGAAAACGCTATTGTGATCCATGCTGTAATCCATATTGAACCCAGAAGCAAGTTTAATGGAATATTCCAGAAAGAAGAAGCAATGTTGCCAACTCTCAGTTAAACGAATGGACTTGCTACCCAGATATGTTGAGTACCCAGAATCCCACCTAAAATCAGTGGGATTTGTGGAAGCTCACAATTTCTGTTCATACTTCCCTCACATACTATGCGCAAATCTAATTATTTTCCGATGTTAGTCAATATTCTCTTTTTTCCATTTGTACTTGCTACTTTATATTCTTCTAGCATCCTTATAGAAGACAGACACACCACAGAATTTCTGTTCAGCATAAGCGGAGCAATGAAATCAGTACAATGAGGCACGGGAAGAAATGAAGACCAATGAAAACTGATTTTCGGTGGAATCATAATGATTCATGTCTAGCTACACTTTCTATGGTCCACATTGCATTTTTTCACTGGATCATGTTTGTGCTTATTAAAAGGCTTGGTATAGGAGGAAATAGTACTGTCTTGTTTTATCTCCCCGCTTTTCTTTTGTTATCGTCAATTCATAGTTTATTAGGCTTGTACCTACACCCAGCTCCTAGAGGGGAAACGTAAGTCATTCATGGGTAACCACCTTATAGGATCTTACACTTTTCTGTAAGGTGGCTCTTCTGTTGGAGGAACAGATACGTAAGTTGGAGGAAAGCTTCAAACAGTATTCAATGAAACTGTTGGATGTACATCAAGAACAAGACACTTTTAAAAAATGAAATTTCACTCTGGTCCTTAAACTGGAGGAACTTCCTGTTGTTTTACAGCAACGGAGACAGCATGTCGTTTCGGCCAGTGAGAGAAGCAGGGAGCAACTCTGTCGTCCTGTTCCCCCCCCAAGCCCTTTTATTGACCGCTTACAAGATGAAAAACAAACAGGGCAGGCAGGCAGGGGAAACACAATACAATGGACAGGGCAAAGAGCACGGGGGATTGAGCAGAGGATTTGGTATTTGCACGTACACACATTGGAGCCAGAGGGTCTGCAATGTCAGCAGTTTTCTCCGAAACCACATTTGGGAAGGAAAGGTCAGTTGCACGTAGGAGACCCTTTTCCAAGCAGTGTACTGCCGTACTCAGGTGCCTCCCAGGCGCTGTGAGACCCTTTTCCAAGCAGTGTGCTGCTGTACTCGGGAGCCTCCCGGGCGCTGTGCCCCCCAACAACTTCCTTCAAACTGAGGGTCAATGCCCACCACAATGCCCATGTCACTCTGGACACTATAAGTTCAATCACAGTACAATGCTGAATTATACCGGAGCCGCTAACAATTTAGCAAAACAGATCCCACGTGTTCATTATGTCACCTTCAAGTTAATCATCTTGTGATTTCTCCTCCCCCCCCCTCCTTTTGTGTTTGAGAACATTGCTTCTATGTTTCATGGCAGAGCTCTGCAATTCTCTGCACCTCCTGCAGTCCATCCTTCAATGACTAGTCCTCCCAAAATAAAGAAACCTGCAGGAAAAACAGACAAGGGGCAAAGCAATGAGCAGGGAAAATGGCGCTGATGAGAAGGCGCAGGGACGGCAGAGAGGCTTTGCCAATGTCTTAAAGGGACGGCAGAGAGGCTTTGCCAATGTCTTAAAGGGATGGCAGAGAGGCTTTGCCAATGTCTTAAAGGGACGGCAGAGCGGCTTTGCAAATGTCTTAAAGGGACCGCACAGGCAAATAAAGCCATTTTGAAAACATGTCAACAGAAGAATCATTTTAAAAGGGCATTTGTTTACAATGTTTTGAGGCTGCAAATAAAACACTTTGGGGTAAAAACACTGCAGAATGTCATGGAGGACACATTTTATTCCCTGCTTCAAAACATTTTGATGTGTCTGTGTTTCACCAAAAGGCATATAGCTTTACTTTAACCAAAACATATACCAATATGGAGGAAGGGAAGGGTGAAAAAAATGTGATAGGGTTGCCTGTTTTTAGCAAGTGCTTGGGTTTCCCCATGTTTACAACTGGTCTCCAGTTAGATAACCAGCGCAATGGAGAAGCTGATTGTTTGAAATGATTGGAGTCTGAAAAACAACCCTGGAACCATTAAGTTGTTTTCTGCCTATCTCTTTTGTGGAAGTGTTAGGGTTAGTTATTCTTTTAATGACAATTGACTTCCCCTGTGCTTATGTGCTTCTGTGGTCTTTTGTGCTTTAACCATATCCTTCTACTATCGAAATATTTTTCCCCTGAAATTTGGAGAGGAGACGTCTGAGGGGGGATATGATTGAAGTCTATAAAATTATGCATGGGGTAGAAAATTTTTCTCTCTTTCTCACAATACTAGAACCAGGAGGCATTCATTGAAAATGCTGGGGGGAAGAATTAGGACTCATAAAAGGAAACACTTCTTCACGCAATGTGTGATTGGTGTTTGGAATATGCTGCCACAGGAGGTGGTGATGGCCACTAACCTGGATAGCTTTAAAAGGGGCTTGGGCAGATTTATGGAGGAGAAGTCAATCTATGGCTACCAATCTTGATCCTCCTTGATCTGAGATTGCAAATGCCTTAACAGACCAGGTGATCGGGAGCAACAGCCGCAGAAGGCCATTGCTTTCACATCCTGCATGTGAGCTCCCAAAGACACCTGGTAGGCCACTGCGAGTGTAAGGAACTTCAAAAGGACTCGAAACAAAGCAACTGAGATCAGTTCGTTTATTTCATAAACTTCGATGAACACAATACACGCAATGCGGATTCTGACTTTCCCAGACTTTGCGTGTCGCTTTTATGGACACGGCGGCCCCCTCCCCGAACTCCCAAGCACAGTTCCCACAATAGAGCAAAAACAAGCTTCAAAGACACAAGCTGAAATCATACATGATAAGCGTAGCAATGCAAAGGCAGTAACCATCCTGGGCGCACAGCCCAGATTGAGGAATGCGCCAAGGCCAGGATGGTGGAGTGGAAACACACATCAACCTCCACCCTTACACTCCGCCTCTCCCACGAAAGCTCCCTCCCCACCTGGCTTAAGAGGGAACGATTTATGGAATGCAGCGATCAAGGGGGGGCATCAATATTCTCAACATATACCCATTGATTATGGCCAGAGGGATAGCCCACCCAGGAAACCAGATATTGCAAACGTTTGCGAACATATGGCGAAGTCCAGAATGGCATCTATTTCATAATGCTTGTGGCCGTCAACGATCAGCGGTCGAGGAACCTCCGTTGGAGTAGATGCCAGGCATCTGAATCTGGAGCCCAGCTTGAGTAAGCTAGAATGAAACACAGGATGAATGTTACTGAGTGAATTAGGCAATTCTAGGCAGGCAGTCACCCCGTTGATCACCTGTGTGATCCGAAGCGGACCTATGTACTTCTTGCCGAATTTGGGATATGTTGTACGCATCCCTAAGGTTTTGGGTGGACCGTGTAGACCCATGCCCCCACTTGCAACGGCAAATCCATTCCACGTTCGTCCGCTAGGATTTTCTGCGCATCTTGCGCCTGCGACAGCAAGAGGAGGAAACAATTTTCCACCCCTCGACCAGGGACTGGATGAGTCATTAAAGTCCGGGGGGTTGGAAGCGCTATGATCGAGGGAGTTAGGGCAGCAGGGGAAGCTTGACCGGCGGGAGACCACCTCGAAAGGCGTTTTATTGGTGCTGCTATGAACCGCGTTGTTATAGAAGTACTCAGCGAAGGGAAGTAAGTCCAACCCAGTTATCTTGATGGTAGTTGGTGTTGTAGCAGCGTAAATTACTGCTCTGGCGTTCTGTTGGTCCGTTAGGTCTGGCCGTCGCTTTGCACGTGGTACGGGGCAGCGACAGCTGAGGTGGTTCCCAACAACTCCAGGAACGCTTTCCAGAACCTAGAAATGAAGTGCGGGCTGCGGTCAGAGATCACTCTCTCCGGCGACGAGTGCAAATGGTAGACATGTTGAATAAACAATTTGGCCAACTTGGGGGCCAAGGGAATGGTGGGACACGGAATAAAGTGTGCCTGTTTGGAGAAGAGGTCCACTACCACCCATAGAACTGTATTCCCGTGGCTCTCGGGGAGGTCAGTAATGAAATCCATGGATATCACTTGCCAAGGTTTTGCTGCCAGGGGAATGGGATGTAAAAGTCCATGGGGCTTACCAGGGATATCCTTAGCCTCTGCGCAAGTTGGGCACCCTTTAATGTACGTTTCAATGTCCTTGCACATGGTACGCCACCAAAACTGTCTCCTGAGCAAATGGAGCGGTTTTAAAAAAACGAAATGTCCCGCTTGACGAGCGTCATGGCCTGCTAGGAGAACCTGTTTGCGTAGTGCCGGTGGGACGTACCAGCAGTCCCCTCATCGCCAGACCCCGCCTTTCAATTGCAGGAGGGGGTCGGATTCCTCTTTTGGGACCTCCTGTTGTCCCGCCTCCTCTAAATGGCGTAGAAACGGAGACACTACGTCCGGAACATTCGTTGGAAGGGACGTCGGGGACACAGCTGTTTGGGATCGGGTTACCGCCAAGCCCAGTTGTGCTGACGTTAAGATAGTATGGGGCATGGCGCGTAGAGAGGTATCCGCCCCTTTTGGCAAGCGCGATAAGGCGTCAGCCAGCTTGTTACTATTATCGGGGGGGAAATGTACAGTGAAGTTGAACCTGGAAAAGAAATCAGCCCATCTCAGTTGTTTGGCCGACATTTTTAGCGGAGTAGACAAGGCTGTCAGGTTTTTATGGTCAGACCAGACTTGGAAGGAATGGGCGGCTCCTTCCAACCAATGTCGCCATGTACTCAGGGCCTCCTTGATCGCAGCCATTTCTTTATCACCAACCGTCCAGTTAAACTTGGGACCCGACAGTTTTTTGGACAAATAAGCACACGGCACAAGTTTATTATTTTTATTTTTCTGCAGGAGGGCTGCTCCTAAGGCTTTATCCGAAGCGTCGACGTGGACGATGAAGGGCAAGTCTGGATCCGGATGTGTCAAAATGGGTTCTGTAGTGAAAGCTGATTTAAGGGCTTGAAAGGAATTTTGACACTCTGGGGAACAGGCGAGGGAAGCCCCAGGTTTTGAAGCCTGAGGACCTTTCCCCTTGGTGCGCAGCAAATCAGTGAGAGGTAGGGCAATTTTGGCAAATTGGGGGATGAAATCTCTATAGAAATTGGCAAACCCCAAAAAAAAGATTGAAGTTCACTTCACGAAGATTGGTGGGAGCGGGCCAATTCACCACCGCTGCTACTTTTGCCGGATCCATTTTAGGCCACTCTGGAGAAATCCGGTGGCCAAGATAATCCAAGGAGGTCTGATGGAAGAAGCGTTTGGACAGTTTTGCAAATAGGGAGTTGTCGGATAGGCGTTGCAAAGTGCCCTGATAACTGCTCATGCTCTTCCACAGTTTGGGAATAAATAAATTACATCGTCCAAATAAACCACCACCCCTTTGAACAGAGATTGCCTTGTAGGATGTAGTTTTATATAAGTGACATGAAAGCCCCTAGGGCTCCGGATAATCCGAAGGGCATTACAGTGTATTCATATTGACCAAATTTCATATTGAAGGCAGTTAAGTGTTCAAACCCTTCAGCGATCCGCACTCTGTAATAAGCTTCCCGTAAATCCAATTTTGTGAAAATGCGGCCCTTCCCCAATGCATCGAGTAAGTCTTTGATCAAGGGCAAGGGGTATTTATTCGAGAGAGAAACAGCATTTAAACCTCGGTAATCAGTGCAGAGTCGGAGAGTCCCATCTTTCTTTTTCACGAACAAAACAGGGGCGGCGTGGGTGCTCTTGGTGGCCCGGCGAATAAAACTGCGAGCCAGATTTTTATTGAGGAAGGCACGAAGCTCCTTTTCCTCAGCTGGGCTCATCCGGTATATTCTACCTTTAGGAAGTTGCGCCCCTGGAACCAAGAGGATCTTACAGTCTGTGTCCCTATGGGGGGGGGAGGAGTTGATCACATTTTTGTTCTTCGAAGACTTTAGCTAGATCCCAGTATTGTTTGGGAACTCCGACCAACTCAGGGCTTGGGGCGATGGCGGTTGATGTTTGATGAGGCTCATTGGGGCTTTCGTCAGTCTCAGCCAGTGGTTCCCCCTCGTGCATGTGACCCCCACAAGGGGGATCGGTGAAACGGACTATGCGCTGTCCCCAGAAAATGGTGGGTTCATGGGAAAGAAGCCAGGGCATCCCCAGAACTATGGGATGTTTGGCGACTGGAGCTAGGATGAAGCTACGTCTTTCCCCAGTGTTCAAGCGCATCGCGGGAGTACTGGTTGGAGTTTTGAACCGGGCCGGGCCATCAGTGCCCAGGGGGCTGCCATCCATTTGGGTAAAGGGAATAGGTTTGGCTATTAACTTTATCGTTCAAGCCCTAACTAATAAGCCACCTGAGGAGTTTTCATGGGCAGTGGGAACAACCCGAGATCCCGCGAGTGCTTTCGTGCTAAAATAATATGGGTATGCTTGGGCGGTATTGGTCAGAGTGGTCATAATAGTTATGGGGACTCCCCCTTCACTCCCACGCATCAGGTGCGGGAATCTCTTCTCTTGAGGGCGGATGAGAGAAACCACCTTCAGGTTCGAAGTCATTGGCTTCCCCGGGCTCATCTTCACAGGCGGCTTGCGTAGCTCCTTGGGGTCCCCGTGGTCCTGGCTTCCGTGGGGTTTTCGCCGTCGACTTACAAGGAGCGGGGGTAGGCATTTTTTTTTGTTTTTTAGGGCAATTGGCCGCCATGTGGCCGGGGCCTCTGCAATATAGGCATAATCCGAGGCGGCGGCGGCGATTAGAGGTGGATTCTGACACCTGTGGTCCTGCACCCGTCTTCTTCGTCGGGGCGGCGGCCGCTGCTGCCGGTTTAGTGGGGGGCTTGCTGGGTGTGGTTTTCCCCGTCTTGGAACGGGTGAGTCGGGCTGCAATCAGGTTGCCGGTTGTAATCCATTCGGCGATGGTTTGAGGTTCGCGCACCATACAGGCCCAGGTGCAAATTTCCGAATCGACCGCATTGTGAAAATATTCACACTTCATGCGTTCAGGCCAGTCCGGGAGTTTGCTTGCGGCCAGCCGGAATTCTCGGGCAAATTCCGCAAAGGTCTTGTTGCCCTGCTTGAGCGTTTTGATAGTCTTGATGGCTTTGTTCACCTCTTCAGGATCCTGAAAGCGTAGTAATGCAAAGGCAGTAACCATCCTGGGCGCACAGCCCAGATTGAGGAATGCGCTAAGGCCAGGATGGTGGAGTGGAAACACACATCAACCTCCACCCTTACAGCGAGTAGCAGAATGCTGGACTAGATGGACTCTGGTCTGATCCAGCTGGCTTGTTCTTATGTTCTTATGTTCTGAAATTTAAGTAATTTTGTGTCTGGAACCATGACCAAAACAAGCAAGTAAACAAACAAAGACACCCCCCCCCCCACACACACACACACACATACACACACACACCCGCCTTGGGCTGATTCTGCATGGGCCAAAAACAGCGGTGTAAAAATGGTGTGAAAACGGTATAAACCCCTTTACACCCTTTTAAACCCTTTTACACCATTTTCACACCATTTTCACACCGCTGTTTTTGGCCCAAGCGGAATCAGCCTTGGCTCACACTTAAAAAAAGAGAAACAGAGAATCTCTGCCTGGTTGAGGCCCCTTCCGCACATGCAGAATAATACACTTTCAATCCACTTTCATAATTGTTTGCAAGTGGATTTTGCTATTCCACACAGTAAAATCTACCTGCAAGGTGCATTGAAAGTGGATTGAAAGTGCATTATTCTGCATGTGCGGAAAGGGCCTGAGAATCGACCAAGTTTGATTCCAAGAATTTTCCTTCTAGCTCCTTCTTGGCTGAATTAAGGAGGAATTCTGTATCTTGATAGGCTGCTCCTGCATTGAGCTGGGGGTTAAATTAGATAATCGATGTGTGACCCCTTCCAACTACTTGGCCCTTTCCCCACTGAGAAATTAAAGCCGGATGCAACCAGGTTTAAAAAAAAACAGCACCTTTTCGTTGCGTGTTCTCCCTCCCCACTGCAGCGTGTTTCCAGTGAAGACCTCGATGTCTATTGTGGATTCAAGCAATGTAACACTCCTGAAGAACATGTGATCTGCTCGATGGGTCTGTTCTTCCCCACCCTGATTGGCTGTTGTGTTGGGGCAGGAACTTTTTTTTTCACACAGCTATGTCACTACGTAGATGTGTAGGCAGGATTTCCCTGCCTTCTGATTGGCTATTGTGCTGGAGCAGGAACACTACTCCGCCGCTGATTGAAAATTCATGTTCTTCTTTTTTTAATGTTCGAACGGACCCACGCATAAACAATTTACCAAAATCATTATACCGTAGCTTCCTATTTACGTTCTTTCGTAGCCATACCCAGCGCGGCACAAAAAAAGGCTGCGCACACTCTGCGCACAGCCCACTGCGCTCTGATTGGTGGGAAGGTTCGAAAGGCAGGAAGAAGAAGAAGAGTTTGGATTTATATCCCCCCTTTCTCTCCTGCAGGAGACTCAAAGGGGCTGACAATCTCCTTGCCCTTTCCCCCTCACAACAAACACCCTGTGAGGTAGGTGGGGCTGAGAGAGCTCCGAGAAGCTGTGACTAGCCCAAGGTCACCCAGCTGGCGTGTGTGGGAGTGCCCAGGCTAATCTGAATTCCCCAGATAAGCCTCCACAGCTCAGGCGGCAGAGCTGGGAATCAAACCCGGTTCCTCCAGATCAGATACACGAGCTCTTAACCTCCTACGCCACTGCTGCTCCATAAGCTGCATCTGTCCCCTGTTTCTCCCCACTGACCTGGCTTTGGAGCATGATTGGGATAAAAGGTGCACTTTAATGCAGGTTCTGAAAAAACGCGGGATAAGCAGGGGGAGAGCGGGCCAGAACCGGGATGAATCTGTGTTCAGCACTTAAGCGGTGGGGAGTTCTTGCTTAAACTGTGTTTTTTCACGTGAGTATCATGCAATAAATTGACCGTGGGGAATCGACCTATGATTCCATGAACAGAGTCTGATCATAAAATGTCAGACAGTAATTTCATTTGTAGCCTGCGGGTGACAGCAGAGAGTAAAGCTTGTTTATCAAATGGCATAAATGGATTTTACTGGGTGGGGTCAGTTCCTCTAGCATCTTGAGACGTGGAGCAACTGAGGAAATCGCCTGTTCTCTGTGGTAAAAAACAAGGCTGTCATTTAAGAACATAAGAACATAAGAACAAGCCAGCTGGATCAGACCAGAGTCCATCTAGTCCAGCACTCTGCTGCTCGCAGTGGCCCACCAGGTGCCTTTGGGAGCTCACATGCAGGAGGTGAAAGCAATGGCCTTCTACGGCTGTTGCTCCCGAGCACCTGGTCTGCTAAGGCATTTGCAATCTGAGATCAAGGAGGATCAAGATTGGTAGCCATAAATCGACTTCTCCTCCATAAATCTGTCCAGGCCCCTTTTAAAGCTATCCAGGTTAGTGGCCATCACCACCTCCTGTGGCAGCATATTCCAAACACCGATCACACGTTGCGTGAAGAAGTGTTTCCTTTTATTAATCCTAATTCTTCCCCCCAGCATTTTCAATGTATGCCCTCTGGTTCTAGTATTGTGAGAAAGAGAGAAATTTTAAACTCAAGAGGTGCCTCAAAATGTGTGGTGAATATTTTTGGTAAATAAACTTACTATTGTCAACTGTCACAATCACTAACTTTTTCCTACTGCTACCCACCTCAAGCAACAGAGCATTATCTGTTGTGGTGCGGTTCCATTTCTTTCTGCTTGGGACACTTTCTGTGTCTGTACAGACGGATAAATTGAATCTCTCCTGCGGTCATGGATTTTGGGGTTAGCTACTTAAATGTTTGGGGATCACAACTCCCATAAGATTGTGCCATATTGTGAATGTGCAAAAATTCCATTGATAACGTGGATTTAGATGAAATCTCCTGGCTGGAAAATATCTTGTGGTGGGATTCAAACATTTTCACAACAGGTTCCGATGATGGTGGGATTCAAATAATGACTGTTTAACAGTATTTAAAAATATTTTAATATAACTTTTCATTTTAAGTATTAAAAATATTAATACTTAATAAAAAATATTTCAAGTATTAAAAAAGTGATATTTTAAATTTTAACAACAGGTTCTACAGAACCTTCAGAACCCCCTGAATCCCACCTCTGCCTGGGATCATATATCCCAGGGTGTTTTTACCCTGGTTTCTCCTTTCACCCGGCTGCCCGTCAGCACATTCAAATCAGGAGGAAGAACTCCAGTGAATTATGCACAAGCCCCGATTTATTTTCATTTTCCCCATGAACATTTGCATCGAAGGCTTTCACGGCCGGAATCACTGGGGTGCTGTGTGGTTTCCGGGCTGTATGGCCGTGTTCTAGCAGCATTCTCTCCGGACATTTCGCCTGCATCTGTTGCTGGCATCTTCAGAGGATCTGAAGGAGAACTATGACTGATAGGAGATGATCTGTTAGATCCTCTGAAGATGCCAGCCACAGATGCAGGTGAAACGTCGGGAGAGAATGCTGCTAGAACACGGCCATACAGCCCGGAAACCACACAGCACCCCAACATTTACATCGTTAACATAGTTTACATAGATTCCGTTTTTCCGACGTTCTGGTTGGCTGCAGCTAAGGGGTGGGGGAGCATGGGGCGAAGTCAGAAAAATAAACCGGGCCATCTTCCATGGTGTTTGCATGGGAGCGGCATGGACTTTTGCAACAGAACCACCAATTTCCTTGTTGTTTGAAAGGCAAATCTCTCAGGGCAGGCCCAATATATGCCTGGAAGCCGTGCGGAATTCATGGCCAAACTGGGATGGTTCACTTCCTTATCCAGGGATATATTCTGGTTCTGGTCACCACATCTCAAAAAGGATATTGAAGAGATAGAAAAAGTGCAGAGAAGGGCAACGAGGATGATTGAGGGACTGGAGCACCTCCCTTATGAGGAGAGGCTGCAATGTTTGGGACTCTTTAGTTTGGAGAGGAGACGTCTGAGGGGGGATATGATTGAAGTCTATAAAATTATGCATGGGGTAGAAAATGTTGAAAGAGAGAAAAATTTCTCTTTTTCTCACAATACTAGAACCAGGGGGCATTCATTGAAAATGCTGGGGGGAAGAATTAGGACTAATAAAAGGAAACACTTCTTCATGCATCATGTGATTGGTGTTTGGAATATGCTGTCACAAGAGGTGGTGATGGCCACTAACCTGGATAGCTTTAAAAGGGGCTTGGATAGATTTATGGAGAAGTCGATTTATGGCTACCAATCTTGATCCTCTTTGATCTGAGATTGCAAATGCCTTAACAGACCAGGTGCTCGGGAGCAGCAGCCGCAGAAGGCCATTGCTTTCACCTCCTGCATGTGAGTTCCCAAAGGCACCTGGTGGGCCACTGCGAGTAGCAGAGAGCTGGACTAGATGGACTCTGGTCTGATCCAGCTGGCATGTTCTTACGTTCTTATATTGGCCGTGGGGAAAACACCCAGTACTCATGAAGCCTGCTGAGTCACCTTGGACCAGTCGTAGTTCTCCTATAATTCTCTCAGCTCCTCTTGGCTAATAAGGTGTTTGTGGAAAAAAAGTGGGGTATAAATTCAAACTCCTCCTCCCGCTCCTCTTCTTCTTTTTCTCCTTCTTCTTCAGCAGTATACTGTAGGTCCTAGTTGCCCATTCACAATTGAGTTGCTTCACTTTCCAGCATCAAACCCGTGACCCAAATGTGAGTCAAACCAGCAGGTGTTCAAGACTTTCCCCTTCAGGCCATTGCACTGTTCTCCCAAGAACCCTCAGGATAGTTCTCTCCTACCCATTTTCTTCTCACGACAATCCAGTGAGACAGGTTAGACTGAGAGGAAATTACTCCATGAGCTATGAGGATGAGTGGAATATGAACTTGGACCTCCCAGATCCTACACAGATGATTTAACTACTATACCACACTGTCTCTCATTCATTCAGAAGCTTCCGTTTGACAAAAGAGCATGGGGCACTCTGGCCTTCTAGTTTGATCCAGAAAGGTAATCAGTAGAGTAGACCTGTCACTGTCTACGGGCCACCAAATAGAAGCTCCATACTAAAAGGTGGTATATGTAAGATTCCTACTGTTGTGGTCACCCATCTGACTTTGGTCCCCAGGTTCTTGGTATTGCTCAATATAGCAGTAGAAGGAAAAATAATAGGAAACAATGGGTGTTCAATGATGGTGTAATGTTAGTTTGGGTTCATCTCCAGCACTGGTTGCCATGAAATACGTTCTGTTTTTACCATAGAGATTTGGGAACTGGTGATTTGCTGGGGATTGTAGTCCTGACAGAAAGTGGTAGAGGACTACACAAAGCTGTGACATCACTTATAGGTCTGAACCATCAAGTAAGATCATAGAATGGTACAATTCCATTTCCTGCAATTCCTGATCCCCAGTCTCAAGGTTTAACAATCCTAAGCGTACGTCCAAAACTCATTCAATCTTGTTTTATTTTCCCTCCTGATGGACACATTGTACATTTCTGTCAGGTGTGAATCAACCAGATTTTTATAGTTTTATGCTCTTCTTATGAGTTTAGCCTACAAACAAACAAACAAACCTGTGCAGATCAGGGAATTTGGGACTTGGTGGATTCTGGTCTTCGCTCGATTCTGATTTTCCCTCTTGATATTTTTTTTTTAAAATCATGCAACACTCCCTGGGGAAGGGACATGTCAAAACTCAGGTCACCAATAAGCAGACATGATATTATAATCCCATCTCTGGCTTTATTGTTGTTTCAGTGAATTACAGCCTTCAGAATGGTGGTGGAGGTTCTACAATTGACCTCACCGAGGGCTCCCTCTTTTGAGTACACTGCTTGGTGAGAACTTCTAGCCCTCAAGAAGCTCCTCACACTCTTGTGCCTCTTCTTGTTGACTGGCCCTTCTCTCCTACTCCAACTTCCTGTCTACTTCTGTGCTGCCCTGTTTCTTGGGCTGATTTTTCACGGTCAGAATGTCCCATGGTAGATCCGGGAGCACGCCTGCCATGGCGCTTTTTGCCCTGCTCCTGACTCCTCTCTGCTCCCCAGTTTTTCCTGGGATTCGAGGCAGGGCCGGCGTGTTATGCCCCAACTGCTTGTTCACAAGCCCGGTGCTTCTTCATTTGCACTGCAAGCTCTTCCTCAATGTCTTCCACGCATGTGTGAACAACCTCCATTTCCTGTGTTCTGATTGGCTGGATCTCCTCCCGTTCCCCTCACTCACTTTAGTTTTAGAAGAAGAAGAAGAGTTTGGATTTTTATCCCCCCTTTCTCTCCTGCAGGAGACTCAAAGGGGCTGACAATCTCCTTGCCCTTCCCCCCTCACAACAAACACCCTGTGAGGTAGGTGGGGCTGAGAGAGCTCCGAGAAGCTGTGACTAGCCCAAGGTCACCCAGCTGGCGTGTGTGGGAGTGCCCAGGCTAATCTGAATTCCCCAGAGAAGCCTCCACAGCTCAGGCGGCAGAGCTGAGAATCAAACCCGGTTCCTCCAGATTAGATACACGAGCTCTTAACCTCCTACAGGTGCTGAGAATCGGCACCCTAGCCCCCCCTTTGACTAAAATCCTTGTGTGTGCAAGAGAATCGCCACCCTCCCATTTGCGTCACCTGCACCTGCTGCCTTTCTGTCTAAAAACCCAATGTTTCTCCCTCTGTGTTTTTTTGCACTGTAAGGGGGGGGGGGGTGCCGATTCTCAGCGCTTGTTCATTGGTGGGGTGGCCAGAGCAGCGAGGTGGAAAAATGGCCCCCGTTCTGCTGCCATGGAGTTTTTCACAGCAGCAGAAGCCACCAGAGCAACGAAGGG
The DNA here is from genome assembly GCF_021028975.2 of Sphaerodactylus townsendi. Lineage (NCBI taxonomy): Eukaryota > Metazoa > Chordata > Lepidosauria > Squamata > Sphaerodactylidae > Sphaerodactylus > Sphaerodactylus townsendi. The sequence goes on along the minus strand of NC_059425.1, from coordinate 2,037,003 downwards.
GCCATTTCAAAAGAACCTCAAATTTGGCGGTCTTGGAAATTCGCGGAGCAAAGCCAATGCTGCGGGGCGGCGCTGGGGCAACAATGTGACAGACCCGCTGCAGCACCGGGAGCCATGAAGAATTCCCGGTTGCACTGGAGTATTCTCCATGCTAACAGGGCATTTTCACTGTGAAAAATCAGCCTGATTCTGCCTGCTCCTTTCCCTCGCCTTCTCTTGTTTTCATTTCTTCCATTGTTTGTCCACTCTTCTTTTTTTCTTCTGAACCTCAAGGTTGCCTTCTCCTTTCTCTTATCTCCAGAGCTACCTCCCACACTCTTCCTATGACACCTTCTCATGGTCAACCCAATACCTCCACCCTGACCCAGATGGTGTTGGTGATCACCAACCTCCTCACCAGATGACCTAGTTCCACCTCCTCCCCACCCAACCTGTCAGAAGGTAGACACCTGCTGATCAGCTGATTGTTTGTGGTTTTGCCAGTTGTTTAGTTACTCAGCTTGCTATCTTTAGAGCCCCATTAAAGGAACCTTGTGTAGCACCGCCATTGGATCAATATATTGGATATTTGTATTTCGCCAAGGGTGGGGTTTTTTTGCAAGCCATGTTGAGAGCAGAGAATCCCATGGCACTAATCCTAACAGAAGTCAGATTCAGGTAGCTGACTGAAAGTTGCCTCTACTTCCATCCTCCCAAGGTTGGTAAAATGAGCGCCCAGCTTGCTGGGAGTAAAATATAGATGACTGGGGAAGGCAATGACAAACCACTTCATAAGCATAATCTGCTGAGTAAACAGCGATATGATGTCACCTCGTGGATCAGTAATAACTTGATGCTTGTATAGGAGACTACCGCCCTTCGGTTGTTCCCCCTTTTGGTGGCCCCCGGAACATCTGAGGGACCTACCACCCCCTCCGGGGGGAGGGGTTAGTGATCAGACGCAAGAAGAAGAGTTTGGATTTATATCCCCCCTTTCTCTCCTGCAGGAGACTCAAAGGGGCTTATAATCTCCTTGCCCTTCCCCCCTCACAACAAACACCCTGTGAGGTGGGTGGGGCTGAGAGAGCTCTGAGAAGCTGTGACTAGCCCAAGGTCACCCAGCTGGCATGTGTGGGAGTGTACAGGCTAATCTGAATTCCCCAGATAAGCCTCCACAACTCAGGCGGCAGAGCTGGGAATCAAACCCGGTTCCTCCAGATTAGATACACAAGCTCTTAACCTCCTACGCCACTGCTGCAAGGAATTATATATTTGAATGCTGTGTTTTATGGGGATTTTTTAGTAGTTTTAATCCTAATAGAGCCGCATGTGTTTTATTGTAAATTATTGATGTTTTAAATTGTGCTTTATTGATGTTTTAAATTGTGCTTTATATTAACTGCCCAGAGCCCTTCGGGGGTGGGTGGTATAGAAAATTAATAAATAATAATACCTCTACCTTCATGCTGAGAGCAGACCAGATGAGTAACACTGTGAAAAAATCTCTTCCATGGGCACCAAAGCCTTTTGTATCAGAGGAAAGATCCTTTTATTGGGGGAAAGCACCAACTTTAGTGAAATGGATCCACAGGATTCAACTTTTTTTATTCATAGGCCACATCTGCACTAATATTTGAAGAATCCAGGAGGAAAAATTCAACAGGTACTGAAATACAAAGCATGTTTTCATTCTTTCCTTTTTAAATTGGCAATGAGAAATGTCAGAAACACACCTATCAACACAACTGACAGAGACCAATGGAATTTTCAGATATGAAGTCAAAAAATAAATTAGATAATGACACAAACTTTGGCAATCATGATCTGTCTTGATAAATGAAGGGGAAGGAACTGACATTACATATTTGAGAAAGACCTGAAATATAGGAGGTCCACAGAACCACTTTTAGATATGATTTTCCTGGGTTTCAAGCAACCAGTGCTCACATTTGCACTTCCTGGAATTCTGGAGGGTCGAACAATTCTCTGAATGAGAATGAGTAAGCACAGCAATGCATCCAACTATCTCAGATCTTTATGCCTAACTAAATGATGGTTCGGGTTTAACGGGGCCCATAGTACCTATTTTGCAACATCCAGTAACTTGGTGGATAATATATTCTGCTGCCATATTGACTTGGTTCGCCACAAATTGGTCGGCAGCTGTAACGGCGCCGGTAAGCATACCCTGACCGGCCGACAGGAATAGGGTCAAATCCACATGGCTCATTGGCAGATCCATAGCTGGAGCAGTAGCCATAACTACATGGCGGCTCGTAGCCTGTTCCTGGCCCGGAGAGGTAGCTGTAGCCACGTGGCTTGTAGCAGCTAGTGCCGGAGTGATAGCTGTGATCTTGTGGAATGTAACGCCTGGAGTCGTAGCAGTAATCTTGTGGACTGTGACAACTGGTGCCATAGTTGGAGAGCAGGCTGCAACTAGGGGGATAATAGGCAGTATCCCAAGACCGGGAAGGAGAGCTGCGATCATGGGGTTTATAGACAATGCTTCGAAATCTGAAGAGATAGGTGTAGGGTTCATAGGGATTATAGTTTTCGGTGCCATATCCAGGGCTGCCATAACGACGTATTCTGTAGTGAGGATTATAACCAATTATGTAACGGCAGTAATACGGTTCATAGAAATCTGAGTTGTGGATGTTCTGCAACTCAATCATCTTGGATAGAGAGGTCCACCTGAAATTCAAGACAGGAGAGATTTTTACAGCTGAAGAAAATAATTCGATAGATGTCTGAAATGGCAATTAATACTGCACAAAGCAAGAACTGCTGCATGGATTCACATGGAAGGATGGATGGATGGATGAGTGGAAGGATGGATGAGATGGGCAGCCCCATCCAAATGGCAGGGCACCCAGACGTATGCCACAGAGGAGGAGGAGGAGGAGTTTGGATTTATATCCCCCCTTTCTCTCCTGCAGGACACTCAAAGGGGCTTACAAGCTCCTTGCCCTTCCCCCCTCACAACAAACACCCTGTGAGGTCGGTGGGGCTGAGAGAGCTCTGAGAAGCTGTGACTAGCCCAAGGTCACCCAGCTGGCGTGTGTGGGAGTGTACAGGCTAATTTGAGTTCCCCAGATAAGCCTCCACAGCTCAGGCGGCAGAGCTGGGAATCAAACCCGGTTCCTCCAGATTAGATACACGAGCTCTTAACCTCCTACGCCACTGCTGCTCACTCAACCTCCTACGCCACACTGCAGAGACATTGACCCCACTCCCAAGAGGGCTGTCCAGCATTGTGAGTGGTTAAAAATGCAAACAAGCCGCTCTGCTGCCAGAAAACTCCCACTGGGCTTAATGGACTTATGTAATCAAAATGGCTGAAAGCACAGCAGGGGCAATGGCTGGAAGGAAGCTGACAAGTGTCAACTGCTCTCCCAGCCAGGCACCAAGACAGCCTCCGGTAGGCCAGCAGCAGGGGTGGGGGCTCAGGGATTGCCACGCCCAGCCTTATACCTGGCCCAACCATAATGCTCCTCCTGATGGGAGGTGGTTATGGTAATCTCTCCACCGCCCCTCGGCTCCTTCCCAAGCTTTCCTGGGAATCCACATCCTGTTGTTGCTGTTAGACATATAGGGTAGAGACAAAGAGGCCCTGATGCGTTCCTTTCTAGTTGAGAGAGAAGAGCTGGGTTTCTGTGGGAAGGGGTGTGTATGGCTTGGAGTGGGGCAGTTAGTCATTTGCTTTCTGCATCTGTGGAGGGATTTTGGCAGTTCCCCCACCCCCAGTTCTGGTGGCCTATTTTTCCTGAACTGCTGAACTGCCCCTACCTGGTGGAACAGGCTCCCTAGGGAGATAAGGGCCCTGCGGGACTTACAGAGTTTCCTCAGGGCCTGCAAGACGGACCTGTTCCGCCAGGCGTTTGGCCGGCCTGGTTAAAAAGACATCTACCGTGTCATCTGGCCTCCAGTGGGCACAAGGGGGGGGAGGGGGGTAGCCAGACGCCATCCACATTTTTAAATGGGTTCTGTTTTTTTATGTAATTAATATTTAAATTATGTTTTAATGTATGTTTTAACCTTGTTGTAAACCACCCTCAGCCCTCAGGGGGAGGGCGGTATATAAAATCAATCAATGAATGATTTTTTTGCTAAAACAGAACTGCTTTCCCTGAACAGTCCGGGCTGGTGTGGTATTCAGTGCTGTGCTCCACAACCAGGGAGAATCACAGGTGCCTGGGGGGGGGGATCCACTGGTGTGGTCCTACACCACTCCCAACAACAGATTGTGCCACCCCCTTTGGATGGGGCTATGATTTTCTCTCTTTCTCACAATACTAGAACCAGGGGGCATACATTGAAAATGCTGGGGGGAAGAATTAGGACTAATACAAGGAAACACTTCTTCACGCAACGTGTGATTGGTGTTTGGAATATGCTGCCACAGGAGGTGGTGATGGCCACTAACCTGGATAGCTTTAAAAGGGGCTTGGACAGATTGATGGAGGAGAAGTCGATTTATGGCTACCAATCTTAATCCTCCTTGATCTGAGATTGCAAATGCCTTAACAGACCAGGTGCTCGGGAGCAACAGCAGCTGAAGGCCATTGCATTCACATCCTACATGTGAGCTCCCAAAGGCACCTGGTGGGCCACTGCGAGTAGCAGAGTGCTGGACTAGATGGACTCTGGTCTGATCCAGCTGGCTTGTTCTTATGTTCTTATGTTCTTATGATTCTGCTTCACTGAGGTTGAGTCCTTATCTTGAGACTCAATATATGTGGGTTGTCCATCATTGCAGTGATTGATTTGCAGGACATGGATGCATATTACACTATTTACATCAGCTAAAGGACATTTTTTCCAGTTGCTGCTGGGTAGCTTTTGAAGATACTATGGCCCACACACCAGCATATGGTCTACTCGCCTACTCACCTGCTAGGACACTGACATCGGTTCTGGAAGAAATTTTGGGGATCTGAATTATTGAGTCTTTTCAAGCATGCGCTCGTTTATGTTAGAGCTAATATCAGCAACACAGCCCTATTTTGATTGCTGGAAGGAACTGACACTCAGGCTATAATGGGCGACAAAGCTGGATCAGAAAGAAGAAGAAGAAGAGGAAGAAGAAGAAGAAGAAGAAGAAGAAGAAGAAGAAGAAGAAGAAGAAGAAGAAGAAGAAGAAGAAGAAGAAGAAGAAGAAGAAGAAGAAGAAGAAGAAGATTATATCCCCCTTTCTCTCCTGCAGGAGACTCAAAGGGGCTGACAATCTCCTTGCCCTTCCCCCCTCACAACAAACACCCTGTGAGGTTGGTGGGGCTGAGAGAGCTCCGAGAAGCTGTGACTAGCCCAAGGTCACCCAGCTGGTGTGTGTGGGAGTGTACAGGCTAATCTGAATTCCCCAGATAAGCCTCCACAGCTCAGGCGGCAGAGCTGGAAATCAACCCTGGTTCCTCCAGATTAGATACACGAGCTCTTAACCTCCTACGCCACTGAGAAGAGGAGTTTGGGTTTATACCCCACCTTTCTCTCCTGTAAGGAGTCTTTGGGTGGCATATAAACCCCTTTTCCCTTCCTCTCCCCACAACAGGCACCTTGTGAGGTAGGTGGGGCTCAGATTGTTCAGACAGAACTGCAGGCTTCGTGAAATCCATTTCACCAAATAAGAATCTGCCACTCATGCGGAGGAGAGGGGAATCAAATCCAGTTTTCCAGATTTAGAGTCCATCTGCTCCTGACCACTACATCACACTGACTTTCTGTTTATTTTATTAGATTGATATCCTGCCCTTTTGCATCCAAGAATGGTCTCAGCAGGGCTTACCAGACAAATACTATGCAAATACAAAAACGTAAATCCTCTGTGTACATAAGAAAATCCCAAACAGTTAAAATACTTTCCACGGCCATATTACAAACTAATAAAACATTCCTGCTTGGAGGACTCAGGAGGGGCTTCCCCGAGCCAAATTATTTCGCAGACTGACACTTCTTTGTATTGGCGACAGCTTTCATCATCGGCATCAACTGGGTGTTGTGCGTTTTCCATGCTGTGTGGCCGTGATCTGGTAATTTCTGCTCCTAACCTTTTGCCCACGCCTGTGCCTGGTATCTTCAGAGGCATGTCATGGTAAAATGTGCTAGAGAAATACATCTTAACATCACCGGCTTCTGAAGATGCCAGCCCTAGATGCATAGGTGCGAGCAAAAACTACCAGATCCCGGCCACACAACTCAGAAAACACGCAACACCCAATTACATTTTTTGCATCATTTCTTGTTAAAGCTCAGAAAATTTCTCTTGTTAAAGCTCAGAAAATTCCATTTCAGTAGTTTCAGAAGAATGATGTCATCTGAACTTACCTTGGTCTTGGAAGAGCAATAGACGAGAGTTACAGTTGAAAGACTGTACACCTGCGAGCTCTTTTTATATATATCCGCATGGAGCCTGAGGGTCTAGTTCAGACGAATATCTAATTAGATGCTAACTAAAAATATATGCTATTGTTATGTTAGTTTCACATCCTGCTTTAATTGTTTCACTGCCTGTTTTGGTCATGCTCTGACATGGAATACTGCACTCTTCTTAACTCTTACATCTGCGTAGCCTCATCCTCTTCTGGGTACAGAATATTTGTGCAGCAAAGAAGGAAACGGGAAGAATCGTGCTGCCTCTTTGGCACTGTGGGCTCTGGACAACCTTGCAGGGCTGCTTTGGAGGGTGGTGAATAATTCTCCTGAAGCTTCAGTCCAAAACAGACTCTGGTATTTTCAGAGCTAAAACTGTTTACGGATGAATTGTGCAGGAGGTTTTCAAGGCAGGAGACCAGCAGTTGCTTGCAGTTGCCTTTCTTTGTACAGCAAAGCCAGTGTGGTGTAGTGGTTAAGAGCAGGTGGATTCTAATCTGGAGAACTGGTTTTGATTCCCCACTCCTCCACCTGAGTGGCAGGGGCTTATCTGGTGAGCCAGATGTGTTTCCGTAGTCCTACATTCCGGCTGGATGACCTTGGGGTAGTCACAGTTCTTCAGAACTCCCAAAGCCTCACAAGGGCTGTTTCCATATGGGCGGAATACAGCGACCCAGGAATGCTAAAAACAGCGTCCCTGGGGAGGGGTTTGCATGGCTGCGGTGGCCTCGCAACCCCCGAGTGGTGTGAAGTCGCTGTTTCCGAACCTCGCTCCCTGGGCGAGGTTTTTCGGAAACAGAGTCTTCCAACCGCTGCCGTTTTCATGGCAGCGGCTGGAAGGTGCCATTCCCCCCTTTCCCAAATGCCTTCCCTTCCCTCCAACCTTCCAACACGTTGCCCAGGCAAGGGGACATGCCCCCTGTGCCCTGTAACTCCAGAGCTGTCGCACAGGGCAGGGGGGCGTGTCCCCTGACCTGGGTGATGCGCTGGAAGATCGGAGGGAAGGGAAGGGATTCGGGCGACAGAGCAGCCTCTGCGCAGGCTGTGCCATCTTCCCCACCCCTACCGGGAAGCAGTACAGTCCCAGGGGGTGCATCGGCGTCATATACACCCTTCCCCCCCCGAGCGTGACCATGCGGAAACGGCCATTGTGTCTGTTGTGGGGAGAGGAAGGGAAAGGAGCTTGTAAGCTACCTTGAGTCTCCTTACAGGAGAAAAAGGTGGGGTATAAATCCAAATTCTTCTTCTTTCTTGGTGGTCTCTCATTCAAGAAAAAGAATTGATTCTATACTCCACTTTTCTTCACCGAAAGGAGGCTCAAAATGGCTGACAATCGCCTTCCAGCTCCACAACAGACTCCTTGTGAGGCAGGTGGGGCTGAGAAAGTTCTCAGAGAAGTGGACAGGTAGAGAAGTGGGAAAACCAATCTAGCTCACCAGATAAGAGTCCGCTGCTTATGTGCAGGAGAGTTCTAGATTAGAGTACACCATTATTGATCACTACACCATTCTGGCTTCCAAGTATTAGCCCTGGCCAACCTTTCTTAAGCTTCCAAGTTCTAATGCAGAGAAGATAGTCCCTATTTAGGCTGATCAAGTTAGAGAAAGCCTGGCAAATTCCTGCTCAATCCTGATGTGAGCAGCTAATCTTGTACTGAAAAACTGGAAGAAAGGTTCTGGCCAAAGGTTCTAGCCTGCCATTCAAAGTGTCTTTTGGTGAGGTGGAAATCAGCCCATACTCTGGATTCTTTTGAACCCATTTTTAGTTTTGAACACATTTCTAGTTTTGTGGCTGGTTTCAGCTCTCTGTTTTTGTTTTTGTTGTTGTTTGCATCTTTTACTTCCATTTTACAATACTTCTTTGCACTGTCGATTCATTTATTTAGTGTTTTTTTCCAGATAGATTTTTTTAACTGAGTACTTGCATCTGTTTTTATTTTCTCCCAAGTTCTGTTGTATTCTGTCTCACCTCACTCATAGTTCCAGGTTGGAAAATATTTGGAAAATATTTGTGTGTGTGCGTATATATATTATACATAATATATACACATACATACATACATACATACATACATACATACATACATACATACATACATACATACATACATACATACATATGCATATATTACACACACTATATATGCATATATACGTGTGTGTGTATGCACATAAATGCACACACACACATATATACATACATGTATATATATGTTCTATATATTTCTGTCTCCACGTGTATATTCTATATATTTCTGTGTTTGTGTATTAGTACTTAAAACTCTTGAAGAAAAAGATCAGAAACTATAACAAGGACACTTACAACAAAGACTTCAAATGTCATCTACAATAAGTTAATATTAATACCACTTGCCCTTTAACCACATACTTAAAATTCCAACTTACTAACCACGACTGAAAATTAAAATACTTTTCTCTTTTAAGTCTTATAATAACAGTTCACTAATCTTCACACCCAGTAATCCTCATTTAACATTTTTCTGTTATACCCAAGTAATCCATCGGTGGTTTCCAATTGTCCAAAAGTTGACTAAACTCCGTTCTTTAAGTAACAAACAGTCCCATCCAGACATGGCTGGTGAGCTGGGATAGCGCTGCTCCGGTGCCATCCTGACGGCTCCACAGGGCTTTCCCACAGCGCAGGAAGCTTGAAAAAGTAAAAAAAACAGAAAACTCACCAACCCCCCTCCCCCACAGAGGAGTATAGAGATACACCACAAAAATTGTGGTGTATTTCCACTGGCGACTTCACCGGTGCACGGGAACTGACCAGGCATTGGAGGTTGACTAAGTTTGGCCCCGCCCCCGGAATGTCCCCGGAATGCCCCTGGCCACATTGGTGCAACACTGTACAACATTGTGTACTGCAGGCCTGAGCAATGGAGGTAGCTTCCAGGTCAGACACTACGGAACTGCGCAATGCCCCGTCGCCAGGGTAAGTTGCCCCTCCACCAGCACATTTGCTCCTTGCACGGTGGAATGGGCACTCACACCATCACAGGGGTGCACTGGATCCAGAGGGGGATTCCCTAACTCCAAAACCCTCCCGCACCATTCTTCTATCGCAGGTCTATTGGAAGTTTTCCATTTTTGTACACAAAGTTTTATTGCTGTTGATGGCATGTATAAAAACAAAGTGCCATGTTTTTTTGTTTTTTTTTCTGTACATAAATCTCAACAAGAAAGCTTCTGGTTTCAACTGTATATTCATTTTTTAACGTTTTGGCTTTTTTAAAGCAAGATGTGTAGTGGAATTTTAGCACCTAAGCTTGCCCTGGATTCACAGGGCACGCTCAACCGGTGCTACAGGTGGCAAGGCAGATGGTTTGAGAGCCAAAAGCCTTAAGTTACACCCAAACAGGCACCTGCAACAGAGGAGGAGCAACAGTCTGGATGAGATATCATTCAGCTGGCACAAAGATGCCCCAGACCTTCTCCCTCCCCCACACAGCATGCATACTATATGCATTTTACACACAACGCAAGTGATAAATGCCGCTGGATCTTCCCCACATCTTACAGCACTGCTGTGAGAGTACTGCAAGGCAATACATAAACAATGTCTAAATTATGGTGATGTTGACCTTTAAGCATAAGCATAAGCATTTATTGTCATTGTGCACGCACAACGAAAATTTACAGCAGCATTCCTCGATGCACACAATTCCAGACTCATACCCCATCCTCACTTTCCCCTTCCTCCACCCATCCCTACACAGCCCCAAACACATCAACACGAAGCCCCGGAGTTCAGCATTGCCACAGCTCTAGAGTAGAAGCTGTCTCTAAGCCTCTTTGTCCTAATTTGTATAGACCTGTATCGTCTGCCAGATGGCAACAGTTCAAAAAGAGAGTGTGCTGGATGAGACGGGTCTCTCAGAATATTTTGGGCTTTCTTTAGGCTTCGGGAATTATAGAGTTCTTCCAAGGAGGGAAGAGGGCAGCTGATAATCCTCTGTGCAGTAGTGATCACCCTTTGGAGCACCTTCCTATCCGTCACTGTGCAACTGGAGAACCATACACAGATGCAGTAGGTTAAGACACTCTCTATAGCACAGCGGTAAAAGGACACCAGGAGTTTTCCATTCAGTTGTTGTTTCCTTAACAGTCTAAGATAGTACAGTCTTTGCTGGGCCTTCTTAACCACCACGGCAGTCTGTACACCCCAGGTCAAGTCCTCTTTAATCATAACGCCCAGAAATTTAAAACTAGCCACCTGCTCTACTTGATTTCCATTTATAGTCAAGGGTTGAATTTCTGAGCTATTCCTTCTATAGTCCACTATAAGCTCCTTTGTCTTGTTGTTTGTCTTTAAAGCCCTATACGGCTTAGGACCAGAATACCTGAAGTACTGCAAGGCAATATTTTATTTATTTATTTATTTATTGGATTTATAAGCCGCCTCACCCCCGAAGGGCTCGAGGCAGCTCACAATATGGCTGTTCTCTTCAGACAGCAAATCAATACAAAAATATAACTTAAACCCATTAAAAACTTAAGCAGCGGTTATGAAAAATAAATGCAGATTAAAACAGCAGAAGTTGTTAAAAAAAACAGGCGCCCGATCTAAAGGCCAACAGAGGGAGGGGGCAAGTAGGACCCAAGATGGAATCAGGGCCCAACCAAGATGGAAAGCAGGCAGCCTCAGTCTCAGTGGGGGCAGTAGAGCCACGGCCGCCCCCCCCCCCGGCCGGGTGGAATAGCTCTGTTTTCAACAATGTTGAAAAATCTGTACGTTTTGTGTGTGGGGGGGGAATCATGCACTATTAATTTCTTTGTAAAATTTATACCCCACCTTTCTCCCTTCGTCAGGGTTCACCGAAGAGGCTCAATAGATGAATGACATACACAGGAACACATGCTCTGAAAACAGTAAAAAACAAAAAAAAGCCCCAAAACCGCCCAATCATTTAAATAATGAAAACCAAGCTAAAATTCACATGCAAAAACATTAAAAAGGAAGGGGGTATCGCTTAGGGAATGTCAGATGAAACAAAACAAACAAATAAAGAAGTATTCACTCACTAGCAGAAGATGGAAACAGTACAAGGATTCGGATGCAGGGACCAAGAAGGCTGTTTCCAGGTTTGTTACACACCTGAACTGAGAAAGTGAGGGTACCTGAAGCAGGACATCAGGTAATGAATACAGTAATCAAATAGGTTCATATGGGTGTAGGCAGTCCTTCAGGTATGCTGGTCCTAAGCCATATAGGGCTTTCGAGATCAACATCACCATAATTTAGACATATAATAGATATTTAATATGTATTTTCTCTTTGTCCTAGTTTTTAATTATGATTACCAGAAGGCTAGTGGCTTAACAAGAGACAAATGAGCTATGTTCCAACCAGGAAGCTAAGACATCCTGTGTTTCTAAGTGTTCCTTAAATAAATGGAAATTGGGAATGACTTTGCTCCTTCCAGCAACAGGAAATTCCATCTCTCTTCTTTTGGGGTTACATTGTGAGCCGTGGTGCTGTGTAGTTTCCGGGCTGTATGGCCGTGTTCTAGCAGCATTCTCTCCTGACGTTTCGCGTGCATCTGTGGCTGGCATCTTCAGAGGATCTGAAACCACAGCCCGGAAACCACACAGCACCCCAGTGATTCTGGCCGTGAAAGCCTTCGACAATATACTGTGAGCTGTGTTCATGTGGAGAATGAGATCCCTTCCCCCACCAAGAATCCTACCAGTGCATTATGGGAAGAATGGCTACCTCTGGGTTCAGTCTGAAAAACATTTTCCCCCTACATCTAAGATAATTTTGCAGTCATACAGGACACAACTACATCTACCATTAAAATTGGCCTCCACTTAACGGACCTTTCAAAATGTGCAGGAAACTTTATTTATGGCTTGATGCCATAATGCTGTGAGTTTCTGGACTTTTATTAAGCAGCAGCCACCACATCAGCATTTCAGCGAGTTGACCAAAAAATTCTGGAGGGAGAGTGGAAGGCCCTTTCTGCATGGGCCGTTTACAGCTGTTCACATGGGGGTGCAGCTGCTTCGCAGCCGCGCCGCCCTCACTCCTCCCCAGAGGCGCGAAGCCGCCATTTTCCCACGGCTCACAATTTTTGGAAAACAGCGGCTTCGGCTGGAAGGCGCCATCCCTCCCCCCCTTTCCCAATCGACTTACCTTTCCTGCAACCGTCCGGTGCGTCGCCGAGGCCTGGGGACACGCCCCCCGCCCTGCAACTCCAGAGTGGTCGCACAGGGCAGGGGTGGCATGTCCCCTGGCCTCAGCAACGTGCCGGACAGTTGCAGGGAAGGTAAGTCGATCGGGCGACAGCGCAGCGCGGAGCTGTCTTCCCGGTCGTTACCGGGACCGTTCGTGCGAACGGTCCCAGGGGGGTTGGGTCGGCGTCATGTACGCCGACCCAACCTCTAGCATGGCCGTGCGGAAGTGGCCGAAGACTCAATGATCATCTGCCATTTTTGGCAATAATCTTGTTGGAGTTATTTTGGATCAGCCCAGTTTGTGTTGAGTTGCAGCAAAGAAGAAAACAGTATTTCAAAGAGGACAATGCAAAAAATAAAACTGACATTTAATTCAGTTAGCTTCAGTTCACATTGTTCGGTCCAGGTGAAAGACAGACAGAAAACCCTAATCTAAATATATATCTATATCTATATCTATATCTATCTATATCTATCTATATCTATCTCTATATCTATCTCTATCTCTCTCTATCTCTCTCTATCTCTCTATCTCTCTATCTCTCTATAGATATAGATATAGATATAGATATAGATATAGATATAGATATAGATATAGATAGATATAGATATATATATCCCTGTACAAGTGGGCACCTAATGCGCCACCATGTGTATGCAAGGTATGAATTGCTTCTTTAGGAAAGATCCCCAGTAGCAGGATGCCACCATGGCATGTCCACGTGCTTAGAACAGTACTCCAAGTGCGGTCACACCACTGCTTTATAAAAGGGCATGACAATCTTTGCAGTTTTATTCTCAATTCCTTTTCTAATGATCCCCAACATAGAGTTTGCCTTTTTCACAGCTGCCATGCATTGAGTTGACATTCCCACGGCACTATCAACTAAGAGCTGACATTCCCATTCAGCTATCAACTAACCTTACCCTGTCTGGTTGTTTTTCTCAGTTCTTCTCTCCTCCTAGGCCCCTTCCGCACATGCAGAATAATGCACTTTCCATCCACTTTCAATGCACTTTGCAGCTGGACTTTACTGTGCAGAATAGCAAAATCCACTTGCAAACAATTGTGAAAGTGTATCGAAAATGCATTATTCTGAATGTGCGGAAGGGGCCTTAGTCTCTCCCTCTCCTTCTCTCCTCCCCCTATCTACCCACTTTCTGCCTTTCACATCCTCTCCTCTCCCTAATCCATCTCCCAACCGGCCTCCCCCACTCCTCCATAGGTCTCTGAGCCATCTGTCTGTCCCTGCCAGCACCTCAACTGGTTGCCTGGCTCTGGGCCCCATCCTCCCTCTTAGCCATAGGAAAGAAATGGTGGTTCAATTCCTTTCCATCCCATCCTGGGTTGGGTATGGTCTGACCACCTTTGGAGGGCCCAGGCTCTCTGCAAGTGGCCTGTTGGGGCAGCTGCAGCCCCACATCTCAGCCCCCCCACCAGCTGCATCTGAAGGTCCACGGGGGCTGACCTGGCCACGTAGGTGTCTCCCTGCTTGGCACCATTAACTTTGTCCATCCTGGCAGCTGCAATAAATAGTGGAGAGTTGGTGGCGCAGAGCCAGTGGGCCTGGCTGAAGTTGCTCTGGGTGGGCCAGGGAAAAGTCCAGGGTGAAGATGGATGCTGGCCCCAGACACCCTTTCTCTCTCCTTCCTTTTCTGGCCCCTTCTGCACAGGCAGAATAATGCACTTTCCATCCACTAGACAATTGTTTAAAAGTGATTTTTGCTGTTTTGCACAGTAAAATCCAGCTGGCACGTGTGGAAGGGCCCTCTGCCTCCCCCCCCACCACACACTTTTGGGCTATCTCTCTTTCTCTTTCCTCCTTTTTCTCCCAGGGCCTGGCTCCACCAAGTCCTCAGCCACGTTGGCTGCCAGATAGGAGCAATGATCCCACTGAACCACAGAAACCAGTCCTGTTATTTTGTTCATTTGTCGATGGCTCCAGCTGCTCTCCAACCAACGAGATTGAGGACAGGCTCAAGACCACCCAGAAAGGGATGGGAGGTCTGGTCAATCCTGGGCAGGAAGAGGAGTGGGAGCTCCACATAGGGAGAAAGAGAGAGAGAAAAAGAGAGAAAAAGGGAGAGAAAAAGAGGGAAAGACGGAGAGGGAGAAAGAGGAAAAAGGGGGGAAGAGATAAAGGGAGAAAGAGAGAGAAAAAATGGAGAGAAAGAGTGGAAAGGAAAATGAAAGACAGAACAAGAAGGGCAGAAAGAGAGGAGGGAGAAAGAGACCAAAAAAGTGGGAGAGATGGAAAAAAAAGCCTAGCCCATGCATTATAGGGGAAGCTGCTGCTGCCCCCCCCCCAACCTGCTTGCCTCAGAAAGAGCTGCTGCTGCCCAGAGTAGGAGCAGAAGGAGAAAGTGGCAGGCAGGCTCTGGAGACGCCATCACCCTGTGCTCACCCACCTGCCACCCCAACAGACTAGGCAGGCAGCCAGTGGGGCCTGATCAACTCACGTTCTTCCAACTCAGTCCCCACAGGCAATCCAGCTTGCGACCAAATGTGCCCCCCACAGGGCAGGGGCTGATGGGAATTGTAGTCTATGGACATCTGGAGTGCCATAGGTTCGCCACCACAGATCTAGGTGCATGGCACCTGGACCACAAGACCCTCCCCACCCATCCAAGATACGTCCCTATAGTTATTGGCAAATCTTATAATATCCCTCAGGCATCTCAGTTGGGAGGTGTACAAAAAGACTACAAACATTTATTATTGGAACAGTTCTGTTCTTTGAACAATATTTACAGAGAATATCACCTTCGAAACTTCCCGAACCTTCTCCCACTGAGATGATGATTACTCTACATGCCTCATGTGATCCCAGTGGCAAAGTCCTCCAGCACTTTCAGAAAAATAACCTGTGGATTTTTATCCCTTGTTATGAGTGAATCTTGACAGCCCTCTCCAGTTACAAAAACAGGTACATGATTTAATTAGATAGAAGTTTAGTTGTCAAGTGTCACCTCTGCCTTGAGACTGTAAAACCCATGGGGACCGGTTAATCAGGAAATGACTGAGCTAAATGTTCGTACAAGTGTTGTCCTAAGCTACTATTTTATTCATATTTACCCTAAAAGGTAGAACAAACCACAACAATTATGTGTATTCCCTCTTTGCTGCCTCCACATCTTTCCTTAAAATGACTAAATAGCTCGGAGCAGTTTCCTAATAAGGAGAGGCTAAAGTAATTGGGACTTTTTAGTTAGGTGATTTGCTTCATCTGTGGTCCTCCTTTCTCAGTGAGAGTCAAGGCAGATTATACAATGAAAGCAGTGGTGCATGGGGGCAAAATGACACCCGGGGCAAAATAGTGCCTGGCCCCACCCATGCCCCCTCAAGGCACCCTCTGCACCCCCAAGGTCTGCTGGAAAATGTAATTCCCACCAGGCTGCAGGAGAGAGGAACTAAGGGGCTTTTACAGCTGGCTGCTCTTTTCCATCCCTCACATGACCCCAATGTAAGGTGACCAGATTTTTAATTTTGTAACGCGGGGTGCGTGGGTACGCGCGGGCGGCCGCAGGAGCACACTGCCTTAAGAACATAAGAACATAAGAACAAGCCAGCTGGATCAAACCAGAGTCCATCTAGTCCAGCTCTCTGCTACTCGCAGTGGCCCACCAGGTGCCTTTGGGAGCTCACATGTAGGATGTGAAAGCAATGGCCTTCTGCGGCTGTTGCTCCCGAGCACCTGGACTGTTAAGGCATTTGCAATCTCAGATCAAAGAGGATCAAGATTGGTAGCCATAAATTGACTTCTCCTCCATAAATCTGTCCAAGCCCCTTTTAAAGCTATCCAGGTTAGTGGCCATCACCACCTCCTGTGGCAGCATATTCCAAACACCAATCACACGCTGCGTGAAGAAGTGTTTTCCTTTTTATTAGTTCTAATTCTTCCCCCAGCGGCTTTTCAATGAATGCCCCTGGTTCTAGTATTGTGAGAAAGAGAGAAAAATTTCTCTGTCAACATTTTCTACCCCATGCATAATTTTATAGACTTCAATCATATCCCCCCTCAGACGTCTCCTCTCCAAACTAAAGAGTCCCAAACGCTGCAGCCTTTCCTCATAAAGGAAACAGGGAAGCGCCCCAGAAGGCAGTGCGGCAGTGCGGGAGGCGCACACGGCTGCAGGAGCGCACTGCCTTTTGCAGCGCTCCCCGGTTTCCCGTCCTGTCACAGGGCAGGAAACCGACGAGCGCCGCAAAAGGCAATGCGCTCCTGGGGCGGCATGCGCGCTCCCGTGCTGCCGCACTGCATTCTGGGGCGCTTCCCTGTTTCCCGCCCTGTGACAGGGCAGGAAACCGGGGAGCGCCGCAAAAGGCAGTGCGCTCCTGCGGCCGCATGCGCACTCCCGCTGGCGCACTGCCTAGTAATCGGGAAAATTTTAAAACCCCGCGGGACACGGGACGCGTTGCCAAAAAGCGTGACTATCCCGCCAAAAGCGGGACGGCTGGTCACCTTACCCCAATGGTGCACGCCTGGGGCGGGGCACCCCCCATTGGCGCTATGTGACTGAATGAAAGTCAATGCTAAGCAAGAGAGGAAGGTACACACCAAAGTGAAAATGAAGAAAACTTGTACCAACAGGCTACAATAATGACTTCAAAAAATTAGTTCTCCCGCTGGAGTAACAATTTACTTTTAAGTAACCAAAATAATATTATAATTTTACAAACAGTAACCAAATGTTTTGGAAAAATTGTTTACATTCTCCCATTGGAGTAATATATAGACACATAAGTTAGAACGGCACGGCAATGTAATCTAAATATAAATATAACAGCTAGCCAGATTCTAGATAATTAACCAACTGGCCTCATTAAACTTCACGGAAAGGCAGGCCAGGGTTTTTCAAAGTATAATAATGGTTACAATCAGGGAGGACAACACTCTGCAGTTGGTTTGTTCTTATGCCTCTCGAAATTACTCCAATGGGAGAATGTAAACAATTTTTCCAAAACATTTGGTTACTGTTTGTAAAATTATAATATTATTTTGGTTACTTAAAATTGCTACTCCAGTGGGAGAACTAATTTTTTTGAAGTCGTTAGTGTAGCATGAATGAAAGCCAATGGCATGCAATCAATAGTGCAATACAACCAAGAATGACGTAAAGCTGATTACAAAATTAGAGAAACAACAGGGTTTTGTACATGACAAATAAAGCTATAAGAACTACAATTGTAAATACATTTATTTTAAAAAGTTCTCTAGAATTATACAATTTTGTACATTCCATAAAATGAGAAAACAGTGGGTGCCTTATATTGTCAAAGGCTTTCACAGTCAGAGTACACAGCCAGAATCAACTGGCTGTTGTAGGTTTTCCAGGCTGTATGACTATGGTCTGGTAGATTTAGCATCTAACGTTTCATCTGCATCTGTGGCTGGCATCTTCAGAGGCATGTCATGGCAGAGAATCCCATCTGACTGTGGCATTCCTCTGAAGACATCAACCATACATTCAGGTGAAATGTTCCAAGTTAAAATTGCCAGACCATGGCCCAAAGTCTGGAAGACTCACTACTGACAAACCCAGAAGCCTTCCTCAGTAGAGATGTTTGAACAGCTACTGGTTTGGCTCAAGTCCTTTCTGGGCCTTTCCCCACTCACCGTTCACTGCGCGCTACTCTTGCCAAGTAGCGCGGGGTCCAGTGGCACTCCCCACTACAGGGGCGGCGACAACGCAGCCCCCTCGACTCTGCCGCTCTTGCGCCCCCTCAGCGCGTATCATTTCTGGCGCTGCTGAAAATGGCGCCTTTTGATGACCGACGTCATTTTTAAAAGTGGGGACACGGCGTCTGTTGGTCAAAATCAGGAACCTGTTTTTTACACCCTGTTTGATATTCACCAATCTGTTCGTTAGGGCTGAGCTGGATCCTTCACTGTACTCTTGCACTGTGCTGCTTCACTACATTCATTCTTAACCATGCAGTACAGCACAGTTGGTTTCTGTGGATGTCTCACACAACCCAATAAAATTCCACTACACAACTGCTTCTCTCCACAAGTCATGGTTTAAATAGACAGATCATAGAAACCTGTCTTTAATAAATTCTGGTGCAGTCCTTCCATTAATGGCTCATTAAAGCAGTCGGTCTGGTTAACCTTATTTATTTATTTATTTATTTACTTACTTACTTACTTACTTACTTACTTACTTACTTACTTACTTACTTACTTACTTACTTACTTACTTATTGAACTTATAGGCCGCCACATCCCCGAAGGGCTCGAGGTGGCTCACAGTATGGCTGTCCTACCGGACAGCAAATCAACAACATAAAAACATTAATCCTTTAAAACCTATGCAGCAATTTCAAACAGCAGAAAGCTAGAATTAAAACAACCAAAGTTTTTACAAAACAGGAGTTGTTTAAAACGGCGCCCGATCTAAGGCCAAAAGAAAGGGAGGGACTAGGCAGGGCCCGCAATGGAATCAGTAAATCAGGCCCAACCGTAATAAAATTTATTTATTTACATTTATATCCAGCCATATCTCCTCAAGGCGACTCAAAGTAAAACATACACAATAAATGCAATAAATGTCATAAATATATAAAACATCCCAAACAATCAAAATTTATTTACATTTATATCCAGCCATATCTCCTCAAGGCGACTCAAAGTAAAACATACACAATAAATGCAATAAATGTCATAAATATATAAAACATCCCAAACAATCAAAATTACGTAAATGTTTTAAACCAAATACAAACAGATAGCGTAAAAAACCCAACTTCAGAGGTGGGATCCAGCAGGTTCTCACAGGTTCCCGAGAGTAGGTTACTAATTATTTGTGTGTGCCGAGAGGGGGTTACTAATTGGTGATTTTGCCATGTGATTTTTGCCTTGGTTACGCCCCTCCTCTCAGCAGTAGCACGCAGAACTTGAAGCAGTCCAGCAGGAATGCACCTGCATGCATTCGTTTCCCGCCCAAGGACCGGCACAGCGACTGCGTCCTTGTCCCACCCCCAGAATGCCCGGCCATGCCCCCGTCAAGGCCCGCCCAGCCCCATTGGCACTACTCCACAGTTTGAATCCCACCACCATGGGAACCTGTTGCTAAAATTTTTGGATCCCACCACTGCCCAACATGGAAGCACAAAAGACACACGTGCTGCATCCAAAAAGAACCAGAAATTGTTTAGAAGGGAAGGGAATGTCTGGCTGGCATGACTGAGAAGGCCCAGCAGAAC
Organism: Sphaerodactylus townsendi; assembly: GCF_021028975.2. Taxonomy (NCBI): domain Eukaryota; kingdom Metazoa; phylum Chordata; class Lepidosauria; order Squamata; family Sphaerodactylidae; genus Sphaerodactylus; species Sphaerodactylus townsendi. The sequence continues at coordinate 2,017,251 of NC_059425.1, read as the reverse complement.
AGCTCTGGAATTGAGGCAGACTCCGCAGGGCCCTGATTTGACTAAGGAGTGCGTTCCACCAGGACGGGGCTAGGGCTGTAAAAGCCCTGGCCCATGCCGAAGCCAACTGAACCGTCCTGGGGCCCGGGACCACCAACAAATCCCCCTCCACAGACCAGAGGGGCCTCTGAGAGCAATATGGGGAGAGGTGGTCATCAAGATATGCAGGTCCAAGACCTCTAACGGCCTTAAACGTTGACCAAGGCATTCTGGGCTGTGGTTCCTGCCTGGTGGAACACTTTGCCTGTGAAGACTAGGGCCTTCACAGGCAAGAAGATATACAGTGGAGATATACCCCAATGCCACTGGACCTATAAAGTGGAGTTGTTCCACAAGGCTTATGGCTGTGGGCAGCAACAGTTATATTTCATATCTATTTAAAATGTGAGACTGGCTGTTCACCACCACTATTGTAGGTACGGCGTCTTTTACCATATTTCCCATCTCTCCTTTCTCCAGATTATTGCGGGTGGCTGCCAACGTACTGGATCCCTTCCAGTCTGGCTTCCGCGCTGGTCATGGGACCGAGACGGTGCTGGTCACTGTTGTGGACGACCTCCGACTACACTTGGACAGAGGCGGTTCAGCGCTGTTGGTGTTGAAAGCTATTGGAATTCTCAATCGCAGCCCGTTCGATAAGTGCAGGTAGACCAACCATGACCTTTTGGTCCACCGCCTCGCTGGTATCGGGGTTCGAGATTCATCCTTAAATTGGCTGATCTCGTTCCTCCGAGATCGGGGACAGCAGGTGGCATCAGGGGGTGAGATCTCCAAGCCGCCTCCCATTATGTGTGGGGTGCGCAAGGAGCTGATACTCTCCCTGGATGCTTTTTTATCATCTACATGCACTCCCTGGCCGAAGTCTAGATTCGGAGTTTTGCAGGCTGCGGGTGTCACCACCACGCTGATGACACCCAGCTCTTGTTCACAATGGAGGGCAGCCCCACCTGTTCGGCCCCTGATGCTCTCCCAGCGTTGTCTTGATGCTGTGGCTGGTTGGTTGGAGGTGCAAGTCGGCTGACAGAGTTGAATCCCCACTAAGACGGAGGTCCTGTGGCTGGGCCGGGGGGAGTGTCCAGTGGACTTTGGCCTGCCTACCCTTCTTGGCGCAGACATTTAAAAGATTAACTTCGTCCCCTCAAGAGCCTGGGGGTGAACTCTGGATCCCATCTCTTTAGTCATTGGTGGTCCAGGAGTCACCCAGACATGCCCAGCAGCTTTTTTCCATCTGCGGCAGGCACGCAACTGGCCCTGTATCTCTCCCTGTTCTGATCCTGGCTACTCAGCAGTCCACACCCACGAGGTCACCTCTAGATTAGAACTACATTGTAACTCGCTCTAATGCTGGCTTAATACCTTTGGCCACATGATCCGGAAACTGAAACTCGTGACAGAATGCAAGGCAGCCATGGACTCCCTTTCCGGAGCAACAGCAATAAGGGGACCCGGATTACTCCGGTCCTATACCAACTGTCACATGGCTACCCGGTCGAGTACCGGGTCATGTTTTAGAAGTTTTGGTTTTGACCTTTAAAGCCATTCGCGGCCTTGGCCCTGCAGTATATCTAAGGGACGTCTCTCCCTTATATCGCCCTTCTAGAGCCCCTCCACCGTTCCATCAGTGGAGGCGGACCTATAATTGGTGATCCCTGGCCCCAAGGCGATCCGGCTTGGCCTCTACAAGGGCCAGAGCTTTTACAGCTCATGGCCCCTACCGGAATGGAACAGGGCTTCCAGGTGAGATCAGGGCCCTCACCGGGATTTACAAAGTTCCAAGAGGGCCTGTAAAAACGGACCTGTTCCGCCAGGCATTTGGCCAGCCGGGATGATATCAACCGCAATAATAAGTAAACATCTGGCCTCCCGTGGGTTCATAAAAGGGGGAATAGAATAGTTCAAGCCATCTCTAGTTTAATATTTTATGTATTTTAATTAACTTATATTTATGATGTTTAAAATTTTTATGTTGTTGGAAACCGCCCTGAGCCTTCGGGGAGGGCGGTATACAAATATAATAAATAAATAAATAAATAAATAAATAAATAAGATGGCAGGTTCCTGCCTTTATAGAGTTTTTAATTATATTTCATATTTATTCATAGTGTTTTTAAATTGTCCTGACAATTTATTATATTTTTTGCTGTAAACTGAAAGGTACTTGTTAAAGTGTTGTTAGCTACTCTTTGCCCCATTTTGTGAGGTGACAGCAGGATTTTATATGCGTACAATTGGAAGGACAACAAACTCCAACAAAACAAAACTGGATTTTAAAAGTCACAGAATATGTAAAGATGGCACAGCTGATGGTGTTTATAAAATACAAGCACATGGACAATTTCCTTAAGGGCTGGACACCCTTTGCAGACTACCTACTGAAAACATATGCGAATAAAGAAATAATGGGGGGGACTCGAGATTGAAATGAAAACAGTGGATTGGACTAAAATAGTTTTATAAGAAGGACTAAAAGTGAATGAAATTCTGATACTAACCATAAGCATGAAGCTAGATTTGTATTCAGATCCATAATGAGGTCGCTGGGAATCACCGTATGTGTATGTAGAGAAGTCTTTGAAATGTGTGTTTTTTATTATTTTTCTTTTTTTACAGTTATTACTATAGTGGCAAAAGGGAGATTAGATTTGTTTGTTTGTTTTTTCCTTTTCTTTCTTTCTCCTTACATTCTTAATCCTGCTTAGGAGCAGCAGTGGCGTAGGAGGTTAAGAGCTCGTGTATCTAATCTGGAGGAACCGGGTTTGATTCTCCACTCTGCCGCCTGAGCTGTGGAGGCTTATCTGGGGAATTCAAATTAGCCTGTACACTCCCACACACGCCAGCTGGGTGACCTTACACTAGGCCCAAGTCAAAAGCTTCTGGGAGCTTCTCATCAGCCCCACCCACCTCACAGGGTGAAATTAACATGTTGTGCAGAGGGGAAGGGCATGAGATTGTAAGCCCCTTTGAGTCTCCTGCAGGAGAGAAAGGGGGGATATAAATCCAAACTCTTCTTCTTCTTCTTCTTCTTCTTCTTCTTCTTCTTCTTCTTCTTCTTCTTCTTCTTCTTCTTCTTCTTCTTCTTCTTCTTCTTCTTCTTAATGTCTCATGTGGTGGCTACACCATATTGGTCAAAATATGCCTGGAAGGAGGCCATCTGTTTGGAGACTGTCATTCTAAGTCTATTAGACAGATTCATGACACACAGAGAACCTGTAATCTTTTAAAATTAAAAAAAAGTTTGACAGGTTGTAATTATGAGGCTGACCTACAAAATATTGTTGGAAAAAAAGTAAGAAAATAATTAAATCGCCTTGAGCAAATGCACAAGTGCTAACTTTTGTCTCCTAGTTAATTAAATGTCAGCCTGAGAAGAATTCCTCATATTCTTCGAGTGCCTAAGGAAGCGCTATATAAAAAGATCAGCAACTCTTGAGAAGTTTCAAAAGCTTTCTTCGGCTTGGTGCTCTCCGTGATCCAGGTAAAACCAGCTCGCTTGGAGGGACTCATCTTGCGTAGAGATATTTATTTATGTATTTAGAAAATTTCTTTTTCATCGCTCTAGAAAAACTGCAAAACCTTCTGGAGAGATTTCATTGGTCTTCTCAAAACTCTTTACAGGACTTTGGGTATTTGATCTCGATTTTTTCTTTCAAATTCTTCAGTCTGAAACTCTTCGGATTTCATTCAGTGATTTCCTGTTCATCTTTGTCCTTTACTGGAAACTTCGGCTGGGTTGCTTTCGAAGTTCTGATTGCAGGAATCCCAGATATTTAAGTAAACAGGAAGAGCCTCTTGCTTTGGGGGAAGGCTTCTTGCATAGAAACTGGGTGGGGATTGCAATTATCAAAGAAATAGAGTTGCACAACCCCTCTTATGGATCTTTGGTTTGCGGCCAACAGCGACAGCACTGAGCATGGGAGGGAAAGAAGGGAAAGAACCAGGAAGAAAGGAGAGATAGGAAATATTTTAATGCATAAATAAATAAATAGAACTCAGTAGGACCAACGGAAAGAGATAATTGAGTCAGACTGAGAAGAAGCAGGGGAAACGTAATAAAGGGCCTTAAAAAGTGGACCTAATGATTACTTAATTTCATGTGTGTGCGTGCGTGCATGCGTGTGTGCATTTGTGCGTGTAAAATTAATCATTAGTTAATTAACCATTCTTTAATCAATATGTATACATGCAATAATATCTATGTGTTTTATTGAATTATTTTATTATTTCAAGTGTTTTTAATAGTTCAGATTTTTAGATGTTTTCATATTCTCTGACTTGGGAACCTCATTGGGTGGAAAAGTGGCATGAAAACATTTGAACTACATAAAGACAATTTTTTTAAAAAAAATGTAGTTAGAAACATTTAAAGAAACAGCTGGTAAAATTCAGAGAGCAGACCAATAGAAAATCCTCTCTCTCAACCTTGGCAGAAACCAAAATTGAGCATCAGTAAAATGACTGTCCCATCAACATGTTGCTGTTTTGGTGGGCTTAGTTATTGTTGCTATCTAGCAGTAGTTATTGTTGTTATCTAGCAACAATAGTCATTGGTGCTATCTTGCATTATTGGCATGTTTCTATATTTCTTATTTCAATTGTAAAATTAAAGAAGTCACAGCCTTCAGTTTCTGATATCTAAGCAAGGTTGTAAATGCGGATCATTTTGGAGGTCATTAATTTGTAGCAGGGGTCTGCAACCTGCGGCTCTCCAGAGGTTCATGGACTACAAATCCCATCAGCCCCTGCCAGCATGGCCAATTGGCCATGCTCGCAGGGGCTGATGGGAATTGTAGTCCATGAACCTCTGGAGAGCCGCAGGTTGCAGACCCCTGATAGAGACTCAATGGCACATCACGCGCGCACACACACACACACACACACACACACAAAGTTTGGCTATATCATGTTTAGGATTCTAAAGAGTCTTTGGGTGAGTATTAGTTTCAGACGGAATCTTTTTTTCTATAAAATAATATTCCAGCTCTTCATTGTATGCTAGGGGCTTTACCACTGCTTGCTATACCCACCAAATTTTGTCTGCTCTATTTACAGTCTGCCTCTCCTAACTGAAACTCAGGGCTTTGAACAGATTTGCACCAAAGACCGGAAGAGCAAGAAGCAGCGTCAGAGGTATGCTCCTGGGAAACTTTTCAGAAAAGGCAGCAAGGGAGAATAGACTCAGGCAACTGAGGAAGCTTCAATAACAATCAGAGGATTAATGATATTATGACAGTGGTGGCGAACCTATGGCACGGGTCCCAGAGGTGGCACTCAGAGCCCTCTCTGTGGGCACGCACAGAGTCCCCCCCCCCCACAGACACACACATCTAGGCGGGCCTGGGCCACCGGGCTTGATTATTAGCATTAAACCTAAGACCTCGTTTTGAGGAAGCAGTGTAGGTAACCCTGTTAAGCGCTGTTAAACCCCATTGATTTTCATGCGAAGAACTAAAGCGCAATCCTTCACCTGGGAGTAAGCTCGGTTGCTGGCAACGGGGCTTGATTCTGAGTAAACACTCCTGGGGTCGTGATTCACCCGTTGGAACAGTTGCACGGTTGCTTCAAAGCAAAGCCACCGACTACCACCAAGCTTACTCCCGAGTAACGCACGCCTCAGAGCCAACCGTTTTTTCTAAACGAAACCCTCAGTATTCAGGGTTAAATTGCCGTGTTGGCACTTTGCGATAAATAAGTGGGTCTTGGGTTGCCTTTTGGGCACTTGGTCTCAAAAAGGTTAGCCATCACTGTATTATGACATGAAGGACGGTACCACAGCCAGTACTCCTGCTGGTTGCCAGAAGCTGATAAGAGTAGGCTGTGCAATGACCTGACCTCAGCACTGTGGAGTTGGCCCCAGGTGGTGGGTACTATTCTGTTCGCATGAGTAGATTTGTCTTCTCTGGTACTAAGGGAGGGCCAAATTTTTTTACACAGATTTCCAGATTGTGGGGAGGGGCGGTTCCGCACGCCTAACTCCCTTGATGTGGAAGGGGTGACTACAGCACAAGCTGGCTTGAAAAATTTGACCTCCACTCAATTCCTCCGCTTTCGCCTTTTTTCTTGCATTGTTGCAGACTGACTTCGATCCTGCCAAGATGATTTCCTACAGACTCCGGCCTTCTTCCAACCCTCGCCGCTATGGCTGTGGCTACGTCAGGGGTGCGCACTGCTGCCGTCCAAATGGGTACCGTTATGGTTCCTACCATCCATATCCTTCTCCCGCTTGCCTGTACGCCGGATATCGCTCTGGCTATAACCTTTCTCGCCATGGCTGCGGCTCCCCCTGCTATGGCTCCAGCGGCTTCAACTGCCGTTATCCCATTGGAAGTAAGAGTTCTAGCACTCGCAGCCGTCGCCCACAGTAACCTAGATTTAAAAAAAGCTTCGTTGGAACAGAGACCGAGATATGACGGAATAAGGATGGACAAACGATCTGCAAATGGTGGACAAGGCTTTCAAAGAGACCAAGCTTCCAAGATTTACCACTTAAGTTGATTATTTGAGGTAGGTCTCAGAACTACTGAAACTGAGATGTGATGTAAGAGACTAATGGAGTATCACCAAAACAATAATGTGGGAATGAGATGTTTGACCCTCTTGGCCGTTTGCCCAAACTTTCTCAGGCATGGGGTAATGATGATGAGGGCTACCACCCATATTCTTAACTCCCATCTTAAGCTGAATTAAAATAAAAAACAGAAAGAAAATGGCTGTCAGGGAACATTCCTTGTCTCTTTACATCACACTGAGTTTGGTCTTTGTACAATTCACACAATTGACCTAGGACCATTTTCTACGAGTCCTTCAAGGACATCCAAAGGTTCCTTTTAAAGCACACAAAAAAAGTTAATTGTTTATTTCACTCACTTTTAGACAAATAAACAAAACAGTTGGAGAAAACAAAAAAGAGTTTGCTGATAGTTTTCCAACTGCAGTTTGAGAAACCCTGGTGGGTTTTTTTGGGGAACCTTACCAAGACGTTTAATAGTATACCAGGTGTTTGATATCAAGAGTTTGTGCATTCGTGACTTCTCCACTTCCCATCTGCTCAGTTAACGTGTAGATGGATCATCTGGAACCGACAAGTAATAGCTAAGAATAGTACCTCTATGTTCAGAGGCAGTGCCTCTGATTATTAGATGCAGAGAGCAAAGCGGCAGGGTGTGAATCATCTCCACACCTTTCTTGTGAGCCTCTCTGTGGAAAATGGCTGCCTACTGTTGGAAGCAGAGTGCTGGATGAGAAGAAAAACCTTCTATCTGATCGAGCATGGCAAATCATTTTGTAAATGATCCTTACCATTTATTTCTGCTTTGAAACTTAAACCTTGGCTCATTCCACACATGCAGAATAATGCACTTTCAAACTGCTTTCAGTGCTCTTTGAAGCTGTGCGGAATAGCAAAATCCACTTGCAAACAGTTGTGAAAGTGGTTTGAAAATGCATTATTTTGCATGTGCGGAAGGGGCCTTAGAAACGTAAGAAGAGTTTGTGTTTATATTTTCTGAACGAAGCTAATAAGAGTCCAGGTTTGATTCACAGAAGCTTATGCCCCGAAAATCTTGTTCAGATCTAAGGAAGAGTTAATTCCAGCTGTTCTCCTGCAGTTCAACAGGGCTGTCCGCTGAAACGAGTCAACGTTAAGTAAAGATGAAGAGTCTGGATTTATATCCTGCTTTTCTCAACCATAAGAAGTCTCAAAGCAGCTAAAAAACTCCTTCCCTTCCTCTCCCCACAACATACAGCTTGTGAGGTAAGTGGGACTGAGTTTCCAGAGAACTGTGACTAGCTCAAGGTCACCCAACAGGCTTCATGTGGAGGAGTGAGAAATCAAACCCAGTTCACCAGATTAGAGTACACCGTTCCAAACCTCTACATCACTTTGACTCTTAAAATTTCACTCCTCTTACTTCTTTCTATTAGAGCACATTCTGCATTAAAATACTGAACTAGTGGGGTCTTGTTTTAAAATATATATATTTAAAAAAAATATGACTATTGCACAGGAAATGAAATGGTCGACAACAGACAGAGGATATCCATGCAAGGAACATGTATACACCCCTCCCAATTATAATTTAAAATACATATGAAAGCCACTAATTAAAACTATTGTTTCGCATTCATTTAACATGTGTTCATACTTCTACTGTGCTTTATCTCTGGTTGGTTTCTAGATTTCTACAAGTCAAATCATATTGCATTGTCCATTGTATGTTCCGCCCTGTTGATTATGTTGTATTATTCTCTGCAATATACTTTTGAGTATCAGAGAGAAAGGCAGACTATAAATAATGTGAATAAATACATAGATAGATAATAAATTAAAAAGTCTTCTGTCAGCTTATTCCTCACAAGGCAAGATCAAACATATGCCGCATCTGTTGCAAATCATGGAACTGCCAGATGGGCAATATCAGGGCAAATAATGGGACTGTCAGATAGGCAGAAAGATGAAGTATAATTTTTATAACTGAAACAAGCAAAGAAACTCTGCCATCTTCCCAACACAACTCATATATACATTGTTGTCACTAGAATTAGCTACCAAAAATGGCACCCAGGACAAGCACTGGGTGTCCAAGCTCAAATTCAAAGAACCTTCCCTTGTGGTTGCAGACTGCCAGCAGGACAATGGAGGCAAAGTTTTTCCTATTCACGTACTGTCCTGGGGCATCGGAAGGATTCCTGATGAGAATATGGCATTCATCCGTGGCTCTCACTCATGGGGAAAAGCCCAGCTGGGCAAATCCTGCCATGACCTGTTGAGAGAGGCATAAGAAAATGTCACTTCACAGAGTGAAGAGTGCCACAGGAAGGGGGGAGGGGGGAGGGGGGCTCAACATGTGTGTGAACATCAGCTCTCATGAGGGGCAGCTGTTACCTAGCCTAACAGGGGTTATAAATTTATCGAGAGGGAATCTCCACCAGCTGCTAAGAGTGTAACAGCACACATATGGCGAAGGGGAATGAGCACTCAGCTTGGCAGCATGAGAGGTGGCTAGGAAAGGATCTTTTAGACTATGTATATGGGGAAGGGATTGGAAAGGAGCGTTCCACAGAGTAATGCAAGAGTCCAAATTGAGTTTCAAAATATTTATATAAATTTGGGTTAAAATACACACATACAGCAAGGCATAAGAGCACATACATACAAGTTCCTAGTATATAGAAAGGTTGGAAAAGTAGGTGGGAGGATAGAGAGGGAGTTGGGAAGCAGCAGGGTGATACGTTACCTAACGATCTTAAGAGGAGCACACGAAGCAGTAGAAGGCAGGGATTCCACGCCAGCACAGAAACCCGGTAGAAGACGATATAGTGTCTCACACTAACTAGACCAAGGGAGGCACAGGCTAGTAATGAGCAAGGTGTTGCAGGTGAACTGAACTTTTATAAGGTAGATCGTTCTCTTGGCGGGAAAAGGAACCAATTGCACTAAGTTTCACATCTGGGCTGGGTTTGGGGTGCAGAGCTAATTAATCAGCTCAACTATTACTAAGTCCATGGAACTCATACCTGAGATTACTGACACCAAGAACCTACAGTGAGAAGCAGCTCGGTACACACAGTCTCTTCACAAAGAGGCCACCCCAGCTGGACACAAGAATCCATGTACCTGTCCCACATTATCCGTAAAATGGACCACCCTCCTGAAGAGCGTGACCCTCATGGCCAGGCAGAATTCATGCAGGGCTTCTGCAACAGTTGCCAGACCGACACCAAGCAGCTGTTTCACCTCACGGAAACTGTTCAGGGTGGTCAGATACCAGATAGCCAGATGTCATCTCCACTTGGAAAGCAGCCCACATGTTTGTCCTGGTGCTGCAGATGGGGTCAAAGGCTGTCCATGATCCTCATGAAGGTCTTCCTGGTCATGGAGAGGTTTCTCAGCCATTCCTTGTTGTCCCAACAAGCCATGACACAAATGTGTCACCAGTCCTTGCTCCTGTGTGAATAAACCTAGTAGCGAGGGCACTGGGGGCCATCACCAGGGCAAACCACGCCTGCCTGCGACTTCTCCTCAGCGCAGGAGACTGAAGATGGTCCGGGCCATCTCTTCCTGGTAGTGGGCAAACTCAGCAAGGGCACCATGCATGAGTCTGAGGAGGTATGCCACCAGCACCACAAACACACCCAGCAGCTGCACCACCTCTGGATCCAGATTCATGCTCAATAGGTTCAGATTTTCTGGCTCACAAAATGTGCTCTTAGCTGAAAACCACAAAGCAGGTGCAAAGGCGGGCGCCAGCAATTCAAGTTCAAAAGGCAGTGTAGAGATGTTCATTCAAGTTGCTGCCCCAAAACAACAGCCAATCAGAATGCGGGACAATGGGGATGTTTGTATATGTGTGGATACACTTGCGGTGTAAATACAAAAGACGTGGGCTTGTGCGAAACAAACTGGAGTATTTCCTTCCAGTCTTCATTCAGTTCCTTCACAGAAACAGGCAGTCATGCGAAGGGAAAAACCGGGATAAAATAGACCCGGATTATAAGATACCGATTGTTACCTGGTATAATTGTGCCATGCAGAAATGGCCATACAGACAGGATGGAAATGCATTCACTGTAACACATGAACAGGACTTGGACCTTCCTGTATGTGTGTATTTGTGCATGTGAAATGCTGTCTTGTAACTTTCGCTAACTCAATGAATGAATTAAACACCTTCAGTCCTGGGTACCTCAGAAAGTGCATTCACCCATATATTTCTTTCCAGACACTCCGTTTGGAGGGGGAGGCCTGCTTGGTTGTCCCACCCCCTTCAGAGGAGAAGGGCAGGAACAGCCCAGAGAGCCTTCTCAGCAGTGGCCCCTGCACTTTGGAATGCCCTCCCATTAGAGGCCTGTCTCACTCCTAGTTTCCTGGAGTTTTGGCATCTGGCAAAGACAGGCCTGTTCCTGGGCATTCGTCTGATTCCCCCTACTGGAATGGAGGGTGGCCTTGAGTTGTCCTGTACACTCCACCCACTTTTTGGGGAGGCTAGGGTGGGAGTTTTAGAACTTTGAATGTACTGTGGTTTTAGGATTGTTTTTCTGGAGTGTGTTACACTTTTAACTGTTGCCTTCCCTGCTGGAAGGGTTTCTCATTTATGACAATCACAACAAAGCGCAGGTCCACAACTTTTATGACCCTAACTCAGAATATGGAAACTCATCTCTCCTGGCAGATGGGAAAATATTCTTCCTTCCATTTTTGTTCATATAAAGGGAAACCATTTCTTCTCAGCCTGAAATCTGAGGAGCTTCATAGAATCATAATCAAGTTGGAAGAGACTCCCAAGGGCCATCAAGTCCAACCCCCTGCAATGCAGGAACACACTCAAAGCACTCTGGAACTATGTTCATCCAGTTTATTGCTTCGTTCCCAGGAAAGCGAGAACTATTTGCGACTAGGGCCCCTTGAATGTTAAATAAGGTCCACTCCTTCACTGTCAGGCTACATTCCCTTTGGGTTTGATTTTTTTGGTCTATGCACACATTTTCCCCTCTTCAGAATTGACCCCACTTTCAGATCTGAGAATCCAGTATTCAGGTGGCAACCGGTGCAGCTTGCAAAGTACAGGTCAAATATAAGATCTTAAAGGGGTTCCTGTAAGAGCCCTTGCTGCCACATTTGGGACCAGCTGAAGTTCCAGGTCAACCTCAATGGTAGCCCTGTGTAGAGAGAGTTATAGTAGTGTTACCGCGCTGCCTGGGTAACTTTTAGTCTCCCAGATCCGCCAGCTCTCAGCAGCGCAGAGGAACAGAAACAGGACCCAACACAGCGAGAATAGTGAAAATAAAAATGAGTTTATTGAGATGCTGACCTACGTGTCAGCACCTCCACACCACAGCAACTGCAACTGCCTAGCAGCTTTACAACAACTTTTATACACAGTCTCCCACCCGGGAATCCGGGAGGGTACAGGACAACCTACAATCATTCATTCACAAATACATAGGAACCAATTAGAGTCCAGAGGGCAGTCCCTTCTTGAATTTTGCAGCAGAAACAGGGCAAGGCGATGACGTAGGAACAGGCAGGAAAAACACAAAAGAGTCCTTTGGGTGCTTGGGGCCAGGAAACGAAACCTAATGATGACGACACCCTTATCTGCCTGCTGGTGGGATTAAGGCAGATGGATGTGCTTCTTCCGGGGTCCCTTTTGTCAAATGTCCATTCATGGTTTTTGCAAATGAAAGGGACATGCCCAGGTGGAGCAGGGGTGGATTCCTGCCTTGAGCAAAGGAGGTTCCATACAGATACAAATACAAAATACAACTGTAATTCCTACATTCTACCTAATACAACTTGTTCCTATCTAACTTATAAAGAAATAAAACATAATTTCACCTTTATTAAACAGCAAGATCAGAAATGGAATAATTCATTTCTGACTCCGCTATCAGTAGTCCTGTTCTGCTCCCCAAGCAAACTAAAAATCAGGTGCCTTGCACTTGGCCAGAACAGAGTGTAAAATATCATGGATGTTTTACACCTTAAACTTCTGAGATATTGCTGTCTTCAGCCTTTCCCAGACACCTGAACTAAAGCAAACTGTAAAGCAGGAACTTCTAACCATCAAGAATGCTATAGTGTTTTGCCTCTAGAGGACTTCTTAAAGGGACAGGGTCTAACTAAGGTTCCCTCCCGCATAAAACTGTACAAAAGGCAACTAAACCCATTGTGACTACGGGTACAACCAGAGGTGGGATCCAGCAGGTTCTCACAGGTTCCCGAGAGTAGGTTACTAATTATTTGTGTGTGCTGAGAGGGGGTTACTAATTGGTGATTTTGCCACGTAATTTTTGCCTTAGTTACGCCCCTCCTCTCAGCAGTAGCGACAGAACTTGAAGCAGTCTAGCAGGAGGTGCACCGGCGTACGTGGCAGCCTGCGCCTGCGTGCATTCGTTTCCCGCCCAAGGACCAGCGGAGCGGCTGCGTCCTTGCCACAGCCCCGCCCAGGAATGCCCCACCCCCGGAATGCCTGGCCACGCCCCCGGAATGCCCGGCCACACCCCCGTCGCGCCCTGCCCAGCCCCATTGGTGCTACGCCACAGTTTGAATCCCACCCACCATGAGAACCTGTTACTAAAATTTTTGGATCCCACCACTGGGTACAACTGAGACTTAAATAAGGAAAATAGCGAGGGTGTCTCTGGGGGCATGACAAGTCCAATCTGGAGGTGATTGTTGTGTGGATCACAGTAGTTAAATTGGACCAGACAGGGCATCTCTGGCCGTATTTGTGACATGTTCCTCCATAGAAAGAGAAGCATCCAAGGTCACGCCCATGCCTTTAACGACAGACATTTCCAGCCAAAGATATAATTTGCACCAGCTGCCAGAAAAAAAATCAGTAGGTGTAATTTTGCGAGTATTTTGTATTTGCTACTTTAAATGTACTTTTCACCTTTCTTTTTATTATGCAGACATCCAAACAAAGCCTAGAAGTTTACCTGTCGTTTCCACTCAAAAATGTAAAATAGGCCTCTTTATGATGTTCCTTCCTTTGCTGGAGGCAAAACTAAAACGCAGAGCACCTGCCAGAGGGATGTGACTCAGATGACCCACCCAAAGGATAGTGGCTGAAACTGTGCCAAAATTTCTCCTTGAGCAAAATTCCAAGCTTATTCAGGAGTTCCTTGGTAGGCAGAGTCTCAAAAGAATATTGAAGGAATCCAAACAGTCAATTCGGTATGGTACGAGACTCCTTTCCCTTCCTCTCCCCACAACAAACACTTTGTGAGGTAGATGAGGTTGAAAGAGTTCGGAGAGAGAGGCTTCATGTACAGGAGCGGAGAAACAAAGGCCCCTTCCGCACACGCAAAATAATGCGTTTTCAAACCACTTTCAAAACTGTTTGCAAGTGGATTTTGCTATTTGGACTTTTACAGCGCTGGCCCCGGCCTGTTGGAACACCCTCCCACCAACTGTCCAGGCCCTGCGGGACCTTGGTGAGTTCCGCAGGGCCTGTAAGACTGTGTTGTTCCACCGGGCCTTTGGAGTGTCCAGCCACTGACATGGCGCCCCCCCCCACTGCTCCTGCTTTGGCACTGGTACAACAGAGCTCCTCATATTGAGGGGCCTGCCATCCCCCCCCCTTCTTGGGGTGGGTTTTTAAAGTGAGCCTGGACACCTCTTGTTTAATTTGCTAATTGTTAGCCGCTGCTTTTATGTATTTTAAGATGTTTTATTGACGGAGCCTATGTTTGTATTGTACCAGATTTGCTCCTGCTTATTGTTTATATATTATGTTGTTCACCGCCTGGAGCCCTTTGGGGATCGGGCGGTATAGAAATTGAATAAATAATAATAATAATAATATTCCGCACAGCTTCGAAGAGCACTGAAAGCAGTTTGAAAGTGCATTATTCTGCGTGTGTGGAAAGAGCCATATCCAGTTCACCTGCATCCAAAGTACTTTATTTGAAGTGAACATCAAATAATTTTCAACACGTTTCTCATTTAAGTGGAAAAACAGAAGAAGAAAGTCATTTGCTCACCGCATCAAAGAATTATGAACATTCAAAATTAAATTCTGGATGAAGAAAGAATGGAAATTTTTAAAAAGGGGCTTAATGAAGATGGGCGGACTCTTGAAAGTAAGCTAGAGCTCAGCTAGAGCAAAGGCTGTTAAGGATAGGACATTTGGGGGGGAAATTGATTCATAGGGTCTTCATGAGTCAGAAACAACTTGTTGGCACTTAACACAGACATAAATCAGTGAACCACTGTGTTGAAAAGGTGGAAGGCAGTTTTATAGCAATCCATGCTGAGACTTGGCAATGCAGTTTGGAAATCTCCATTTCATCTTGGCACAGAGATTTATGATTGTTATTTCTCTTGTTCGGTGTTGTCACGGTTGGAATTGGAGTTATACGAGGATGTTGTCTGACCAATTTTGGTTATGTGGTGTTGCGCTTTGAACAGAAAAAAGGTTTAAAAAAGACAATGAAACATGTTTTCTACCCGTCGGTGAGTGCCGACTGTACACTTAAACATCTCTTAGCGTTAAGTCAACATGAGTAAGCTCACCTCAAGGGCTGAACAGACCGGTTCAGACAGGACTTCAGTAAATGAAAGAAATTAGTCCTTGCCTTTCAAGATGAAGATCGTGAGCAGACTTCTTTTATCAGATGCACCCAGGTGATGTCGAAAGAAGTCTGGATGACGTGGGCTTGAACTAGATAGAAAGCAGCTGTTAGCTGTTGCATATCAAAGCGTAATGATAGACCTGTTTGGACTATCTACTCTAGCTTCCTTCCATTTTTTTTTGGACTCCTGTTTACTATGTTTTCCTCCCTTCCCACTTTTAATCTCTTTTGTATCAGTAACATTTACAAGGATGTCTTTCTTCACAGAGAGTGTCTGATGCAATGCATATTCAGGAGCTGGTTCTTCTCCTGCGCACGCTGGCTGACACAGAACTCTTCCAGCACCGAACTTTCTCCCTGTGCTGCTTGATACAGAGTTTGCCCGTTCATCCACTAAAGCCAATGCAGGCTGAATCCCCACCGGGAAATTTAACCTAGATCAAACCAAGTTTGAAAATAAACTGCACCTTTTGCTCGAGGTTTCAACCTCCCCACCGCAGCATGTTTCCAGTGAAGACATCTAGCCCTAGACTATCTCGGATTCAAGGAATGTAACAATCCCCACTACTACGCAATCAGCTTGGCAGGTCTCTCCTGATTGGCTGTCGTGCCGTGTTGGGGCGGGACCTTTTATTTTCTCCTGCAAAAACGTGCTCACGTTATGACATCAGCAAGTCTCCCCTGCCCAAGTTTCTGGCTGGTTATCATTCTCTCATTCTCTCGTGTTCTCGCGAGAACAGTACCACGGGCACTGATTGGTTGTAATTGCACTGATAGTGGTCGAATCCCCACTACAGTCTTAGCCAGGTTTCAGAACACAAACTAACCAGGTTTGAGGGACGACCTCCCCAGTCGAATCCCCACTACCATCTTAGCCAGGTTTCAGAACACAAACGACCTCAAACCTGGTTAGTTTGTGTTCTGAAACCTGGCTAAGATAGTGGGGATTCGACTGGGGAAGTCGTCCCACAAACCTGGTTAGTTTGTGTTCTGAAACCTGGCTAAGATGGTAGTGGGGATTCGACCTGTAAGTGCACTGATTGGTTGTAAGGCATTTGCGTCATGCTCCACGGTGGGAAATTTGAACCAAGGTTAGACCCCTGATCCTCCCCTCCAAACTGGGTCCAAGACATGTTTTTTGAAAAAGTAGTACTTTCAAGCAGGTTCGGCAAAGACATGGGGTAAGGGGGAGAATGAGCGCCAGAACCGGGATGAATCCTTGTTCATCGATCAGACAGTGGGGAGTTCTTCCCGAATCCTTGACATTTCGCATGAGTATCACGCGATTATTTGACTGTGGGGAATCAGCCGTAGCATAGTGGTGCAAAATCCAGTTGCAAACAATTGTGAAAGTGGATTGAAAGTGCATAATTCTGCATGAGCAGAAAAGGTCAAAAAGTGGCTTACACCTCCTTCCCTTCTCTTCCCCACAACAGATATCTTGTGAGATAGGTGGGGGGAAGTTCTGAGAGAACTGTGACTGGTCCAAGGTCACTCAGTAGACTTCATGTGTAGGAGTAGGAATCAAATCGGGTTCACCAGTTTAGAGTCCACCACCCATGTTTAGTTTTAAGGTCCCCAGTGGGGAGAAAAGCTGGGTTACAAATTAAGTCCATCAGTAAAAACTTCTGGTTACTCTGAATGGTTGAGGCTTTTCAAGTCTCAGGCCCTTTCCGCACGAGCAAATAAACACTGTTTAAGGGCAGGATAAAACCTAGATTGGGGGGGAATTTCGCATGGATCTGCTCCTAACACAAGTTCGCTGTGCATTCCCCCCCCCTCCACAACCTGCGTTTTACAAGAATTGCTATATCTTTGATTCTTTTGTTTTAACGCTCCTTGCAGCTGCGGCCAAGTGAAAAGCTGCGACTGCGAGGCATGTTATGCGGCTGGGTTTTGGGTTTTTATTGCTTACCTCCCAGCTCTCATCTGCACAGCCACGCAGGGACTTCTTGCTTCATCAGGTCCCCTTCGTACCTTAGGGACCGTCTGGCCCCATATGTCCCACGTCGGTCTCTGCGTTCGGCAGAGGCCAATCTACTGGAGGTCCCTGCCCCCTCTATGATGCGGCTGGCCTCCACCAGGGCCACGGCTTTTACAGCCCTGGCCCCTGCCTGGTGGAATGCTCTTCCGCCAGCTGTCCGGGCCCTGCGGGACCTCAGTGAATTCCGCAGGGCCTGTAAGACCGAGTTATTCCGCCGGGCCTTTGGGGAGGCCGGCTGCTGATAGGTGCCCATTAACAACTGAGATCCGCTGTTCCCCCCCTCAGAGTCAGAGGAGTGAAAGGTTAGACGCCATCTGTTTTAAATATTTATAAGTTTGGACCGCTGCATTTTAACTTGTATAAATTTTAGTATTTTATTCTATTATCCACTTGTATGTATTATGTTGTTAACCGCCCTGAGCCCTTTGGGGGAGGGCGGTATAAAAGTGGAATGAATAAATAAATAAATAAATAAATCAAGGGTTTGGGGGAGCATGAGTACCTGCCTGTGGAGCTGTGCGTTGGTGGGAGATAAAAAAGATGTGCCTTCGTGTGAAGGCGAGTGCCCCAGCCAATGCACTGGCTGTCTCACAATACTAGAACCAGGGGGCATTCATTGAAAATGCTGTGGGGAAGAATTAGGACTAATAAAAGGAAACACTTCTTCACACAACGGGTGATTGGTGTTTGGAATATGCTGCTACAGGAGGTGGTGATGGCCACTAACCTGGATAGCTTTAAAAAGGGCTTGGACAGATTTATGGAGGAGAAGTCGATCTACGGCTACCAATCTTGATCCTCCTTGATCTGAGGTTGCAAATGCCTTAGCAGACCAGGTGCTCAGGAGCAGCAGCAGCAGAAGGCCATTGCTTTCACATCCTGCACGCGAGCTCCCAAAGGCACCTGGTGGGCCACTGCGAGTAGCAGAGTGCTGGACTAGATGGACTCTGGTCTGATCCAGCAGGCTAGTTCTTATGTTCTTATGTTCTTATGGCTATGCCATGTTTGTTTATCACAGTTGCTGTGCAGAAAGGGCTTCAGGCAGACAAAAGAGCTTTCTCAACGTATGTTACCTGAGACCACATCACTGGAGCTGCTGGGGCCTGAAATTTGGATCCTGTGCATACGACCAGTCAGTGATACATGTGCCTGACTCCCTAGTGGTGTACATAGGGTTGTTTTTTTAAAAAAAAAATACTGATCTAGACAATTGGCCCATCAAGTTCAATACTATGTCAATTGCTGGGAGGGATTATTAGAGTTTAATTATATTTTGGATATTTTAATTTTCGGTTTGTAAACTGCCTTGAACCACAAAGGATGCGTGAGGTAGAAACATTTTGGAAATTTTAATTTTGGGGTTGCAAACTGCCTTGAACAACAAAGGAAATGTGAGGTAGAAATATAATAATAAAAAAAACACCTGGCAGGTATTTTCCACTTTTTATTGTTTCCCTAGTGCAGTTACTTGAGGTCTTTCCACTTGGAACCATTGGCATATGTTCTACCATTGGCCCTTTCCACAGAAACCTGTTAAAATGTTTTGAGGCAGGAAATTACACATTTATTTATTTTATTTATTTTATTCGATTTTTATACCGCCCCATCCCCGAGGGGCTCATTTCATCCATGATGTTCTGTATTCCCCCCCCCACATCCCCAAAAACATTTTATTTCAGCCTCTAAATGTTTTAAATGAATTCCCTTTGAAGTATGATTCTTTGTATTGTCGAAGGCTTTCACGGCCGGACTCACTTAGGTGCTGTGTGGTTTCCGGGCTGTATGGCCGTGTTCTAGCAGCATTCTCTCCTGACGTTTTGCCTGCTGCTATGATTCTTTCGTTTGAAACATTGTGGGGAATGCTGTTTAATAACAGCCCAGAAACTCACAGCATTACAGCATCAAGACATGGGTACAGTTTCCTAAACATTATGAAAGGTTAAATGTGCAGCTGCCATTTTCAGTAGAAACCACGTGATTCATGTAAAGTACAGTTGTGTTTGTATAACTGCAAAATTATGTTATACGTAGGGGGAAATCGTTTTCCAGACTGAACCCCGAGACAGCCTTTCTTCCCTTCTTCTCTTCTCTGGTAAATTGAATTTGTTTTCCCATCTCTTCAAATGAAGCTTGGGGGTGACCTGGGGCAAGTCACAGTTCTCTCAGAACTCTCTCAGCCCTACCTACCTCACAAAGTGTCTGCTGTGGGGAGAGGAAGGGAAAGGACTTTTTGAAGCCCTTTGAGTTCCCTTACAGGAGAGAAACGTGGAGTATATAATTCCAAACTCTTCTTCACCCCATCATACAAGTTCTGAGGTTGGCTTTTTCCTCTTTTTCAGGGCCAAGGAGTCTAGAAAAAATGTTGTGAACATCCTAATATCCCCATTTTTAGCATTTTCTGGAAGGGAAGGGAAAATAGAAGGAGGCAGCGGTCAATCCCTGCCCATGTGTTCAGAAGTATTGGAAGCTATCTCTATTAGTCATGGTTGCTAAAAAGCACAAAACCTTTTGCATTTGAAAAAAAATGGTTGCCCTGCTAAGCTTCTTTTTTGCAAGCTGGTCTGGAATGTACTTGAGTTCAGTTGTTCAGCAGCACAGTCCTAAGATCACTTTCTTTGGAGTAAGCTGCATTAAATAGGCCTGGGTAGGATTCTGAGTAGTTATGTTTTGCTTCTGAAGGCCATTAAAATCTCCTTGGAGATGAGAATGAAAGAGACAAAGTGTTCTGCGCAGTGGCGGAGCTACAAGGGGACAGGGCGGGCGCCGTGCACCGGGAGCATGCCTGGGGTGGAAAATTGCCCCCAGGCCCCTTCCTCCTTCCCCCATGGCACCCCCCGCATTGCCTTACGCCTTTGCTTTCCTTTTCCTAGAACTTTTTCAGGCTGAAAAAAGGGCCTGTTCACAGTACAGGCTAAAAACGGCCTGAGGAACTGCAGTTCCCAGGAGACCTTGGGGCTCACAAGGTCTCCAGGGAAGTATAGTTCCCATCAGACCGTTTTTAAGCCTGAACTGCGAATAGGCCTTTTTTTCTGCCTGAAAAAGTTATAGGAAAAGGAAAGAAACTAAGATAAGTGTGGGAAGGGGGGGCGCCATGGGGGGGGGGCGGAAAATATAGATTGTGCACCGGGCGCAGTTTGGGCCAGCTACGCCTCTGGTTCTGCCGATGGCTACTGAGGGAATTTCCATGATAATAAAGAACTGAACTCATAACTGTCTAGATCAAGACTTATTTGTAACCCTTTATGCACCACTAGCTCACAATGTCACGAGCGTGTTTTCGTGAAGATGCTTAACACAAGTGACATAGTTAGCTCAAGGGCATGTCTGTGAATATGGGTGGACACTAGAATTTCGTGATACTGTTGAATCATGAGCCAGGGTGGTGAAGTGGTTAACAGCGATGGACTCAAATTTGGGGAACTGGGTTTGATTCCCCACACCTCCACATGAGTGTCAGACTCTGATCTGGTGAGCCTAGTTCATTTTCCCACTCCTCCACATGGAACCTGTTGGGTGACCTTGGGCGAGACAAGTTCTTTAGAACTCTCTCAGCTCCACCTATTTCACATGGTGTCTGCTGTGAAGAAAGGAAGGGAAGCAGGTTGTAAGCTGATTTGAGACTCCTTACAGTTGACAAAAGTAGGGTATAAATCAATACTCTTCCTCTTCTTTGTGAAATCAGAGAAATTTTTTTGGCTTTTTAAAATGACCAGTAGTTTCAATATTTTATTGCAGATTAAAGAAAAACATCCTTTCCTTTTTCAGTGGGTAAGCAAAAACAGATGCACCAATTAAAATAATACCAAATATTGATTTAATTGCATAACACAAAAAAGCATTTTAGTTGTAAGATTGTTTATTAGAACTACATGAGCACAAGAAATGATATCTTCCTTTTTGCTATTTTGTCATTTCCCTTGGGTCTTTTTTTAAAGATCTTTCTTTCTTTCCGTGCTCACTCCTCCCCCCTCCAACATTTTTTTCCACATGGTGTCATAATTCATAAAGGTATGGCACACATTTTAACAAAAATGTCTTGTGGAAGCAATTTGGAAATCTTGTGAACTTGAACACCAAGAATATAAAGTTCTGGTTTTAGTTTTTTAAAGCACTGAGAACCTCCCCATAGAACCAGCAGAAACTTGCTGCTGGCACCCAGTTTTTCCTGAAAACGAGAACAAAGAATATCAATCCATAGATTTACAACTCTACTGTCAAACCCAGGAAGATTCTAAAAGTCTCCCAAGGGTCTAAAACTTCCACTACAGGGACACCTTCTTGAGGGATAACAAAGTCTGGCGCCATAACCCAATCTGAAGGAAGAGGGATCATAACAGCTTCCTCTGCGGGTATAACGATAACCATAATTGCATGGCCCAACATAATTTGTGCCGCCACAACCACGAGGATAATAACCATAGCCCCCAGAACCATATGTGAAGCGGCAAGGTTCGTCGCACCTTGTCCTCCCGCCATAGTCAGCACACGGTCCATAGTCATATGGCTGGTAGCACGGTTCACAGTAAGGTTGATAGCCGAGTTCATAGCAGCTGAAGTGTCTGAACAAAGGCATCTTGCTCACAGGGGGCGCGCCTAGAAAGATATTTTGCAGGAGGGGAGAAATCGACACAGGTTTTTTATTATTGTTATTATTTTTATGACAAAAAAAATTGGTTGAAAACTTATTTGATGCATTTTTCCACAAAAGTATAATTATAGATTCATGGGTCGATTATGCACAAAATGTTTGCTACATGGTGGAGGCAAAAGTCCACCATGGCAACATTTCTCGTATGGACGTATTTCCTCTATCCCTTGCTTTCACTTCCCACTCTCTCCGCGGCAAGCAAAATGACAGAGTAAGCGGTTTAACAGTGGAAAAGTGCGTTACCAGAGTAAGATAAGCACAGCTGTAGACGGCTTGGGACGGCACAAGAACAACACCACACCACACAGCAGTTTCACTTCAAAGAAGGTTTTTACTTGTTGGTGCAGGTTATATACAGTGAAACAAATGAACAATCCAGCAGCATGCCTCGCAGCAACTAAGAAACCCTAACGGACACTGTACAATGAATGTTCTCTGTCTATATACTATCACTGACCAATCACTGTGAAGGTCACTGGACTGGATGAAACCGGTTGTATCACGAATTTAATTTGCTTTGCTGGCACAGCATTGTAGATTTGCCAGTGGGCACAGTTTTGCCTCAGACTTCTTCCACCCATCCACGGCCAGCCTACCTAGTCTCACCTCCCCACTTCTTCATGCTGCCTTGCATACTTCCCATTCAACCTCCTCATAGGGCATGTATTTCAGACCTTTTACCATTTTGGTTGCCCTCCTCTGGACCCATTCCATCTTGTCAATATCCTCCTTGAATTGTGGTGTCCTTTCATTTCATTTTATTTCCAGTGATTCTTGCCTTCTCATTATATGACCAAAATACAACAGCCTCAGTTTAGTCATTTTAGGTTCTAGGATCTGTCAGGCATGATGGGGGGATTGGGAGGTAGTCCACCATATCTGCGACACTCTAATCCAACACTGTATTTCAAATGAATCTACTTTCATCCTGTCAGCTTTCTTCACTGTCCAGCTTTCACACTCATACATAATAATAGGGAATACTACGGCATTTGTGATAAATACACTGATCCTCAACATGATGGTTACAGGCACCACCGATGGCCCCATCCAAAGGAATGGGGAAGAGCATCAGGGAGCGGCGTGGCCTCTAGTTGGTGAGTTTGCCCTTTCTGCCATGTAAGGGGCAGCCCTGCCAGTGAAGGAAGCAAATGCACCAGCTGCCTCTCAGCCCCACAGGGGCAATAACCAGAAGTTGGTGCTGCCAAAGAGCAATACTGGTGTCTGATCAAACCCCATTGCAAGAGGAGTAAGTTAGGGCATTTCTAGGGGTGGATAATTTAGAGCTAGGCACATGGATACTGGGTGGCATAAGTCAATTTAGCACAGTGAAGGACTCCCAGGCCGGCTGGGGTTTTTTTGTGTGTGCTTTTTCTGCTTCTCCACACCATCTAAAAGCCATCTGGAGGTGGTGGGGTGGAATAGTAGCGACGTTGTCCTTGGCCACCTCAGACCTCTCTCAGCATGTTCCTTAGAATCTCCTGGCTGCTTGAGTCTTGGGAATAAGATTTCAGGGTCTTGAACATGAATGAAAAAAGTCTTTTTATCAGGGGGTTAGTGATTCTGAGGCCATGGGCAAAATTCCACAACAAACCCCTGGAATCAATGCCATCCCTAACTGTCCAGGTAACTCTTCACTGTCTCTTGTATGAAGGAGTGGTGCCCATGATTGAAAGGTCCAATTGATTTATATGTTCAAGCTTTTTAAAAAAACATTCTTACTCTCTACGCCCAACCAAGGAGTATCTGCAAATAAGAATGTGAATGAGACAGAACACTGAGGTCAGAAGAACTATGCCCATAGTTTTATAGAGCTATACCTATTGGGCTACCTCTATCACTTTTCAAAATATCTACCCATCAGTCCTGGAATGGAAGAATTACTTCACAATTATGACACCAGAATTAAGGTTATTTCGCACAGGATAATAGCAGTAATGAACAATAAAACCATAATTTTCCCAAGTAAATTATGAGCAACAAAGACAAGAATTACTGGGTAGCTCATAAGTAATTCTATTTTTATCTCCTAAAGACAGTTCACAGAGTTAAGACAAGACCTTTCATTACAGAAAATTCTGCCCATTAATTGGTTCGGTCACTTCAGTCTGAAAGATTAGATTCTGTTCAGTTTAATGAGATTTACAGCTCTGGCCCCTGCCTGGTGGAACGCACTATCTCCAGCTGTGCGGGCCCTGCGGGATCTTAATGAGTTCCCCAGGGCCTGCAAGACTGAGCTTTTCCACCGGGCCTTTGGGGAGACCGGCCGCTGCTGCCCCCCGTTTTATAACATCTGTGGATCCTGCCGTCCCCCCCTTCTTAGGGGATTTGTTAGTAGGACGCCATCTGTTATACTTGATACTAGGATGCTGCATTTTAATGGGGTTTGGTTTTAACATGTATAGAGCCATTTATTTAATTATTATCTAATTAAGTCTGATATTATTGATTTTATTTTGTGCTCTATATGTTTTGTTGTGCACCGCCCTGAGCCCTCCGGGGGACGGCGGTATATAAATACAATAAATAAATAAATAAATTTAGAGTTTCCAAGGGTTGTAGAAATGCAGTCAGTCCATCTATTTGTAAACCAGATTAAAGATAAAGATAGTCCTATGATGTGACATGACATCATAGCATTTAGAAGGCAGGCTATGTTTACAGTGTGGTTGGCCATTTCCTTCCCTAGTTGTCTATACTTTGCCCCTAACAAACTGGGCACTCATTTTTCCCATGTCAGAAGGATGGAAGGCTAATAGCCCCATCCAAAACGGAGGGGAAATCCACTCGTAGAAGTGGTGCGTTGCTGCACCAGCAGATTTGCCCTCCCCAGGGCAAATTTGCCCACCACAGCCCTCCCCAGCACTAGGACATGGTCCCGGAGGCAGCACCAGAATCCCAGGGGCACTGCTGCCACTGCCGGCATAGTGAGAGCAGGCTGGGGGCATGGCCAGGGGAGGAGCGGATGTTAGATGACTTCCTCCTGGCCTTTGCTGGCATTACACTGGGGGGTGTCTCAGATTTACACTGCCAAAAAGGCAGTATGAGTAAGGTGACCAGATGGTCACCTTTGTGAAGCGGGATGGGGGGGTAGGTGGCCGCGCACGCGCAGCCGCAGGAGCGCACTGCCTTCTGGGGCTTGCCTGTGACAGGGCGGGAAACGGCAAGCCCCAGAAAGCTGTGCTCCTGCGGCTGCGTGTGCGGGAGGCTGCTGCACTGCCTTGCACCCCAGAAGGCAGTGCGGCAGACTCCCAAAAATCGGGACAATTTAAATAACCCGCGGGACAAATTGTTTGAAGGCGGGACTGTCCCACCAAAAGCGGGACATCTGGTCAGCCTGAGTATGAGTCCACTCAGCCCAATGGGAGCTTCTCAGTGGCAGGGAGACTTTTTTTACTGTTCAAGTGCCCTCACCACCGGGAAGCCTCCATGGGAACACAGGACAGCATCACATTGGTGCTGTGATCTGCCACCACTGAGTTTGGATGGGGCTGCCCATCAACCTTGAGCCAAATACTTAAAACTGATATATTATCGGAGGCTTTCACAGCCGGACTCAACTGGGCTTTCTAGGCTGTGTGGCTGCAGTCTGGTAGACCTTGTTCCCAATGTTTTGCCTGCATCTGTGGCTGGCATCTTCAGAGGTTTACCACAGTCCTCTCTGTGATACAACTCTGAAGATGCCAGCCACAGATGCAGGCGGAATGTTGGGAACAAGGTCTACCAGACCACAGCCACACAGCCCGGAAAGTCCACAATGACCACTTGAAACTGAGTTCCATCAGGACTGAACTCAGTTCATGAGCAGAGCTTAGACTGCAGTATCGCAGCTTACCACTGTGTGTGACAGAGCTGGTGTAAAACAGCTTATACGGTCATAAATCCTCTTTCAGTTCTCTTACTTTTGCAGTAATGAATTTCAAGACGAGTGTAAAATCCTAACCTTGGCCCTTTTTTGCACATGTTGCTTAAAACATTTCAAGAACATTTAAAAAAACCCTTTACCATGATGCTTGTCCGCACTCACATTCTGCAAATGTTTCATGACTGCTGTAAAGGGGTTTTGGGGGGGTTATCCTTAGAAATGAGGCTTCACTGATTCTGTATCTCTGTTTAATCAAGTCTTCATAGATTCAACTGAACAACAACCCCCACCCCTAAAATGAAAATAAAGGTAAGGGGGAAAGAAGAAGAAGAAGAAGAAGAAGAAGAAGAAGAAGAAGAAGAAGAAGAAGAAGAAGAAGAAGAAGAAGAAGAAGAAGAAGAAGAAGAAGAAGAAGAAGAAGAAGAAGAAGAAGAAGAAGAAGAAGAAGAAGAAGTAGTAGTAGTAGTAGTAGTAGTAGTAGTAGTAGTAGTAGTAGTAGTGATTGGGAGCAACAGCCGCAGAAGGCCATTGCATTCACATCCTACATGTGAGCTCCCAAAGGCACCTGGTGGGCCACTGCGAGTAGCAGAGAGCTGGACTAGATGGACTTTGGTCTGATCCAGCTGGCTTGTTCTTATGTTCTGAAGAAGAAGAAGAAGAAGAAGAAGAAGAAGAAGAAGAAGAAGAAGAAGAAGAAGAAGAAGAAGAAGAAGAAGAAGAAGAAGAAGAAGAAGAAGAAGAAGACTACCTACTGCTCTACTCTAAGACGGGCGACTCCAACACCAAATGAAGACGAAGAAGAGTTGGATTTATATCCCCCCTTTCTCTTCTGTAGGAGACTCAACGGGGCTTACAATCTCCTTGCACTTCCCACAACAAACACCCTGTGAGGTGGGTGGGGCTGAGGGAGCTCAGAACTGTGACTAGCCCGAGATCACCCAGCTGCCGTGTGTGGGAGTGCACAAGCTAATCTGAATTCCCTAGATAAGCCTCCACAGCTCAAGTGGCAGAGTGGGGAATCAAACCCGGTTCCTCCAGATTAGAATGCACCTGCTCTTAACCACTACGCCACTGCTGCTCTCCTGAGGGAAGTTGGGCGATGGCACAGAGGCGTGGAAAATGGCCACAAGAAAGATAAAATATAACTATGACCACATGATGAGGGATGATGACTTGGAAACGTTTCAGTCTAAAGAATAATTGTAAAAGGAGTTTAAAAACAACTGGGTAAAAAAGTGCTTGGAAACATTTTTGGAACCGAAGGGGGACAAAACAACGAAACGTGTCATTTCCTGCCTGAAAAAAATGTAAATGATATGTGTGGAAAAGCCTTCATTGACCTGGAAATAAGTGCATTTCAGCCCTTTCCATACAAGTCACCTAAAGCGTTTGCAGAACGTTTCGATCCCCACCCCCTTCAGGTTACTCCACACTCACCCCCTTCAAATGCTTCATGGAACCTCCATAAGGGTTCCCCTTTGTTCTTCCCACTTTCAGAATCTGTTTTACCGCTGCTGCCTCAAACAACATCCTGCCACGTCACCGGGTTATCCCCACGCATCTCCAGCCAGCTGCACACTGCGTTGCTAAGAAGAGATGGGATTTTTCGGCAAAGACTGAGGGGGCGCTGACAGCAGCAGCTTCACAGCAATGTCGCTCTCTCAGTGGGGAGTGCCGAGAGGGACTCCACACTACTCTCAAATAAGGCCATGTATGAAAGGCCCTTAGGCCCCTTCCACACATGCGGAATAATGCACTTTCAGTCCACTTCCAATGTACTTTACAGCTGGATTTAACTGTGTGGGATTATTTATTTTTATTTATTTTATTTATTGTTATATTTATAAACCGCCCTCCCCACTTGCAAACTATTGTGAAAGTGGGTTGAAAGTGCATTATTCTGCTTGTGTGGAAGGGGTCTTAGATTCCCTTCGGGGGTAGGGCGGTTTACCAAATTGAATAAATAAATAAATAAATAATTGTGGGTTTACTTATGAGGAAGTGGACCCACGCACAAGGGAAACTGCAGGGAGAAAATGCCGCTTCATGTAATCATGGGTTTGCTCACAGGTAAATTTACCTGCACCCAAGAGGAAATGCAAGGGGGAGCGAGAAGTGAGAAAACAGCCCAAAAGGACAAAAAAAATAAAGAGGCGAGGGCAAAAGATAGCTCAGGGATGGGAAAAAAATGGTGCCAAAGGAGAAGTTGAGTTAGAATTGGAAAATGGCAGTGGGAAAGACAGAACTTTTCAAAAATATGATCATACAGCTATAAAAGATGGCTTGAAAACATTTCAAACAAATTAATCATTATAAAAGGGGTTTCAGAAAAGAAATGTCTTCAAGCTTGAAAACATTTCAAACAAAAGAATCATTATAAAAGGGGTTTCAGAAAAAAAATATGACTTCAAGCTGGAAATAAAGCATTCCTGAAACCAAAAGTGTGTGTGGGGGGGGGGGGGAGGGAACAATGCAGAATTCTACAGAGGAAACATTTAATTTCCTTCCTTGAAACATTTCACAGGTTGGGTGCTGAAAGGGCCTCATGGGACCCAATATGATTTGCTTGCTGGGGATTTCTGAAAGAGTTGCATGCGTCAAGGGCTTTTTTTTTTGTCCTAGACCCACCCTAAAATTTCTACTGATGTTCAGCGAAGATGAAACGAGATGAACTTTGAAGTCACCTTTCAGAAGAATTCTGATGAAAGCTAGAAGGGTTTCAAGAAATCCAACACATTTTCTGAAGGAGGACCAGGGGTGGGCCATGTGACAAACCCAAGAGCTGGATTTAGATTTTGCATACGTTGGGGGAAAAAAAAGTATGAGGTACTGCCTTCAGGCGGAAAAATGGCTGAATGTCATCTGGAGAAATCAAAAGATTTGGAATCAAACGAGTGTCATATCTCAGAGGTAGTTTCCAGATTCCTAATTCAGCCCTTGAATTTAGGAAACAACAGAAAGAGATATCAAGAAAAAGAAATCAGGTTTGACTTACCAGGTTCCACAGGGAGCTGTATCAAGAGGAGTGTTTTTTTTTTGGGAAAAAGCTACACTTAGCACTCTTATATGGGTTCTACAGCAGCCTAGGGGAGGTGAGAAATATGCTTTGTTCTCCAAACTTTTAATTAACTCTTTAACTATATTGTGCTATGCTAGGTGTAACTTCTCAAACTGCTGTAATTATTTTCTTCATTTGGAATTATTACTTGATCATCCAAGCCCTGTATTATATGGCATTCTGGTTACACCCAAAAGGAGAGGGGGGAAAAAAAGATTTAATGACAAATAATGCAAACTTCTTTTAGAGCATCCACAGCAGGTGTCAAAACAGTTTGTCGTCTGGACCACATGGGAATCTTCAGCGCCTTTTTCACATGACGCTTCATTGAGATTTACAAGCACAGATAAGGAGAGTCAGACGAAAATTTTAAAAAAACAAACAAAAAAATCCACTCAGAGAAATCTGGAACGGAATTCTTTCAAAGACAACGCATACATTGTCCTCTTGTTTTCTCTCCTCTACATTGGTTATGTTGCAGGAACTCTAAACAGAAAAAGAATGGAAATGAAATATTCTATCCGGTAAAAATACAACACATACCCCACCCAAGAACAATTTCAAGGTTGATGTTCTTTTCGGGGGATGGGGGGGGGAGCACCGCAGTAGAGTGCAGGCATGTCTTAAGCACACAAGCATGGTTCCTTTGTTTAATTCATCCAGTGCTTAGTCCTTGAGGCATGTTTCAAATAATAAATATTATTGTAATCCACATTCCATGTAAATATTAGTCAGAAACCTCCTCCCATTTTCAAGTTTATGGAATGTCCTTTTTAACAAAAAGAATTCAAGAGCATTCAATTGTCTTATCCCCTCTCCCCTTGACAATCTGCCACGGTCTATGTGAAGTCGGCTGTTCTGATATTCCTGACTCCCTTGCAAAGAGCTGTATGTCCCCAGTCTGATTTACATCTCCAGATGTTTAGTTGCCCTCCAGCCATAACCAAGGAGAGCGACCGGTTCCTCCTCTCAGGTGTGCCGACATAACTCCCTTCATAACCTTGCAACAGATTATGCTGGAGATAAGACAAACCCTAAAAGGCAGAGGCTGCGGGATATTCTTGACAGCAAGGAGCCCACAGGACATGAAGCACAGCTGGCTCACGTTGTGTGTGCCGCGAAAGATGTTTTGGGGCTGCTGCATCCATAGGATATTATTGGGAGTCTCCAAATTGAAACGGAAGTGATTCATGAGGCTGCCCTGTGGCATGCCCTTATATATCTTTCCCATTCTATGATGTGCCATATTAGTGCAGCAAATTTGATTGTTTTACCATTTATCGTGTGTGTGTGTGTTTTAAGTCCATTCAAGTCACTTCCTATTTAACAGCAACCTTTATTTATTTATTTATTTATTTATTTATTTAAATTTATAGGCCGCCTCATCCCCGAAGGGCTCAAGGCGGCTCACAACACGGCTGTTTCCCACAGCAATTGATACAGAATTAATGACTTTCGAAAAATACTGCTGTTAACAGTTTTGCTCCGGTCTTGCGAACTGAGGTCAATGGCTTCCTTCAATCCGTCTTCTATTGGGGCTTCCTCTTCCCACTGCTTTCAACTTTGCCTAACGTTGTTGTCTTTCCCAGTTTCTACACTCTTCTCAATGAGGTGACCAAATTCAATAGCCTCAGTTAAGTCATTTTAGCTTCTAAAGACAATTCAAGCTTGAGTCAACCTAAAACCCACTTATTTGCCTTGTTGGTGGTTCATGGCCTCTGTAAAGCTCTCCTCCAACACCACATTTCAAAGGGATCTACTCTCACCTTTATTTATCCAACTTTCACACCCATTTATAGTAGAAGGGAACATTATCAGATGAATTAACTTGTTCTTGGGCCAGTGGCGGAGCTACAAGGGGAAAGGGGGGGCACCATGCACCAAGAGCATGCCTGGGGTGTGGAAAATCACCCCAGTCCCCTCCCTCTTCCCCCCTCCCCCTGTGGCGCCCACTTGCAGTGCCCCCCCCACATCCCTTCCCACACTTACCTTAGTTCCTTTCCTTTTCCTAGAACTTTTTCAGGTTGAAAAAAGGCCTGTTCACAGTACAGGCTAAAAAACGGCCTGAGGAACTACAGTTCCCAGGAGACCTTGGGGCTCACAAAGTCTCCTGGGAAGTATAGTTTTTATTAGGCCATTTTTAAGCCTGAACTGCAAATAAGCCTTTTTATTAACCTGAAAAAGTTCTAGGAAAAGGAAAGGAACTAAGGTAAGTGTGGGAAGGGGGAAAGGGGGGCACCATGGGGGGTGCGGGTGCTGCAGGGCGCCATGGAGGGGGGTGAAAAATATAGACTGCGCACCGGGCGCAGTTTGGTCCAGCTACTGTCTTGGGCCAATTTGGCATGCCAAAATTTCCCCTCTATGGCACAGGGAATGCTCCAATGCAACTGGAAGTTTTGTACTGCCCCTGGTGCTGCTGCGTGGCTGCCATGTTTCTGCCCTGAAGCTGCCCTTTGACAATAGCTTCGCTCTGCCAATTTCCTGAACTGCAAAGATGGAGGTCCTTTTGAAATGCCCCTTTATTGCTCCGGAGGCTTCCAGCGCCATGCAAAATTCCAGTTTCCCTGCCTCACTGCTCTGGCCTGCCCCACAAATGAACAGGCGCTGAAAAACAGCACCCTCCCCCACCCTTGCAGTGAAAAAAACAGAGGGAGAAACCTTGGGCAAAAAAGTGGCGTGTGCAGGTGTAACCCATACCATTTTAGTATTTTTTTGGTTTTGTTGGATCTTAGGGCCCAGGGGATAAAAGCTCACTGACCATGTGCAGTTGGTAAGCTTACTTACTTATTACCAACTGCAAGAGCCCCATCCTCCTCAATTGATCTGGCCTGCAATAGGAGAAGGTCTTCCCTCAATTTGGGCCTGTAAAAAAAATAAGTCATTCTCCTCAATTCCCTTAATTGAGGGAATGACTTATTTTTTTTACAGGTATGTGTTGGGCCCAATAAGAAAGGAAAATATATTAGAATTTCCCCAGTGTCATGGAAATATTAAGTTGTTAACCATGTAACCCTCCTCAATTGATCTGGCCTGCAGCAGGAGAAGGAAGGCCTACAGCTTAATTGAGGGAATGACTTATTTTTTTACAGGCCCAAATTGAGGGAAGACCTGCAGCAGCTACTTCAGACGCAGAAGGCCAGATGGGAGAAAGAAGCCCTGCTTGATTCATAGTTTGGACTTTATTGCTATTCTTTCGTTACTGGACACTGTTAGTGGTGGCAACTGTTCTGAGTGCTTTTTCTTAAAACAGCACTGAAAATTTAGTACAATTGAGTTGTGCTGTATATACATACTCACTATATATTCCCTATTATTTATTCTTAAATGATAGAAAGTTGTGTTAAGATTAAAAGTTTGTTAATTTGTTCAAGCAATTTCATATTGGTTTGTTAAGCCACAGGGTGCTGTCATATATTATTTCCTAAGTCTCCAATGGGGATTGATGTGGCCAAGGATAAGTAGGTTACACAGGCACTGTGAACGGAAAGGCGACGGTTCTCTTGCACACGCAAGGATTTTAGATTTACATTTTAGACGGAGGGGGGTGGAGGACAGCAATCCCGTCGCACGTGCAAGGATTTTAAACAGGGGGGGAAAGGGCGCTGATTCTCAGAGCCCGTTTTGAGTTCAGGGTCATGTAAAACGAAAACAGTGAAAGTGAGTGGGGGGAATGGGGCAAGATTCCGCCAATCAGAATGCAGGGAACAGAGGCTGCCCGTGCAAGTGTGAAATAGATTACAGAAGAGCTCTCCATGCTTAAGCGGTGCTTATGGGAAAACCCGGGCTTGTGGGGAACCATTCGGGACATCCCGCACCAGCCCTGACTCCAGCGAAGAGAAGAGCTTCTGATTCTACCTTTGCTAACCAGCCACATAGGAAACAACAGGACTTTATGATTTTTGGACCTAATGGAATTTCTAACGGAAAAGCAGACCCAATTAGTAACCCCCTCTTGGCACACACAAATAATTAGTCACCCACTCTCAGGAACTGGTGAGAACCTGGTGGATCCCATCTCTGGGAGGGATCCTGGGGTAGTAGGGGTGGGGTCTAGAGAATGTCGGCTCCCTCCTGGTCTTTGCTGGCATTACAGTGCCGTCACTTCCTTTGGACATGCCACTGGGAAGTGTCTTTGGGGGTGGTACCTAAGGGAAGCCACAGTGCTGCAGCTGGAAGCCCGCTCTTGGATGGGGTTGCCCATGTGTCTAGAGGGTGTCATTAGAAAGTGTCATTAACCCACCAAGAGAGTTTCTTAGAGCCCATTGTATTTGTTCGCACAACAAGTTTTACTGCTGGTTTTAAACAAACCCCACATGGAAGCTGTAATATGTATCCTGTTCCTGCCCTTCTGGTTCATACAAGGATAAGAACATAAGAACATAAGAACAAGCCAGTAGGATCCAACCAGGAGTCCATCTAGTCCAGCTCTCTGCTACTCGCAGTGGCCCACCAGGTGCCTTTGGGAGCTCACAGGCAGGATGTGAAAGCAATGGCCTTCTGCGGCTGTTGCTCCCGAGCACCTGGTCTGTTAAGGCATTTGCAATCTCAGATCAAAGAGGATCAAGATTGGTAGCCATAAATCGACTTCTCCTCCATAAATCTGTCCAAGCCCCTTTTAAAGCTATCCAGGTCAGTGGCCATCACCACCTCCTGTGGCAGCTTATTCCAAACACCAATCACATGTTGCGTGAAGAAGTGTTTCATTTTATTAGTCCTAATTCTTCCCCCCAGCATTTTCAATGGATGCCCCCTGGTTCTAGTACTGTGAGAAAGAGAGAAAAATTTCTCTCTGTCAACATTTTCTACCCCATGCATAATTTTGTAGACTTCAATCATATCCCCCCTCAGACGTCTCCTCTCCAAACTAAAGAGTCCCAAACGCTGCAGCCTCTCCTCATAAGGAAGGTGCTCCAGTCCCTCAATCATCCTCGTTGCCCTTCTCTGCACTTTTTCGATCTCTTCAATATCCTTTTTGAGATGTGGCGACCAGAACTGAACACAGTACTCCAAGTGTGGTCGCACCACGGCTTTATATAAGGGCATGACAATCTTTGCAGTTTTATTCTCAATTCCTTTCCTAATTATCCCCAGCATAGAGTTTGCCTTTTTCACAGCTGCCATGCATTACATAGCAGCCAAAGGTTTGTAGATGGGTATGCTGACTGGGAAGATCTGGGTTAAAATCATCATAAAATCATCTACTTTGCAGACCTACCAACTTCTCAGGTCTTGAAGAAGATTTTTCAGAGCATAAGCTTTTGAGGTCAATGCTACTTTTTTCTATGAGGGGGGAGAAAGAGGCGGAAAAAGATTTATACCCCACCTTTCTCTCCCATAAGGAGACTCAAAGAGGGTTAAAAATTCATTTTCCTTCCTCTCCCCACAGCAGACACGTTGGCCCTTTCCCCACTTACCGTTTGTGGCGCTACTCTCAGCGCGAGTCATTTCTGGTGCGGGTCGTGTTCCCCACTGCCCCAC
This sequence comes from Sphaerodactylus townsendi, assembly GCF_021028975.2. NCBI lineage: Eukaryota > Metazoa > Chordata > Lepidosauria > Squamata > Sphaerodactylidae > Sphaerodactylus > Sphaerodactylus townsendi. Next base: position 1,983,101 of record NC_059425.1, on the reverse strand, counting down.
GCTCTGCACGGGGCCATCAAAAGGTGCCGTTTTTTCAGCGCCAGAAATGACGCGCGCTGAGGGGACACGAGAGCAGCAGAGTCGGGGCGGTTGCGTTGTCACCGCCTGGACTCGTGCGGAGCGCCGTTGGACCTCGCGCTATTTGGGGAGAGTAGTGCGCAGCAAACAGTAAGTGGGGAAAGGGCCATTGTGAGGCAGGTGGAGCTGAGTGAACCCTGAAAGAACTGTGACTAACCCAAGATCACCCAGCAGACTTCACATGTAGGAGTGGGGAAACAAATGCAAGTCACCAGATAAGACTCCACTGCTCATGTGGAGGAGAGAGGAATCAACCCAGTTCTCCCAATTAGAGTCCACCTGCTCTTAACCCCTACACCCTGCTGGCTCTCCTTTGACTCTCAGACTTTATACCCTGAATCTTTTCTGAGTCTCTAAGTTGCTACTGGACTTAAATCTAACTTTGATAAGTGCTTTGTTTTACTTTTAAGAACTGCAGCAAGAAAAATAGGGATGAAAACACAAGCAATTATCAAGGTTTACTCAGAAATACTTTCAGAAACCCTTTCGGTCAATTTCAGGCTTTGCTCTAAGGGAAAAAAAATATCCTTAGAATTTTATCAATTTGACCATATGTACCCATTGCAGTTTGGGGGTTAAAAAAAATGACCAAAACACCATAAAAAAATACAAAGCCCAGAAAGGTATTGAAGCATGAGAGGACAATTAATTACATCACGGCTGCAGAGTAAATAGTGAAAGAAGAGAAGGGAAATACTAACAAAGCAGTGGGAAATGTTTTTACATCTCATTCAGAGATTCCTATATGTTCCATCTGCTTCTTCCTCAGGGGATCTAACATAATTAATATAAAAAAAACAAGTTTTCATTGGGGTTTCCTGCCCATAAAAGTACAGAAAATTAAAAACTGAAGACAAGCAATTCATTGCAAATCAAGCGAGGGAAAACTTTTCTATAGGGAGCTATAAAAGTGCTGTGACTCATCAGAGATGACAGTTTTGAAGCTTTTCCACATAACAGGACAATGTATAAACAGGCTGAACTATTACACATATTTCATAAACTTTCAGATTGACATCGAGTTTGCAAAATGAAAAAAGGATTCTTTGAGGCAGTACAGAATAAGGAGCAGCTAGATTAAGTGGAGGCTAATCATACTGCAGACGCTTTTAAAGGAAATATATTTATAATTTACTAATTGAAGTCGGTCAGACTAATACTTATTAGAGTCTACTAAACTGCACTGTATAGCTAACGGTATGAAGCTACACAGTAGTACAAGTTGCTCTGACCTCTGACAGTCACTCAACAGGGGAGAAAACATCCTTGCCTTCTCTCCAGGAATGTCCTCTCGTGATTCACAACCTCCAAAGAAAGAGACCCCACCACACTCTGAGGTAGTGGAATGCCCGTGCGGAATGCACTATCTCAGGCCGTTTCAAACCGCGAAGAGATGCATCGGCGGCCTGGAGACGCGGCAAAACGCCATCTCCAGGTCAGCCATTATTTCCGCGACAGAGGCATGATAGCCATCGCGGAATGCCCAGCCGCTGGCCAGCCCTGCTCGACATCGCCTCGACCACCGCAGAAGCCGGCGCTTCCCCAGAAGCCGGAAGCGCCCTCTTGTTGGGGAACGCCGCCCTGCGCCGCTGCCAAGCAAACGGCCAGCGGCTTTGAGACGCTCTCCCCACCTTCGGCAGCTTACCTTCACGAACTGGCCTCGGTGCGCAGTCGTTGAGGCCTCAGGACGCTCTCATGCCCTGCGCCGCTGGAGCAGGGCGCCAAGAGGTCAGGGGCAGGTCTCCCCCAGGCCTCGTTTATCCGCCAGAGGCTCCATAGGGACATGCCGGAGCCGGCGGGCGCCTGGCGCTCAGCGGCGCCGGGCTGCCGGCTCGTTTTTTCCAGGAGCCCAGGCCCGTCGGTGGTACCGGTCCCTGCGTCGCTGGGTCGGGCGCCGAAGAAGTTGACCCAATGCCGCTTCGCATTCGGGTATGAAACGGGCCTCTGATTGTGGTGGAGTTTCCTTCTTTGGCGGTTTTTAAAGAGAGGTTGGATGGCCATCTGTCAGGAGTGCTTTGATTATGTAATGGATTCAAGCAGTGGTGGGATCCCAAAATTTTAGTAACAGGTTCCCATGGTTTTGGGATTCAAACAGTGGCAAAGCACCAATGGGGCTGGGTGGGGCATTAATAATTTCTCTGTTATGGTAAAAAACTCTTACTGTAAAAAAAAAGTTCCTCATTTCCAGCTGGTATCTTTCTGTCCATTATTTAAACTCATTATAGCAAGTCCTATCGTCTACTGCCAACAGAAACAACTACTTCTCCTCTAATTGACTGCCTGTCAAATACTTAATACTTTCAAATACTTAATTTTGTTTCTAGAAATCAAAAGAAGGATACCTTCAAAATGTATGAACTTGACCACATTTCTAAAACATGTTTTAAAACAGCCCAAAACAGGGAGAATTATCCCGTTTTCTACCTTCGCTAACCGGCCACATAGGAAACAACAGGACTTTATGATTTTTGACCTAATGGAATCTCTAACGGAAAAGCAGACCCAATTAGTAACCCCCTCTCGGCACACACAAATAATTCGTAACCCACTCTCAGGAACTGGTGAGAACCTGCTGGATCCCACCTTTGGATTCAAGGTGCAGGAAAAGAGATTACACCTAAAAATCAGGAAGAACTTCGTGACCATCAGGGCTGTTCGACAGTGGAATTCCCTGCAGAGGCGGAGTAAGGGGAAACTGTGCCCAGGGCGTGTGGACGCCCTGCACCCTTGCTGCAGCACCCCCCACCCTGGAATGCCCCACCAGACCCCTTTGTCGGCCTGGCCACATCTCCACTGCTGCCCTCACTCGAGTTGCCAAGCCCCCTCACTAATGGGCGCTACACCACTGATTCCCTGCCTCAAAGAGTGGTGGAGTCTCCTTCGTTGGAGATTTCTAAACAGAGACTGGATGAACATATGTCGAGAGTGCTTTAATTGAGTGGTCCTGAATTGCAGAGGGGTTGGACTTGATGGTCCTTGGGGTCTCTTCCAACTCTATGGCTCTATGTGTTCCTGCATTGCAGGGGGTTCGACTTAATGGCCCTTGGGGTCTCTTCCAAAATTCTGTGAATGTTGCTGGAGATGCCAGGCACCAAGATAAGCAATTTACAATGAAGAATCAATGTCTTTTTCTAACTTTTGGGAGATAACAAGTGTAAGGATGACTGAGGCATTGTTAAACCAACCTTGTGAAGGAGGCCACCTGATGGATATGAGTAAAATGTCTGACCCCTGCCTCATTTAAATATTAAAGTTAATGCCCCTCAATGCTAGCTCCCCGCTCCGAAGTATACATGTGTCCCATGTAGTGATCTGTTATCGGCATAACCTGTAAGAACATAAGAAAGAGCCTGCTGGATCAGACCAGAGTCCATCTAGTCCAGCACTCTGCTGCTCGCAGTAGCCCACCAGGTGCCTTTGGGAGCTCACATGCAAGAGGTGAAAGCAATGACCTATTGCTGCTGCTGCTGCTCCCAAGCACCTGGTCTGCTAAGGCATTTGCAATCTCAGATCAAGGAGGATCAAGATTGGTAGCCATAGATCGACTTCTCCTCCATAAATCTGTCCAAGCCCCTTTTAAAGTTATCCGGGTTAGTGGCCATCACCACCTCCTGTGGCAGCATATTCCAAACACCAATGTAATATTAGGTAAAATAAGTTGCTGTTATGATATAAGCAATGATGTAGATTTGACTGACATTCCTGTATCTTTAAGACCTTTGATCGTTCCATGTATCGGGGCTTTTGCCTTCAGAGTCTATTTGAGCTGCAGCCTGAATAAACTTTAGTCCCTTTCATGTCCTGGCGATCTTACTGGATTGTACAGAGTGCTAGGATCTTGAGCCTGTTCTCCAAGGGTGGGATATAAGAGCTCAAAAGCTAAGCAGGGTTGGTCTCAATTAGTATTTGGATGGGCAGCCACCCTAAAAAACCAGTCGAAATGTGCCGGCAAGCAATGGCAAACCATGTACCAACATCTCTTGCCTTGAAAACCCTAAGGGGTTGCCATAAATCAGCTGTCACTTGACAGCATAAAAGAAAACATCTTTCATCTTCCTGAGAGTAAAATCTATTTACTAGAATGGGAGCTACTTCTGAATATACCTTCTTAGGATTGTTTTCTTGGGTATGGATTTGATTTGAATAACCACTTCAGCAAGGTGGCTACTAAGCAAGCATACACTTTTGTGAACAGACTGAAGTCGGTAAATGATTACAAATAGAAGGAATTATCAAAATTCTCTCAAAATTGGTGGAAGCCTTGGATCTAGCCACATCTATCTGTATAAAAAGCAAACAGTGACTTTGTTAGTCACTCCCTAACGCCGAAACGGCTGGACGGATCGCCCCCAAATTTTCACAGGACGTTCCTCCCTGTTGCAGGCAGGTAATCAGACCTTCGAATCACCAAAAGTCCATACCTGAGCCAGGTAAAATGTCTTTTTCCTGGCGCACCAGGCCATGAAGCTGTTTGTGTTTGACTGTTACCCTTAGAATGTTCGTGCAGCCTGTCTGTCTGTGGCCTGAGGGCTTAGAATGTTCGCGTAGATGGGCAGAGATGAGCAGTGAAAACAGTTAATAGGTAACACTGTTAGGTAATGCGACTGGAAGTGAAACACATACACACTTTGCCGTGTGAGATGTCAGGTGGGATCCTCCCCCCCCGCTCACACACAGGTAACTTTCACTCTCTGTGCTTCACCAACTGCTACCACACAATACACATCCAGCTCATCCTCACACACCTCACGCTGCCCTCCCTCACATCCAACCACCACTTACCCACTTCCTCACCCATATTTGCCACAGCTCTCTTTTACTAAAAGAGCTGGAGTTTGCCTTTTTCTTCTAAGAAAATCCAGGGGGTGGGGGCAAACCAACACTACTGCCTCCTCGCTTCTTTGTACATGGCCCTAAAACCCAGGAGCTGGCTGATCTGAGCCACCACTCCCCGCCTCTGCTGCCTGACTGGGATAACCTCCTTGTCCCAGTTCTGGCTTAACCCAAGCCAGGACTGTGCGTGTCAGCCAGCCTCATGGACAGCGGGATTCGTGACTCTGAACAGCGTCTGCTAGGAATGGGAAGGGTTACCTTATACTAAAAAAACAAGATACCACCATATAACAATGTGAATTGAAAAGGGAAAGAGGGATTCCATTTGACCACCCCAAAAGGCTATGCTGCGGATCATTGGACCTGTATGGACATCTGTGTGGGTTGCAGACTGTGATGAGAAGGACAATTGCCACAGCAACGCGTGGCTGGGCCCCGCTAGTAATGAATAAAATATCCACTGGGGGATGTTCTCTATGACTCCAGCTGTCTTCTATGATGCCAGCTTCTCAGATGCCTTATTTGTGATAAATAAATATGGGATGATTAATGTTTGCTGATCAGTCATTAAGATTACTCTTGCAGTACCAATATCACCCACTTTACTCAATCACCCACTCAAATGGCTGAGGGATGAAGATCCTTGTATGAACCAGAAGGGCAGGAACAGGATACATATTACAGCTTCCATGTGGGGTTGGTTAAAACTAGCAGTAAAACTTGTTGTATGAACAAATACAAGGGGCTCTAGGAAACTCTTGGTGGGTTAATGACACTTTCTAATGACACCCTCTAGACACATGGGCAACCCCATCCAAGAGCGGGCTTCCAGCTGCAGCACTGCGGCTTCCCTTAGGTACCACCCCCAAAGACACTTCCCAGTGGCATGTCCAAAGGAAGTGGCGACACCGTAATGCCAGCAAAGACCAGGAGGGAGCCGACATTCCCTAGACCCCACCCCTACTACCCCAGGATCCCTCCCAGAGATGGGATCCAGCAGGTTCTCACCAGTTCCCGAGAGTGGGTGACTAATTATTTGTGTGTGCCGAGAGGGGATTACTAATTGGGTCTGCTTTTCCGTTAGAAATTCCATTAGGTCCAAAAATCATAAAGTCCTGTTGTTTCCTATGTGGCTGGTTAGCGAAGGTAGAAAACAGGATAATTCTCCCTGTTGGGCTGTTTTAAAAACATGTTTTAGAAATATGGTAAAGTTCCTTGTTTAGAGAAGTATCCTTCCTTTGATTTCTAGAAACAAAATTAAGTATTTGAAAGTATTAAGTGTTTGACAGGCAGTCAATTAGAGGAGAAGTAGTTGTTTCTGTTGGCAGTAGACGATAGGACTTGCTATAATGAGTTTAAATTATGGACAGAAAGATACCAGCTGGAAATTAGGAACTTTCTTTTTACAGTAAGAGTTTTTTTACAGTAACAGAGAAATTATGAATGCCCCGCCCCCGGAATGAACCAGCTGCGCCCCCATCGTGCCCCGCCCAGCCCCATTGGCGCTACACCATTGTTTGAATCCCACCACCATGGGAACCTGTTACTAAAATTTTTGGATCCCACCACTGATCCCTCCTACATTCACTGCTGCATTCCAGGGCTAGGGGGTGGCAGTGGCTGCACACCGGCAGAATAGTCCCTCTGCTGAGATGAGTGCCCTGGAGAGGGTGAATCTGCTGGCGCAGTTATGCTCCACTCCCAAAGTAGATCCACCCTCCTTCCCTTTGGATGGGGCTCTTAATACAGAAACAGAATGCATGAACCTTTCATATGACCTCGTGAGGCACTTAGTACATCCTTTTAAAGAAGATTGTTTAAAAGGATTAAAGAAGATTAAAGAAGATTGTTTCCCATCCACAATAGTTTTTTTGATTTCTAGAGTGTTGTGTCCTTTTGTAAGTTTTGGGACCAAAGTTCACTAAAGGAAGTTGTGCTGCGGACTGAAACGTCTCATAATTTCGACCCATTTCTACAAGAGGAGAACTAGTTTCGTCAGCTATGCAAGTTCCTTTTTGTTTGTCACCAAAAAAAAATGCAAGCCAATTAAATTTATTTGGCTTGGTTCAAGCCAGGGAGAGGTGTGTCAAAGGGAAAACATTGTAAATCTCAGCACTTCAATGAGGAAACGTCACAGAAGAAGACAGACAGCAGTAAACAAAATATAGTATGTGTCAGTGGAGAGGAAATATAATTCTCCACATTTGTGTTCAGGGCTGCGGAAAATGGTGGGTTGATGGAAGGGAAAGTGGTGCTTGATGGTACGTTTGTGCATCTCAACAATATACAAGAGCAGGGGTCTTCAAAATATGGCCCTCCAGATGTTCATAGACCACAATTCCCATGAGCCCTACCACTTGGCCATGCTGGCGGGGGCTGATGGGAATTGTAGTCCATGAACATCTGGAGGGCCACAGTTTGAAGACCCCTGTACAAGAGCAACAATTGCGTTCAAATTGTTTTTAAAAAGTGTATTTGTTCATCAAGAAAACACTACAGAAAAAGAATCTCCTGTTTTCATATGTAAAAATTCCCATCAGACTTTGCTTTGCAGTGTTTTATTAACATGTTCAACTGCATTGGCAACATAAAGAGGGGGAAATATTATTATTATTATTATTATTATTATTATTATTATTATTATTATTATTATTATTATTATTATTATTATTATTATTATTATTATTATTATTATTTATTCAATTTCTATACCGCCCGATCCCCAAAGGACCTTAAACTTAAGGAGCTAAATTTTGAGCAACAATTAAATGTCTTCCAAAAATTTCGGGGGGAAAAACCTGTTGAATTCCACCCTGAAACACATTTTAATGTCCCGCAAATGTTTTATTTGTGTTGTGTGGAGTGGGCATATGAGATACAACAAGGGTCTATTTTTTTCCTCTTCATGTTTCTTGATGAAGCCCCTTGGGTAGACCATGTCCAGATTTGAAGTCAGGGTCAGAGGAATTCTGGGCGTTTCCCCATTCTAAAAATAGCATGGAGACTTACCGGTTTTGTCTGCTGTGGGACCTTTTCAGTGCGGGGCCATGTCCCCCACCGCAATTTCCGCCCCTTCCTGAAATGAGCGCTGGCAGCTGCGCAGCAGCCAGGCAGGATCCCCATAATCCGTTCAGGGGGTGTCCTGATTGGCTTCTGCGTTTGCCATTTTCCTGCCGCCTGATGACGTGGACCCTCCTGTCCAATCAGGGCATGGCAGCGTGTTTGTGATGCAGCGGGAATTTTTTAAAATTTCAACTGGACGAATCCACGACTATTTGTGGGGGGTCATTCAAAACAGAGCCAGAAATGACCTGCACTGAAAGGGCGCAAGAGCGGCAGAGTCGGGGCGGCTGTGATGTCGCCGTCCCTATCGTGGGGAGTGCCACTAGACCCCGTGTCATTCACCATGAGTAGCACACAACAATCAGTAAGTGGGGAAAGGGCCTCTGATGACACACAACTTTACCTCTACTTTCTACATCAGCAGCAGAAGTACTTGACTAGTGTCTTGGGACAGTAAAGGTTTGCATGTGAGTCAATCAACAGAAACTTAATCAGACAAGATGGAAGAGCTGTCGGTGGAGGGTAACTCTTATCTTTGAACAGCTGTTTTACCTGTTCTGCACGGAGTTACACCCTATAAGGATCAAGTTTGTGGCCTGGGATTTCTTTTGAACTCCACATTGCCAATTAGACAAACAAGATATCTGGAATACATTTTCTGGCTAAGGCTAGCCAAATCTGTAGAAAACGAATTGGGCAATAGTCATACATGTCTCCTAGATTTTATAAAATCCCAGAAGCTGAGCCGAATTTGCCATGGATAGAATAGATGGGTGTTTGGTAAACCTGAGCCAGAAAAAAAATCTGAAATATACCTTGTCGATATTTTGGGGAGAGGGTTTCACCCCCCCAAAAGATGGCAATGAAAGGGGGATGAAAAATTGGACCCTCAAAAATGCTCATCCGGTGTTGAACTGCACCTGCCGCCTTCGAAGTTCATGCAGTTCAAAGCTGACCTTCAGTGCCAAGCCCACAGTACACATAACATTTAGAGGTGGATCCAGCAGTATAAACTGGATCCAACTAGACTGAGCTTGCAGTTGAACACTGGGCTTAGCCTGTCCAGGCTTTGTTTTCAACTCTGTGTTTGCCTCTGGACTCCATGTGGCTCTCAAGGCAGCATAAGTGGCATAGTTTCAGCTATGCGCTGCCTGCTGCCTCCTTGACCCATGTGGAATCATAAGAACATAAGAACAAGCCTGCTGGATCAGACCAGAGTCCATCTAGTCCAGCTCTCTGCTACTCGCAGTGGCCCACCAGGTGCCTTTGGGAGCTCACATGCAGGATGTGAAAGCAATGGCCTTCTGCGGCTGTTGCTCTCAAGCACCTGGTCTGCTAAGGCATTTGCAATCTCAGATCAAAGAGGATCAAGATTGGTAGCCATAAATTGACTTCTCCTCCATAAATCTGTCCAAGCCCCTTTTAAAGCTATCCAGGTTAGTGGCCACCACCACCTCCTGTGGCAGCATATTCCAAACACCAATCACATGTTGCGTGAAGAAGTGTTTCCTTTTATTAGTCCTAATTCTTTCCCCCAGCATTTTCAATGGATGCCCCCTGGTTCTAGTATTGTGAGAAAGAGAGAAAAATTTCTCTCTGTCAACATTTTCTACCCCATGCATAATTGTATAGACTTCAATCATATCCCCCCTCAGACATCTCCTCTCCAAACTAAAGAGTCCCAAACGCTGCAGCCTCTCCTCATAAGGAAGGTGCTCCAATCCCTCAATCATCCTCGTTGCCCTTCTCTGCACTTTTTCTATCTCTTCAATATCCTTTTTGAGATGTGGCGACCAGAACTGATCACAGTACTCCAAGTGCGGTCGCACCACGGCTTTATATAAGGGCATGACAATCTTTGCAGTTTTATTCTCAATTCCTTTCCTAATGATCCCCAATTATCCCCAATGTCCTAATCTTGAAATAGGCATGTTTTGGAGGTGGGGGGGAGCTGATATGCACTATCAGCTTTTTTATGGTGGGACTTGGGGGTTTCCTGGAATTAAACCTGACCTTCACACTACCGTGATCAGTTCCTCAGGAGAAAAATGGATGATTTGGATGGTAGACACCATGACATTGTATCCCATTGGTTCCTGTCTTCTTCAGGCTCCATCACCAAATCTCCAAGAGTTTCCCAACCTGAATCTGGAAACCCACCTACCCCCAACCCTATATAAAGCACACAATGGTGGCCAAGCAAGGCCAAATCACTCTGGCCAGGTAGTCTTAAATATAACTCTCATTGATCTTCACTAATGTCATTCGATCCCATGAGATCAGCCTTTTAACAGAGATCGCCATATACTGATGAGCACACCAGGGAAAACTGTCCACTTAACACCAATAACTATAAACAACAATTATGGCTAATAATTATTATTCACAAGCTGGGAAAACGGTTTGGACATGCTGTGATGATGCCTCGCAATCTTCCCTTTGTGCAATGCTGGAGTTACCTGGAGGTAGTTCTTATTACAGGATGTTGTGAAAACAAATCACTTGTATCAACAGTTGTAAAAACTCCTTACACAGATTCCTGGAGGATACTGTCATTCACAAATACGTTTTCTTGGGGATTTCCTCATTTGCTCATTAGTCAATTTCTTTTTCCAAACTGGCGATAAATATTGAGCCAGACATTTTTGGCCCGACATGGAAATACTTGCGATTTTTGTGAGCCAATGTGTCATTCAAATTTTGGCAGCTTTTTGGAGAGTAGCGTTAGGAAGGGTAATGTGATACTAAAAAATATTGCCTTCTCTCTTAGACCTTTTTCGCACACACAGTTTGTTCTTGATTTAATATGTGAGGTCGTCACGGTTTCTGCCTTTTTTCGCACACACTTGAGCCGTAATGTGGCCCGACCCCTAATCTGTACCTCATTTCAGCCTTTGTCCCCCATTTTTCCTGTCGCTCGGTAATTGTGGAACTTTCTTGGATAAAACAGATTCCCCCCACAATCTGGTGCCTAGGTGCAAAACACAACTGGAGCAAACGACTGCGAGGGATCACGCCCACTGTGTGATGCGATTTCCTCCAACCAATCAGGATGCGGTTGAGCTTGCCAATTGTGCGCACACATTTCACATGGAACCCACCCCTGGACGGCACAACAGCCAATCGGAATCGTCGTTGGCACCGCATTCCAGGGCGATGCAAAAACACAGGAGTTGTGAAGCAACCAGAAGATCCGTAACAACCTGGTGATGTGTGAATGCTCTCGAGCGACAAAACAGCAACAAAAAGGTCAGGATGTCGATGCAGATTGCTTTAATTCCAGAACAAACTGTGTGTGCGAAAAAGGCCTTAGTTCACTTTATTTGCCTCCGATTAGGATGTGAACAGAGTGGAGCAGATGCAGAAGAGAACAGCAAAGATGATCAGGGGCCTGGAGACCAAACCCTACAAGGAAAGACTGAGGCATCTGAGAATCTGAGGGATCTGAATAAGAGGAGGTTGAGGGCGGGGCATGATTGCTCTCTTGAAGCATTTGAAAGGCTTTTACTTAGAGGAAGGCAGATAACTGTTCCCATTGGCAGAAACATTCCTGACAAGTGGTATGCAACTGATTATCTTTCCAACCACTATATATCTGGACAATATGTGTAATAGTGCATTCCATCTCTGCAATATTTCACTCTGTATTCCGTTTCAACGTCCCCTGATTACTATGGAACAGCCTGGCATTTAGATGCGAGTTATTTTGGAAATGCCTTGTTGAAGATCTTACAAGGAAAAAGCATCTAGAACTGTAGCTATTTAAGGCTATAGCTGGTTCCATTGCTTTTGGGGGACACCAGATACAGTGTGAGATTCCTCTATGCTTAACTAAGAACTTTCTTTTATTTGCACACACAAACAAAATATGGGAGTCCAGGAGGAATTTAAATGGATGTAATTAAGTAATAGTCTTGACCAGGATGGTCCAGGCTAGCCCAGTCTGATCATATCTCAGAAGCTAAGCAAGATAAGCCTAGGTTAGTGTTTGGGTGAGAGACCACCAAGAAATACCAAGATTGCTGTTCAGAGGAAGGCAATGGCAGGCCATTTCTGAAAGTCGCTTGACTTGAAAATGGGTCACCAGAAGTTGGCAATGACTTGGTAGCAATTAATCAAACAAACAAAAATAGTTAAGTAGAAGAAGAAGAAGAAGAGTTTGGATTTATATCCCCTCCTGTAGGAGACCCAAAGAGTTTGGATTTATATTCCCCCCTCACAACAAACACCCTATGAGGTTGGTGGGGCTGAGAGAGCTCCGAGAAGCTGTGACTAGCCCAAGGTCACCCAACTGGCATGTGTGGGAATGTACAGGCTAATCTGAATTCCTCAGATAAGCCTCCACAACTCAAGCGGCAGAGCTGAGAATTAGGGTTGGAGATTCGGACAGTCCGAATCTGGATTTTTACCGAATCTGCACTGATTCGGACGGATTCGGACGAGCAAGGTCCGAATCTGAGCTGTCCGAATCCTAACAGATCCGAATCCATGGGATTCGGATCACCAGCCGAATTGCGTTTTTATTTTTTGGTGTTTTTTCACGTTTTGGGCTGCAGGGGGAGCATTTTTAAACATATCGGCACCAAAATTTCAGGGTATCATCAGGTGACTGTCCTGATGATACCCTCCAAGTTTGGTGCAGTTTGGTTTAGGGGGGCAAAGTTATGGACCCCCAAAAGGGGTGTCCCTATCCCCCATTCTTTCCAATGGGAACTAAGGAGATGAGGTTACCCTTTTGAGGGTCCATAACTTTGGCCCCCCTGAACCAAACTGCACCAAACTTGGAGGGCATCATCAGGACAGTCTCCTGATAATACACTGAAATATTGGTACTGATACATCTACAAATGCACCCCCTGCAGGCACCCCCCAGAAATTTGCACAAGATTCTTTGTTCTGCAGTGACTTAGCTGCATTGCTGTCAATAGGGAATTTCTGATAGAGGGCTGTGGAGTGCACATTTTTCATGGTAAACCCACAAAACTTTCAGGGTATCTTCAGGAGAGTCTCTGGATGACACCATCTAGGTTTGGGGAACTTTACTTCAGGGGCAGTGGGAGATGGGCCCTACCCTTTTGGGGTCCCATAGAATTAAACCCCCTGAAGCAAAATTCCCCAAACCTGGATGGTGTCATCCAGAGACTCTCCTGAAGATACCCTGAAAGTTTTGTGACCATACCTTCAGAAATGTGCACCTCACAGCCCTCTACCAGAAATTTCTCATTGACAGCAATACAGCTAAGTCACTGCAGAACAAAGAATCTTGGGCAAATTTCTGGTGTTTCGCAGGACGCATTTTGAGATGTATCGGCACCAAATTATCAGGGTATCATCAGGTGACTGTCCTGATGTTGCCCACCAAGTTTGGTGCAGTTTGGTTCAGGTATGGACCCTCAAAAGGGGTGCAACTATCCCCCATTGTTTCCAATGGGAGCTGATAGGGGATGGGGGCTACACCTTTGAGAGTCCATAACTTTGGCTCCCCTGAACCAAACTGCACCAAACTGTGGGGGTATCATCGGGACAGTCTCCTGATGATACCCTGAAAGTTTGGTGTCACTAGCTTTAAAAATGCTGGTTAGTGTGTTTCACCGCTCACTCACTCCAGCAGGCTTCATGTGCAGGAGCGGTGAAACATGAAAACCGGAAATTGAAAGCTAGTGGCACCAAATTTCAGGGTATCATCAGGAGACTGTCCTGATGACACCCCCCAAAGCTATGGACCCTCAAAGGGGGCCCCCTATCCCCCATTGTTTCCAATGGGAGCTAAGGAGATGGTGGCTACCATTTTGAGGGTCCATAGCTTTGGCCCCCCTAAACCAAACTGCACCAAGCTTGGGGGTGTCATCAGGACAGTCACCTGATGATACCCTGATATTTTGGTGCTGATATGTCTAAAAATGCGCCCCTGCAGGCACCCCAAAAATTTGCCCAATATTCTTTTTTTCTGCAGTGACTTCTGCATTGCTGTCAATGGGGAATTTCTGGTGGAGGGCTGTGGGGTGCACATTTATCAAGGTACAGTCACAAAACGTTCAGGGTATCTTCAGGAGAGTCTCTGAATGACACCATCCAGGTTTGAGGAACTTTGCTTATGGGGGCAGTGGGAGATGGACCCTACCCATAACATTGAACCCCTTGAAGCAACGGTCACCAAACCTGGATGGTGTCATGAAGAGACTCTCCTGAAGACACCCTGAAAGTTTTGTGGGTTTACCATGAGAAATGTGCACTCCCACAGAAATTTCCCATTGGCTGCAATTGAGCCAGCCAGCCAGCCACTACAGAGCACAGAATCTGGAGAAATTTCTTTGGGTGACTGTGAGGGGTGCACTTTTAGAGCTACTGTCACCAAAATTTCAGGGTATCATACAAGTACTGTCCCTATGATACTCCCCAAGTTTGGTGAAGTTTGGTTCAGGGGGTCCAAAGTTATGGACCCTCAAAAGTGTAGCCCCCATCTCCTGTTAGCTCCCATTGGAAACAATGGGGATGGGGCACCCTTCTTGGTGGTCAATAACTTTGCCCCCCCAAACCAAACTGCACCAAACTTGGGGAGAATCATCAGGATAGTCCCCATATAATATCCTGAAAGTTTAGTGCCGCTAGCTTTAAAATTGCGTCCCCTGCACGCCAAAACGTGTAAAAACACCAAAAATTCAAAAAAATAATAAAACGGACCCGAATTTTTCGGATTTACCCGAATTTTCGGGCATATCCGAATTGGCTATGATTCGGATTCAGGTATACAAATCATTTTATGCCCCAAAATACCCAAATCCGAATTTTACCGAATTTTTTTAGTATTGACCAACCCTACTGAGAATCAAACCCGGTTCCTCCAGATCAGAGTGCACCTGCTCTTAGCCACTGCTCTTAGCCACTACACCACTGCTGTATTAAAACAATTCTCATCCTTTCACACATCTGAAAATGTAGCAAAGAACAACCTTCTGATACATCTCAACATGTCATTTCTCCCAACAGGAAAGAGATGTGTATTAAGTGCTGCTGGTGAAATTTGTGTTGAACTGTCACACATGATATATCATATGATAATTAGGTTCATACTAAAATAGTATGTGGCTGATTGCTTTGCTTTCAAACCTTGTGATCGTCTCTAGGATGTAGCTAGAGAAACCTTCCTTTGTTGTTTAAACATTAAATGCTTTCCTCACCCATGAATACCAAACTACATAGCAAGCATTGCTGTAGACATCTGAGTTGCGTTCATTCTGTAAGTGCAGTCCTAGTTTCTTTAAATGTGAGGTCTCTTTTCATGTTATGTCTCTGGCCCTTTCCACACGGGCCATTTACAGCGCCCTAAGGGACGACAAAAACACCATCTTTAGGGAGCTGTTCATATGGGGGGCGCAGCTGCATCGCAGTCGCGCCGTCCTCGCTCCCCCCCATCGGCTCGAAACTGCTGTTTCCAAACCTCACTCCTCAAGCGAGGTTTTCTGGAAACAGTGACTTCTAGCTGCTGCTGTGCGAATGGCAGCGGCTGGAAGGCACCATCCCCCTCCTTTCCTGATCGACGTACCTTCCCTGTGACCTTCTGGTGCATTGCCCAGGCCTGGGGACATGCCCCCCTGCCCTGCAACTCCAGAGCTGTCGCGCAGGGCAGGGGGCCTTTCCCTTGGCCAGGGCAACGCGCCGAAAGGTTGCAGGGAAGGTACATCGATCGGGCAACGGAGCAGCGCTGCACCGTCTTCCCTGCTCCTATCATGTGAACGGTTCTGGGGGGGGTTGCATTGGTGTTGTATACGCTGACGCACCCCCCAGTGTGGCTGTGTGGAAGTGGCCTAAGTTTCTATCTTTCTACCCATCTAGTCTCATATGGTAGCAGACTGGGAGCAGAGCCTCTGAAGACAATAGAAATGGATGGGTCAGTTCATATGGGATGAGGGAGTCCCTAAGCAGAATCAGATCCAACCCATATGTGTTTTACTGGTGTAAATGAGGTACAAGATACCGTTAAAAATGTACCAGAGTCCAATTGGGCAAAGGTGGTCCATCAAACAAATAAAAATAAATAAATAGTTATGAATTCTGCATTCCAACCTATTTGATATGCAAACACAATAATGTGGATTCGCAAATTCAAAGATACTCAAGGAAAGATACTCTTTCCTAACTGTGATTGGACCTGAGTGGACACATGGCCAGGTGGTTGCAGTGAGGAGAAGAAAGGAGGTTGTCGCCTTCTAGATGAAGAACATAAGAACATAAGAAAGAGCCTGCTGGATCAGACCGCAGCCTATCTAGTCCAGCACTCTGCTACTCGCAGTGGCCCACCAGATGCCTTTGGGAGCTTTCATGCAGGATGTAAAAGCAATGGCCTTCTGCTGCTGCTACTCCTGAGCACCTGGTCTGCTAAGGCTTTTGCAATCTCATTTGCAGTTGGACTTGACGGCCCTTGTGGTCTCTTCCAGGTCTAAGATTCTATGGCTCCAGGTGTTTACCAGCCCAGAGGTGGCAACCCTAAAGCCAGTTGGACTTGATGGCCCTTGTGGTCTCTTCCAGGTCTAAGATTCTATGGCTCCAGGTGTTTACCAGCCCAGAGGTGGCAACCCTAAAGCCAGTTGGACTTGATGGCCCTTGTGGTCTCTTCCAGGTCTAAGATTCTATGGCTCCAGGTGTTTACCAGCCCAGAGGTGGCAACCCTAAAGCCAGTTGGACTTGATGTCCCTTGTGGTCTCTTCCAGGTCTAAGATTCTATGGCTCCAGATGTTTACCAGCCCAGGGGTGGCAACCCTAAAGCCAGTTGGACTTGATGTCCCTTGTGGTCTCTTCCAGGTCTAAGATTCTATGATTCCAGGTGTTTACCAGCCCAGAGGTGGCAACCCTAAAGCCAGCAACCCTAAAGCCAGAGGTGGCACGGACTGATCACAGCCATTGACAAAATAGATTACTACAAAAAGAGAGAAAATAGGTAACGTGTACTGTGGGCGGGAGATGGACTTAACCTGTGATTCTGATAGCAACATCCGTGCAACATGTGCTGAAGGAGCTCTCTGTTTCAACTGATGAAATTTGGAAGGGTTTCCAAGTGTGTCATCAAAGATTAAGAAGCATATGCTCAAGGTTCTTGAGATAAAAGACAGAGATAAACCCACTTAAACAGGTGGCTGAGATCCTTCTTCTAAACAAAGGGCACCGACCTAGGAAAGTTAAATTGGACAAAATCTCCTGTGGGTGCAAAATGTGGGATTGCTAAATAAACCCTAATCTCTGATAGAATAATAGCTATCCAGGCTATACATCTGTCAGATCTCTTTATAAGTAGGCCATGATCTACTGCAAGGACGGACCGCAGGAAGACAGAGCAACTGTCTTCCCAGATTGGGAAACTAATATCAAAAGCCGGATATTTGTTTCCTTCCTCCTGCTCAGAAATTTGAGTGCCTACATGCCAAAGCATGTGGGCGAATCAAAAAAACAAGCCCCAAATTACTCAATATTTTAAAAGTCCAGTCCCTAAGTTTAGATGATATTCTACAGAAAATGTAACTTCTGTATTGGGGTGCTGTCTGGTTTCCAGGCTGTATGGCCGTGTTCTAGCAGCATTCTCTCCTGACGTTTCGCCTGCATCTGTGGCTGGCATCTTCCTCTGAAGAAGATGCAGGTGAAACGTCAGGAGAGAATGCTGCTAGAACACGGCCATACAGCCCGGAAACCAGACAGCACCCCAGTGATTCCGACAATAGATTGAACTTCGACAATACATTGAACTTCCGTATTGTTACCGGCCAAGAGAAAGCCTTCGACATTGTATTGCTACCGGCCAAGAGAAAACGTTTGACAATACATTGAACTTCTATATTGTTACCGGCCAAGAGAAATAAAAGCTGAGACTGTCATAAAAGGTGGGAAATAAATCTAAGTAAATAATAAAGAAAAATTGTGTGAGCAGACAGGGAACTTGTTGGCAACAAGAGGTGTAATCAAGCAACTCCTTTGAATGCAAGACAAACCACAACTAAAGAAAAGAATGAATTAGGAATTCAATGTCTTCCCTTCTGCATGGAGAGAATCTCTGGGCCACAGGGACTCCAACTCAATGGTGCATTATTTCCGCCAAACGTAGCACATTTAACTGGGCTAAAAAGAAAACTTGACAATATATCAGGATTGGAAGGGAGTTAGAATATTGGTTGTGGTGGGGTTTCCAGGCTGTATGGCTGTGGTCTGGTGGATCTTGTTCCTAACATTTTGCCTGCATCTGTGGCTGGCATCTTCACAGGTGTATCACAGAGGGAAATCTGTTACACACTGTGTAACAGTGGCCCTTTCCGCACGGCCAGTATATGGCGCCCTGGGGACGGCAAAAACGTTGTCCCCAGGGAGCCATTTGCACAGAGGGCGCAGCCGTGCCGCCCTCACACCGCCCAACCAGCGCGAAGGCGCCGTTTTCCGACCTCGCTCAGGAAGTGAGGTTTTCGAAAAACGGCGGCTTGGAGCCGCTGCCGTGCAAATGGCAGCAACTCCAAGGCGCCCTCCCCCCCTTCCACCCTTCACTTACCTTGTCTCTGGTAGTCCGGGGCATCGCCGAGGCCTGGGGACACGCCCGCCTGCCCTGTGATGCTGGAGCAGTCGCGCAGGGCTGGGGGGCATGTCTCCAGGCCTCGGCGATGTGCCTGACGGCCAGAGACACGCCGGGTCGGCCGGGCGACAGCGCTCCGCGGCGCCGTCTTCCCGGCTGTTTCTGGGACCGTTCGTGAGAACGGGGGGTTGGGTCAGCGTGGAATGCGCCGACCCAACCCCCATCGACACCATGCAGAAACAGCCAGTGTGTCCTTCCAAAAGTTTATTCCATGTTTTGTCGAAGGCTTTCATGGCCAGATTCAACTGGCTGTTGTGGGTTTTTTGGGCTATGTGGCCATGGTCTGTGTGTAACAGACTTCCCTCTGTGATACATCTCTGACGATGCCAGCCACAGATGCAGGCGAAACGTTAGGAACAAGATCCACCAGACCACGGCCATACAGCCCGGAAAACCCACCAGAACCAGTGGAATCTGGTCATGAAAGCCTTCAACAATACAAGTTAGAATATTGTTTCAGGATAGGACATAAAGGCCTAGGTACCCATAATGTTTCAATCAGGAGCAAAAGCAACCAAGAGGAAGTGCTTTTTTCCAGCAAGAAAATATCAACACAGGGGGGAAAAAGCTGAAGATCTCCCTCTCTTATCAAAGTGGTCACGGAGGTTAGGAAAAAGTTTAAAAACAACATGGAATAAACTGGTTCTGGTGGGTTTTCCGGGCTGTGTGGCCGTGGTCTCGTGGATCTTGTTCCTAATGTTTCGCCTGCATCTGTGGCTGGCATCTTCAGAGGTGTATCACAGAGGGAAGCCTGTTACATACAGACCACAGCCACATAGCCCAGAAAACCCACAACAACTAATTGAATCTGGCCATGACAGCCTTCGACAAAACATGGAACAAACTTTTGGAAGGATAACCTTGTTGGTCTGCAGTAGAATAGTTAATTCAAGTGCAATACTAACATAAAGACGAGCCTCAGTGTGTCTACACCTTTCTTATGAGGGCATACCTCTCCTCTAAGGAAAACCAGAAAAGGTTGACCCGTTCCAGTTTAGAAAGAGTTGACTGGGGGAAGGGCATAATAGAGGTTTGTTTATTTGTTTATTTCATTTGTACTAATTCCCTGCCCATCACCAATTTCTAAAGAGCGTCAGATGTAGGGGATGATGTGGGGTATAATGGTGGCTGGAGTACTGGCTATGCTTAATTCTGGCAATAGAAGTCTAAATGCTTATTCCTGATGCTGTTTCATAGTAAAAAAAAATCAACTGAATACAGCGTCTTGTTGAACTGTCCAGGGGTATGACAAAGTGACTGATGCCTTCTGGATCAAAGTGAGACCTATAATGTTCATACTTCCTTTATCTCATAAGACTTCTGACTCATAGCTGAGGGGCTTTTGGAGAGGGAGGTAGTATATGGCAGTGTTTCTTTCCCAAAGGGGCTCTTCTTATTATTATTATTTTTTGCAAACACAGTAGCAAAAGGAGAGGTTGTGTGAGGTTAACATCTGTATAAAGTGCAGTTAAGTGTTAAGCAACTGTATGGCATGGCAGTAGTCGCACTGCAATAGAGAAGGGCGTGGGAAAACTAGAATCAACACCTACAAATGACTGCCCTGCATTCCACTTCATCAGCTGCAATGGGTAGCATGTGCCATGGGTTCAGTTCAGTGTGAAGAAACTGCATGGTAGTGGTGTAGTGATTAAGAATGGTGGGCTCTAATCTGGTGAACCAGATTTGTTTTCCCTGCTCCTCCATATGAAGCCAGCTGGATGACTTGGGGCCAGTCACAGTTTTCTCAGAACTCTCTCAGCCCCACTTACCTCGCAAAGTGTCTGCTGGGGGGAGGGCAGGGTGGTGCGAGGGGGAACTACGCCCCTGCTGCAGCTGTGTGTGCACTGTGCCCCTGCTGCAGCTCCCCCACCACGCCCCCTCCATGGCTCATCTATGGCCCGGCCACGGCCCCACCGCAGCGATGCCGCCTGAAGGAGGGAAAGGGAAGGTGATTGTAAGCTGCTTTGAGACTCCTTGAGAATCTTTGAGAAAGAACTTTGAGGAAGACTTTCAGGGCCGTTCGACAGTGGAATTCACTGCCTCAGAGAGTGGTAGAGTCTCCTTCTGTGGAGGTTTTTAAACAGAGGCTGAATGATCATATGTCAGGAGTGCTTTGATCATATGTCAGGAGTGCTTTGATCATATGTCATGTGTTCCTCCATGGCAGGGGGTTGGACTTGATGGCCCTTGTGGTCTCCTCCAACGTTATGATTCTCTGGCCGTTTCCGCACGGCCACACTCAGGGGTGCATCGGCGTATACAACGCTGACACACACCCCCGGGACTGTTTGCACGAACGGTCCCGGTAGGGGCAGGGAAGAAGGCGCAGCGCTGCGCTGTCGCCCGAACGACGTACCTTCCCTGTGACCTTCCGGCATGTCACCCAGGCCAGGGGACACACCCCCCTGCCCTGCGCGACAGCTCTGGAGTCGCAGGGCGGGGTGTGTGTGT
Source organism: Sphaerodactylus townsendi (assembly GCF_021028975.2). Lineage (NCBI taxonomy): Eukaryota > Metazoa > Chordata > Lepidosauria > Squamata > Sphaerodactylidae > Sphaerodactylus > Sphaerodactylus townsendi. The sequence goes on along the minus strand of NC_059425.1, from coordinate 1,962,070 downwards.
CCCCAGGCCTGGGCGACGCGCCAGAAGGTTGCAGGGAAGGTACATCATTCGGGAAAGGAGGGGGATGTCGCCTTCCAGCCACTGCCATTCGCACGGCAGAAAACAGTTGGGAAACAGTGGCTTCATGCCGCTGGGGGGGAGCGAGGGCAGCGCGGCTGCGATGCAGCTGCGTCCCCCATGCGAACAGCTCCCTAGGGACGCCGTTTTTGCCATCCCTAGGGCACTGTTATTGGCCCATGTGGAAAGGGCCTATGATTCAATGATTCCTTCAAGGTCTCCTTAAAGTGGAATATAAAAACCAATTCTTTTTCTTCTCAGTAACATTGCAATAGAGGATGGGGACAAAACTCAAATTAGCAGGGTTTAACTCCGTTTACCATTGATTACTTTACATTCCACCCCACTGGACACAACATTTAGCATCCAATTCCTCATTACAGATTTCCTCAGTCTCTCTATTTACAATAAAAGGTGCATCTGCAGTAGCCTAAAACAGCGCGTGATCTTTGCTATGGACTCCAATTCTCTGCTCCATACAAGAATCTGATCCCATGCCATTTCAGCACGAGGGCCCACAAGAATGAAGGCTTTTTCATGAAAATAAAACTTCTTATGTACAGAAAACCAGCATTTCAAAGGGAAGTTGGTTCTAGAAACCTGTCCTATGATAGGACAGTTTTTGTGTGTGGTGTGGTGATCCCCCCCCCCCCGTGAACCAGTGGGTGATTCTTCACAGGCAAAATATAGTGGGTTAGGGGTGTGAAAAAGTGTCATGGGGGAGAAGTTTCCACAGAATTCACCACACACATTTTTCTAACCCATTTTATTTTGCTGAGCCTGGGTTAAAAAGGTTTTTTTCCTTCAATCTGGGGTTGTGATCACCCACTTTGGGTTTTCCCCCAGCACCATTCCCCCAGCTAGTGAGGGAAGTTACTAGCAACAAACTGAGGCCCATCTGTCAATGTCCCTTGTGATGCTCACCAGAAGTGATGTCATCACATCACTGGTGATGTGTGCATGCTCTGGCATCTGGGCAAAAACTCTATGGTAAAATGACTTTTAAGAACATAAGAACATAAGAACAAGCCAGCTGGATCAGACCAGAGTCCATCTAGTCCAGCACTCTGCTACTCGCAGTGGCCCCCAGATGCCCTTGGGAGCTCACATGCAGGATGTGAAAGCAATGGCCTTCTGCTGCTTTTTTGTCCAAACACCAGCGCATCCTCAGATCACCAGAAACATGATGATGTCACTCCCGGTGTGTTCTGGATTACATATCAGTGGCATCAGAGCCTAGGTTTCAGTTTTTTTGCTGAAGGAGGGAAAGGGAAAGTGGCAACCCTATGTCCGCGTGACAACTAAAGGCAAATATATTCTTTCACAAAATTGATTCTTTCCCATGTGATGATGGCTATTGGCATCTGAATGGTTAAGAAATGTGTATGCACAAAGTGCAACATTGAAAATCATTATCCTAATTGTCGGAAACGTCCCAATGGGAGGCTGGAGGTAACCAGCTGGAATTTACAACTCTTCTCAGATGATTTGAAATGTCGGCCTTACCTCATCCAACTCGGTAAATATGTAGTTAAAAATGTACAAACGGCTATCCTGAAGTGGGTATTAAACTCATTCACAAGCTTGTTAATATGAAAGAGAAGAGAAGGGTGTTGGCAGATCTTGGGTGCAGAATTGCCTTTGATAGACTAGTAAATCGAAAATTGAGAAGTAGAAGAACAATTAAAGCACTTAAGACATCACCTCTGAGTATAAACTGAGTGAGTATAAACATTTGGACTGAATGTTGTGCAGAAGGGTGGCTCGTGAATGAAAGACCATCCCTGGGTGAATATAAAAGGACAGCCCGTTTTCAGTTCCTTCAACTTCACTTGAGCTCCATTCTTCTTTCAAGTAAGTCCCATTTTGATCCAATCACTTTTGCGCCTTTTGAAATGCCTCTTTGACACTTTTCTAAAAACAGTGTGATTATATTTTGCATAATAAATACTTTCTGAACAATTAATGTGCTCCTTTCCTTTATAAGCTTCCTGCTCTTCAGAAAAACGAAAATTTTGACAATAGGCCTTAGAATAAGTCCCTTAATTCATCAAGCTTGGGAACTTGGCAGGCTTAGGTTAAGTTAACTTGGGTGGTGGTGGAAAATGCCATCAAAGTAATCTTATGACTACCTTTCATGTAATTTTTGAGTCAAGAGACATTCAGAGGTGGTTTGCCATTGCCTGCCTCTCTGTAGCAACCCTGGACTTCCTTGGTGGTCTCCCATGCAGATACTAACTAGGACCAACTCTGCTTAGCTTCCAAAAACTGATGAGATTGGGCCATCCAGATTTTTTAAAAGGGACAAATTGAGGTGGTTTTCCATTGCCTGCCTCTGGTCTCCCATCCGAGTGCTAAGCAGTTGATTCTGCTTAACCTCTGAGATCTGAGGAGACCATGCTAGCCTGGGCTATTCAGCTAAGGTGAGATAGGAACAACTCTGTACTTCCTTGGTGATATCTCATCCAAGTTCTGGTTAGATCATGTTTAGATCATGTTTAGCTTCCAAGATCTGATGAGATCAGGCTAGGTTGGGCCATCCAGATCAAGGCAAGAGAAGAAATTCATTCATTCATTCATTCATTCATTCATTCATTCATTCATTCATTCATTCATTCATTCATTTATTTATTTATTTATTGGGCTTATAGACTGCCCCCGCGGTCTATATTCAAGATCTGATGAGAGCAGGCTAGCCTAGACCATCTTCCTGCTGGTCACTGGAACCTTCTCAATAGTCAAAAGCATTAGAACCTTGCATGATGGACTGCAAAGATGCTATGTTGATCTGAGGTGTACATTCAGAGGTTTATTCTAAAGCTATGAGCACATGCATTTTTCTGAACATCAAATCAGAGTAAAGTTGCCCGAACCCAGAAGGATCAACTTCTGGGTAAATATGCTTAGGGGAAAGCTATAAGTCTGTAAGTGTAAGCATGCTTATCAGGCCATCCTGAGAGGCATTACATCCTGAGCTGCATTACATTTGCAAGTCTATTGAAGTCAATTGGCTATGAAAGGCATAACTGTCAACTGGAAGTAAGCCCTTTTGTAATCAGCAAGGTCTCCTCCTTTAGAGGAACAGCTAATGAAAAAGAAGGTGTTGTTCCTGAGAAACCAACTTAGATTAAGTATGGGTACAGAATCCTTTGAGTACAATAGAACTTAAATTTCAAGGTGATGAAACAGGAACACAGCTGTGTGTCACGGTCAGATAGTAAATGAAGCTAAAGGTGCGAAGTTAACCATACATATAGTTTACAGCAAAATCTACTGTGAGGCATGCCACTAAGCTGACTTTGTGTGTAAAGGGCCATCAAGTCACAGCTGAGTTAGAGTGACCCCATACGGTTTTCAAAGGACTATTCAGATGCCACATCCTCCTAGGTCGTTTCCCCACTTACCTGCTGCTGCGTGCTACTCTCCCCAAGTAGCGCGGGGTCCCCCGGCACTCCCTACTACAGGGGCGGCGACAACGCGGCCGCCACGACGCTGCCGCTGTCGCGCCCCCTCAGCGCGCGTCATTCCTGGTGCTCCTCGAAACGGCGTTTTTTGATGACCCCACGCAGAGCGCGGGGTTGTGGGGAAGCCCGGGAGCGTGCCAGAAATGACGCGCGCTGGGAGTAGCGCGCAGCAACCTTTGGTCGAGGTAAGTGGGGAAACGACCAGAGATAGTTCATCTGCATAGTGACCCTGGACTGCCATTGTGGTCTGCTGTCCAATTGCTGACCAGGGCCAATCCTGCTTAGCTTCCAAGATCTGAAGAAATTGGGCTAGCCTGGGCCATATATTAACGAGCATTCTTCAGCTGTTTTTTTAAAATATAAATTAAAATCCATCCCAATTTAAAGCAAGCAGAAAAAGGCCTTCAGCAAGGTTTTAGGGTGGTCCCTTCAGTGATTGTATTTTCTGTAAGGTTAGTGGGGACTTTGGCACAAGTGCTGAACAGTCATTTCTACCTGCCAAATACTTGGGGATATTTCCATAAGGGTATCTCTCTAATATCAGACGAGCACGCCAACTACATCAGCTACTGTGGAATAACGCTGCTGCAATTGTCTTGGGCTTCTTAGAAGCACCCAGGTGGCCACTGTGTGAACACAAGGCTGGACTTGATGGACCTCAGTCAGATCCAACATAGCTTTTCTTATGTTCTTAACATAAGTATACATGATACTGAGGTGTTTCAATGGAGAAATCAGAAGAGGAAAAAGAGGAGGAGAAAGGGGAGTTAGGAATTATACCCCACTTTTCTCAACTGTAAGGAGTCTCAAAGTGGCTTACAAACTCATTCCCTTCCTCTCCCCAGAACAGGCACTTTGTGAGGGAGGTGGGGCTAAGAGATTTCAGAGAGAACTGTGACTAGTCCAAGGTGTAGCAGTGGGGAAACAAATCCAGTTCCCCAAATAAGAGTCCGCCACTCATGTGGAGGAGTGGGGAATCAAACCCAGTTCTCCAGATTAGAGTCTACCTGTTGTTAACCACACTAAAGCACATTTAGGAAGCAAAAAAAAGTTTCTAGGAGAAAACAAAACTTCTCATTGTATGCTGCATTCCATTTAGTTGCCATCATGTTTTTTTTAAAGAGACTCTACCAAAATAATATGTTCCTTTGTTGGCAAAATAAACCTATTTTTTGAGGGACGACCAAAAGGTGATTGATTGATTGATTGATTGATTGATTCGTTTTCTATACTGCCCTATCCCCGAGGGGCTCTGGGTGGTTTACAACATAAAATCCAATACAGTACTAACGAGGAGCAAACAATAAAAACAAATTACCTAGGCTCCAACAGTTTAAATTACTAAATAAACAGTAAAATCCCATTTAAAACAGCGGTAATACAATAAAGGCACCGAAAAGCCTAGTAACAAACCCTCCCCCCAAACCAAAAAAAGGGAAGGACGACGGGTCCCAATAATATATGGGAAAAATTTGGAAAAAATACTCTGGAAATCTGCATACCCCTAGATCATTTAATCATGCTACTAAGAAGGATTTTAGTCTCCAAAAGGGGTCCCCAGTGTCCATTTTCTGAAAGGCTCCAATTATATCCGTGTAAAGGAAAATGCTGGATGAAATAAACTAGATGGTGCTGAATCTGTCTGCTGGTGTTATTCCATACCAATTGTATCTGAAGTTTCCCCTTCAGAGACACATGTCCAATTAATTGTATTACATGTTGTGTCGTTTCAGATCCAAAGCCTCAAACAATATGGGCAGCCACAAACTCCACAGTCACTGCGATCCATGCCACCACAGAAGCATCTATTCTGGCAGCTGCCATGGTGGCTACGGGAAGCACATTGGTGCTAGCTCTGCCAGCTGCGACGGAGGATCCAGTTATTACCCATATTATGGCCATAGCTGTGGCCCATCAATCTGTTATGGTGGCTATGGCAGAAGCTGCTACCCACCCACCTACTACAGTGGTTACGGCCGTGGCTGCTACCCACCATTCTATTATGGTGGTTATGGGTATGGTCACGGTTGCTTCCCACCACAATATTATGGGGGCTATGGTTACGGCCGGGGTTACGGTTGTGGTGGACTCTATGGTCATTTCTCAAGCAGCTATGGACTGGGGTGTGGACCTAGGCGTGGTAGCATCTGTTATGATCCCTGTGGCTATAGTTCAGGGGGATGCTACCGTCCCTCTCGAAGGTACAGCTGTAGCAGTATCAGTGGGCCCTGCTAAAAGCTGGAGAGGACTTTCAATGAAAACATGAAATGACCATTCACACCCAGTAAATCTGCCCCCGAGCTTGTCGGGCACTGATTTCAGAGATGCCGAGTTCTGTGATTACTGTTGGGTTCTCAGCACTTCTCTAAATCTGTTACATCCCTGCCTTTCTCACAGTGCGCTCTACCTTTAATGAATGACTGTTTCGCTAATGGATACCACCTGCATTTTCATGGAGGTCCACTGCTATCTTAGCCAGGCTGTTTTATCCTCTGCAGGACAACCTGACCTTGGAAATATCCTTTAGTTTTCCACCTGTAGTGTATTATTGGGATTGAAGGCTGCAGTTGTTCCGTGCAGCAATCCACTTTCTGCTCTCCAATTAAAAGCTTGCTTTGCATCACAGTTGCCTGTCTGGGTTTCTCTTGTTATCCACTCTCAATGTTCACTTCTTGCAAAGTAAAGAAATGGTGATGGGAGAGACGCAAGAAAAAGAAGGGAAAACTTATATTCTCTTTCTGTTGCTGTGTGTAATAATGGAGTGCGCAATCCATAACCCCAGCTGGAATAAAATCGAGGAAGAAGATGAAGAGGTTTTTTTACTCCCATTTTTCCTCTAACTTATGGCCATAGCTGTGGCCCATCAATCTGTTATGGTGGCTATGGCGGAAGCTGCTACCCACCCACCTACTACAGTGGTTACGGCCGTGGCTGCTACCCACCATTCTATTATGGTGGTTATGGGTATGGTCACGGTTGCTTCCCACCACAATATTATGGGGGCTGTGGTTACCGCTCTATGCAGTTGGACTCTATACACCATAACAGTCTCTAAGGAGACTCAAAGCAGCTTACAATCACCTACTCTTCGTATCGTCGAAGGCTTTCACGGCCGGAATCATTGGGGTGCTGTGTGGTTTCCGGGCTGGCAGGAGAGAATGCTCCTAGAACACGGCCATACAGCCCGGAAACCACACAGCACCCCACAACAGGCACCTGGTGAGATAGGCGAAGAGAATTCTGAAGAACTGTGACTGTCCCATGATCACTCAGCAGGCTTCATGTGGAGGAGCAGGAAAACAAATCCAACTGACCTGATTAGACTTAGCTACTTATTTGAGGAGTGCAGAATCAAACCTATCGAAGAGATAGAAAAAGTGCAGAGAAGGGCAACGAGGATGATCGAGGGACTGGAGCACCTTCCTCATGAGGAGAGGCTGCAGCGTTTGGGACTCTTCAGTTTGGAGAGGAGACGTCTGAGGGGGGATAGGATTGAAGTCTATAAAATTATGCCTGGGGTAGAAAATGTGGACAGAGGCCCCTTCCGCACACGCAAAATAATGCGTTTTCAAACCACTTTCATTAACTGTTTGCAAGTGGATTTTGCCACTCCGCACAGCTTCAAAGAGCACTGAAAGCAGTTTGAAAGTGCCTTATTCTGCATGTGCGGAATGAGCCTAAGAGAGTACTGGCCCTTTTTTTGTACAAATCTCCTAAAATGTTTGCAAAACGTTTGCAAAATATTTCCTTTCTTTTGTAAGTTCAGTGTTGAATGGGGGTGGGCGGACACTCCCTGCAAGCCCATGAATTCCTAGTGGTTCTTTTTATTTATTTTTTTACTCAGCAGGACATTTTGACAATGCAAACGTCCACCAGTTTTCTGTGCTGTTTAATTTGGTTTGAAGTCCACAGTCGCTTGTATCTTGCAGTTCTCTTTCTGTTCTCCAATTAAAAGCTTTCTTAGCATCATTATTGCCTCTCAGGGTTTCTCTGGCTATCCATGTTTGATGGTGTGTTTTTTTAAAAAAAAAATACTAAGGTGGGAAAACATATCTTCTCTGTCTCAAGTTGATGAAAGGCAATCAGTGTCTCCAATGAAGGATGACAGAAGGGGAAGACTAACGTCTGTGTTTGCAGTACCAAGTGATGAGATCCAATATAAATGGCAGAAGCCATCAGCAGAAGAATAAGATTAACTGGGAAAATGATGTTCCAAAACATTAAAACAGTGGTCTGCAAACAGCATTCCTAGTAGACATGATCAATAATTGTGGAAAAGTTTCCTGATGACTCTCAGCCTTCTTCTGAACACTTTAAACAAAGTGTTACATATATTTCAGATCACGATTTGCTGGGTCGCCATCATGGTTGCTACATAGAGGAGATCCATGTTGTGGTCTGCATGGACAAGCATTTCCCCACAGGTGATATTCCCCTACTAATGCAAACTAATAGTGGTTAAAAGCAATGATTTCTCATCCGGGGAACCAGTTTTGATTCGCTACTCTTCCACAAGAGCAGAAAGCTCCAATCTGGTGAACCGGATTTATTTTTCCACTCCTACACATGAAGCCTACTGGGTGTCCTTAGGCTAGTCACAGTTCTCTCTGAACTCTCTTAGAACCACCTACCTCACAATGTACCTGTTGTGGGGAGAGGAAGGGAAAAAGAATTTTAAGCAACTTTGAAGCACCTTACAGGACTGAAATATAAAGCCACCCTTCTTATTCTAGACCTTAGCACTGGCTAAAGGCTGGTGTTTTGGCTTGTGTGAAAAAGCTGAATAAACATCCGGGAAAAAAATAAGGGTTGAGAGAGGGTTGAGATCTGGTGCTTCACCAGACAGACTTTTCAATGCCTTTACCAAAAACACATTTTAAAAAAGAAAAGAAGAGGAAAAAGGTGACTTCAGAGTGAAAATTAAACAATAACATTTAATTGAAGGACCTCAAAACGGCTGATAATAATATTTATTTGAAAATCTCTCATATCCCATCTGAGCCCTCCAGGGGACGGCGATATACAAGTATAATGAATGAATGAATGAATGAATGAATGAATGAATGAATGAATGAATGAATGAATGAATGGATGGATGGATGGATGGATGAAGGAATGAATGAATGGATGGATCTAAGGATAGGACAGGGCATATCAGGGATGGCGTTGCCCTCTACATCAAAGGGAGCAGAGTGTCACATAGAATAGACAATGCAAGGGGAGCTGATTCCCCTGCAGAAGCACTGTGGATATCGATACCAGGTGTGAATGATAGTTTAATATTTGGAATATATTATTGTCCCCCTGACCAAAGCGCACAAGAAGATTCTGAGATGGAAGAAGAAATTAGAGAGGCCAACAAAAGCAAAAACATAGCGGTAATGGGTGATTTCAACTATCCCCACATAAACTGGAAAAATGTATGTTCAGGTCATAGTAAGAAGAGAGCATTTCTGGTATGCTAAATGACTGTGGCTTAGAGCAGATGGTTGTGGAACCAACCAGGGGAGAGGTGATCCTAGATCTAATTCTAATTGCGAAGAGCTCCAAGCGGACCTTTATAAATTAGAGTGGGCTAAGAAGTGGCAGATGCAGTTCAATGTAGCAAAATGCAACTTGATGAACATAGGGGCAAAGAATCCAAACTTCACATATACGCTACAGGGGTCAGTGCTAGTCACAGACCAGGAAAAGGATTAGGGTGTCTTAGCTGATAGTTCCATGGGAATGTCAACACAATGCATGGCAGCTGTGAAAAAGGCAAATTCTATGCTGGGGATAATTAGGAAAGGAATTGATGATAAAACTGCAAAGATTGTCATGCCCTTATGTAAAGCCGTGGTGCCACCGCACTTGGAGTACTGTGTTCAGTTCTGGTCACCACATCTCAAAAAGGATATTGAAGAGATAGAAAAAGTGCAGAGAAGGGCAACGAGGATGATTGAAGGATTGGAGCACCTTCCTTATGAGGAGAGGCTGCAGTGTTTGGGACTCTTTCGTTTGGAGAGGAGACATCTGAGTGGGGGATATGATTGAAGTCTATAAAATTATGCATGGGGTAGAAAATGTTGACAGAGAGAATTTTTTCTCTCTTTCTCACAATACTAGAACCAGGGGGCATACATTGAAAATGCTGGGGGGAAGAATTAGGACTAATAAAAGGAAACATTTTTTCACGCAACGTGTGATTGGTGTTTGGAAGGAACAGCCGTGACTTACCCGCGGCGGCCATTGCTGGCGGGGAAGGGACAGCCTCCATGGCTGCCTCCTCCCCTCCCCCTGCCTTGCGAGCTCTTCTGGGCTCGCGAGGCTTGGCTTGCCAGCAACGCTGGGTCCGGCGGGCCTGACGTCATCCAGGGAGGTGGGGCCGGGCGGCCTACTTAGGCCTGTGCTCGGCCTCTCCACCTCCTCATTTGTTCGAGCGTGCGCGTTGCCCACCCACCTCTCCCCGTTTTGTTCTGTGTTAATGCATGCGCTTTATTGTTGTTGTTTTTGCGGCGGTTTGCGCATGGGGGACTGATCTTTAGTTGGGGGGGACAGCGGGCAAAATACCCGCTGTGGTGGAACCTCCTCACGAGGTTTGGGGTGTAGCAAGCCAAGGGGTCACCTGCCCAGACGTGGGCTTAGATGGCTTGCACCCCTGGCAGCAAAGAGTCTTCAGGAAGTGGCGACCGCCCGTCTGGAATCTCACAGCTGCTCCAGTGTGCTTTATAATTTTTCATCAGCAGGCGTGCTGAGAAAAATTTAGGTGTCTGGGGGACAGCACGGTTGGCTGCCCAGTACACACACCACAAGATCAGACCCCCATGCTGCGCCTTACGCTTCTGTTTTACCTTGAACCAATTTTGTTAATAAATGTTTTATTACCACACAGAAATGTTGTTGTAGCAAAAGTTATTTTAATGACAGGAGAGCATTAGTTGCTTCCATCGGGCAGCAATATGCTGTCACAGGAGGTGGTGATGGCCACTAACCTGGATAGCTTTAAAAAGAGCTTGGACAGATTGACAGAGGAGAAGTCGATCAATGGCTACCAATCTTGATCCTCTTTGATCTGAAATTGCAAATGCCTTAGCAGACCAGGTGCTCTGGAGCAACAGCAGCAGAAGGCCATTGCTTTCACATCCTGCACGGGAGCTCCCAAAGGCACCTGGTGGGTCACTGTGAGTAGCAGAGTGCTGGACTTGATGGACTCTGGTCTGATCCAGCTGGCTTGTTCTTATGTTCTTAAGAGTTGCAGACTCTAATGTGCAGAATTTGTTTCCCTGTCCCTGGTTTGTTTCCCTGCTTCTCCACTTGAAGCCTGCAGGGTAACATTGGGTTACTCATGCTTTTCTTCAAACTTTCTCAGCCCCACCTACATCACAAAGTGTCTGTTGTGAGGTATGGAAAGGAATAAGATGGTAATTTTCTCACTTGAGAGTTCATGTTTCCGGGGGGCGTGGTGGTGGTGGCATGTCCTGTATTGTATTTAAATTGCAGGTGTTTATTTTGCTGGACTCATACCCCACCTTTTCCCACCCAGAGATGGGCTCAGAATTGCCAACATAAAAATATACAAAAGTATACATTCTGATTAAAAAACCCACCAATTAAAATACCCCAAGCTCCTTATCAAAATTGTTTTGAGTATGTTGCACATAAACTGGTGAAATATTGAATTGATCACAAGAGGGATCAAAACACATTTTGATCCTCCCCCTCCTGGGAGATGCAAGAACTTACCTGTGAGGGAAAAATGAGAGTGCAGAAAAGCCCTTAGTCTTTTTAAAGGGACAGATATGGATCAGAACTCTTGGGAGGCATTGACTCTCTCTCTTTTTCCTCAGTACTTTGGGTGGGGGTGGGGGGAGGGGACTGCAAGCACTTCAAATGACATGTAATTCCCCAGCACAAAACGTGTCCACAAAACGGTTTTCTAAACAAATGTTATTATGCCCGTCCCCTAAAAAAAACAACCCTGTACCTTTCAAAATTTCATCCCTTTTGAAAGCTGGCACTTTCTGGAGGTTCCTTTGTACGCTCAGAGCTCAGGTGATATTCCGAAGTCATCCCACTCACTAGCTGCTAATGGAGGGACAGTATTGAAACGAGAGGAGGAAGTGAATACTGTCCGAGATGCTGTTTGCTGGCACTTGATAATTCAACAATAAAACAGCCACAATGGTGGCAAAATACTTCAATATGAAGAAATGAACAACCGAAAATGAACAACTGAAATAACAAGGAAATGAACAACTGGGTGGAAAAAGGCAAAATAAATGATACTATATAGTGAGCCTAAAATAAATGGCTCATTCCGCACGTGCAAAATAATGCACTTTCAAACTGCTTTCAGTGCTCTTTGAAGCTGTGCGGAATGGCAAAATCCACTTGCAAACAATTGTGAAAGTGGTTTGAAAACGCATTATTTTGTGTGTGCGGAAGGGGCCAATGATACTATATGGTGAGCCTGGACATGGCCCACCCACCCTAGTGGAGGGAGGGGAAGGGGAGCGAGGGGTGGCATGCAAAGGAAAGGGAGGGAGGGAGGGTTGGCATGCAAGGGAGGAGAGGGAGGGGGCTCGGCATCTGGATAGGGCCAACCAACTTAGGGGAGGGAGGGGAAGGGGAGGGAGGGTTGGCATGCAAGGGAGTGGAAGGAGGGGAAGGGGAGGGAGTGAGGGTTGGCATGCAAGGGAAGGGAGGGAGGGGGCCCGGCATCTGGATATGGCCCACCCACCCTAGAGGAGGGAGGGGAAGGGGAGGGAGGGGTGGCATGCAAAGGAAGGGGAGGGAGGAAGGGTTTGCATGCAAATGAAGGGGAGGGAGGGGGCTCAGCATCTGGATATGGCCCACCCACCTTAGGGGAGGGAGGGGAAGGGGAGGGAGGGGTGGCATGCAAAGGAAAGGAAGGGAGGGGGCTCGGCATCTGGATATGGCCCACCCACCATAGGGGAGGGAGGGGAAGGGGAGGGAGGGAGGGAGGGTTGGCATGCAAGGGAGGGGAGGGAGGAGATGGGGAGGGAGGGAGGGAGGGAGGGTTGGCATGAAAGGGAGAGGAGGGAGGGGGCTCGGCATCTGGATAGGGCCAACCAACTTAGGGGAGGGAGGGGAAGGGGAGGGAGGGTTGGCATGCAAGGGAGTGGAGGGAGGGGAAGGGGAGGGAGTGAGGGTTGGCATGCAAGGGAAGGGAGGGAGGGGGCCCGGCATCTGGATATGGTCCACCCACCCTAGGGGAGGGAGGGGGAGGGGTGGCATGCAAGGGAAGGGGAGGGAGGAAAGGGAGTGTCTGTATAATAAAAAACTAAAATGTCTATATAATAAAGTGAGAAAAATAAACCATGTTAGTTGTTTATGTTATTATGAACATAAATTCCTTGTCCATATAACAGAAAAACACTATTATTCCATTCTGTATATACTGTAAAAGAATACTAGCCCTTTGAACACAAATCTCCTAAAATGTTTTCAAAACATTTGTACAACATTTTCAATCTTCCCCCTTTTGTTTGCATTCACCCCCTTTGAAAATCCTGGCAACCATTTTGTGATTTTTTTCCCCTCTTTCTTTTGTTCTGTGTTGAGTGGACGCTTCCATGCTTCATAGCCTTGTTCTGCATTCTCTAGTCCTTGTATACTCATAGTTTCAAAGATGCCCCCCCCCCAAAAAATAAAGAAACAAAAAGCTAAATCCTGCAAATAAGCAGGCAGAAAGGAATGCAGTGAGCTCAGAAGATGATGCTGAAGAGGAAGTTCTGGAGAAGTCTGGGAAATGTAGATAATAGATTGCACAGCAACTGAAGACATCTTCAAAACATTTTAGCCAGCAAATCATTTTAAAAGAGGATTGATTTTTTTAAAAAATGATGCTGGAAATAATTTTTTTGGGGAACGACAGTGTGGAATTCCATGGAAGATACTTTTTATTTCCTGCCTCAGATTTTTAAAATGAATTGTGTGGAAAAGCCCAAATGTGAACTCTTTTTTCTCAGTTATATCGTCGAGGAGGCCGGAAGGTATCGGAGTATACCTAGGTTCGACTCCGCTGTATTCATGGAAATCAAGCACCTGAGTTCAACTTTGCTGTTACTCCGGGTCATCTCTCCAGAGCCGAGTTCAGAGGGCGGGATTACCACCTCGTGTCTTTCGCTCCTCATTCCCGATTGTCTGCCATCCTATGGCGGGAAACATGAGTGTGCGTCCCTTTTTTTCGTTTTGCCAGCCCCATCAGAACATGCCACCAGAAAGGAGGGAGGGTGGCAGGGAGCATGTTTGATTGGCCAACCCACAGAGATGCGGGATAAATGTTACAATTTCTGGCCGTTGCTTAGTGCACGAGAAGGGGTTTTTTTGAAGGCGCGCTTTTCTCCCCTGTGAGTCTCCTGATCTGTGCATGGCCAAAATAGTACACTGTGATTGGCTGGCCAAGAGAGTCGAGACGAGGGAGATTCCGCACTGTGCCGGCTTCGGCATGAGTGCAACCTAGGTTCGCCAAAAAGTTGTACCTCCTAGTCAAGCTCGAATATTTGATGGTGGGGGGGGGGAGCAGAGACAGACACGAGTCGAACTCTACAGCTGTGCGGAGTAGCCAGGTCGGACCTACGTCAAACTAAGGTTGAATCCCACAGTGTGGAAAGGGCCATAGAAACAGAATGTAAGGTCACGTATAATTAATACGTAATACAAAATTTAATTGTTTACTTAATATAGAGTCGTACAATCATGTTGTTTTTCACATACATATACATGTGGTTTCTTAATACTTCCAAGAAGAGATATCCAAAACTTAATTACAGTCCTTAATGAGTTTACCATGGTTGTGAACCACTCAGGATTAACTCATAAATCACAGCTTAAAATGCTTGCTTCCCAAATGTGTGAGCTATCAGTTTGTTTTCCCGCTTGGTCACATGAGGCCTGATGTGTGGCGTTGTGCTTCTCATGGTTCTCTCAGAACACTCTCAGACCCTCCTACCTCGCTGTGTTCCATGACTGAAGAGTGTTCCATGTACTTTTGGAACTCTTGATAACCCCTCAAGCACATGTTGCCATGGCCAGATAACTTCAGGATAACAAAGGGAGGAGGACACGTAAACATCCTGTGCTTCCAAAAGGGTCATTGTCCTTGGTTTCCAGGAAGAAACTTCCTCAAAGAGAACTGAGGCATAGCAAAGTTCCAAGTCAAAGGTATGAGTTCACTACTTTTAGCTAATAATTATTTAATTCACTGGATTCTAAACTAAAACATTAGGAAGACATTGGAAATATGGCTGCAAAGAAAGCCCAGAAAAACTGCCATACTGCATTGGAGGAGACCTGTTCTCCCTGGGCATATTGCCACCTGAGGACCTTTTGAAGGAGATCTTCCTTTCTGAGATAGTTGTCAACAGCTATGCTTAAGTGTTTTAAGAACATAAGAACATAAAAACAAGCCAGCTGGATCAGACCAGAGTCCATCTAGTCCAGCTCTCTGCTACTCGCAGTGGCCCACCAGGTGCCTTTGGGAGCTCAAATTTTAGGATGCCGTGAAAGCAATGGCTCTTCATGCGGCTGTTGCTCCTGAAAATTTGGACTTTTTAAGGCATCGGTAATCCTAGATCAAAGTGAGTGACGGGGATTTGGTAGCCATAAATCGACTTCTCCTCCATAAATCTGTCCAAGCCCCTTTTAAAGCTATCCAGGTTAGCAGCCATCACCACCTCCTGTGGCAGCATATTCCAAACACCAATCACACGTTGCGTGAAGGAGTGTTTCCTTTTATTAGTCCTAATTCTTTCCCCCCAGCATTTTCAATGGATGCCCCTTGGTTCTAGTATTGTGAGAAAGAGAAAAAAATTCTCTCTGTCAACATTTTCTACCCCATGCATAATTTTATAGACTTCAATCATATCCTCCCTCAAACGTCTCCTCTCCAAACTAAAGAGTCCCAAACGCTGCAGCCTCTCCTCATAAGGAAGGTGCTTTTGTATCAACCACTTGAAAACACCACATATGAAACAGCCTCATATTGAATCAGACCCAATGGTTCACCAAGGTCAGTATTGTCTGCTCTGACTGGCAGCAGTTCACCGGTGTCTCAGATGGAGGTCTTCCATGTTGCCAACCTCCCGATTCTTGGAGCTGGAAAGGCCCAGTAATGTGATGGGGCCTTCTTCCTGCCAGACTGATATTCTACCTCAGAGCCACCTCCCCTCCCTGTTTTTACTTCAGGAAACTGAGAACCATACAATCATAGAGTTGAAAAAGAACCCAAGGGCCATCAAGTCCAAGCCCCTGCAATGCAAGAACACTTGTAATGATCATATTGACATTTTGATTCTCATGACCAGAAACTGGAGAGAAGAAGTCTGGGAAGACTTCTGTAAGTTGATTCAGCTGGATTTCAGGAGATGCAAGGGGAGGGAAAGTCTGTTCTTGCAGGGTTCGTTTTGAGGCATAGGCAGCTTTGTATTTCACTGAAGCAAGGCTTGGATTGTTTGTTCCGTGTTCAAAGTCCTGAATCCCACGGAAATCTGAGTTCGAAATCCTGAATTCCACTAGGAGAATCAGAACAATTATTTTCTTTTTCACAAAAAATTTACTCTCTTGGAAGTGAAGTTTAAAAAAATACTATTATCAGGATAGACTCATGTTTATGGCCCAAAATGGACCTCTGTAAATGATAATCAGAATTTCGGGGAACTGGGCCAGTGGGAGTTCAGAGGTAACCTGCTGGAATTTTACCTAGTCCCACATGCTGAATGACAAGTCAAAATTTTATTAAGGATCTTCCTGAAGGAGTTATTAAACTCATGCACAAGTTTGTTAAGATGAAAGAGAGCAGGAAGGTGTTGGCTGATCTTGGTTGCTGAGTGGCTTTCAATAGACTACAAGCCCAAAGAATGGAGGAAGACCAATTAACTAAATTAAGAGATGAGAGAATGTGGCAGGCACGGGTAGACCATTAGGATTTTAAGATGTTGCACAAAATAATGGGTCACAATCAAAAGACTGTGCCAAGAAGACTATAAAAGGACAGTCTGTCTTCATTTCATCATCCAACCCCTTGCATGCGACACAACCTTCAGAAAACCGGTAAGTTCCATTCTGATCCAATTGTGTTAGTGCATCTTCAAATCCTTCTTTGAAGATATCGCTTTGACTTGGAGGTTGGGTCTTACAAGACAGGTTCCTGTGGTTTTATTTTTTTCTTAAAATGCTCCCTGATCTCTGTTTCTAACTCTCTGAGGGATGTCCTGTTGAATTTAGCCAGGTGTCAAAGTAAGACCTCATGAAAGAATAGCATTGCATCTGTGAAGTCTAGTTAGGCTAGGGTAGCCAGCAAAATACATGGGGGTTTGGACGTTTGAACCTGATGTGTTTGGGTTTGGGGAGGATGTTATTTGAAGTGGTGGGAAGTCTCTCCTTTTTAGTGTGGGGGAATTAGCTGGAGCAGACTCTTGGCATTGAAAAAGGCCAGGCAAAATGGGGTCTTGACTGACTCTTAATTCAAGAGTCAGCTTTTATAGAGAAACAGACAGGAGAGTGGATCGAAGTTTAACCATTTTTATTAAGGGGTAAAAATGGGGGTACACAGGGACACAAGAAAACAGCAGAACAATCACACAGTCCTAGGATACAGACAGCTGTGACGGGATAGATTTGGAATAGATATAGAATAGCTGGAAACAATAAATTTTTAGTCCCCTGATCTTGGGTCAATTCCCCACGGTCAATTAATCGCGTGATACTCATGCAAAATATCAAGGTTTCTGCAAGAACTCCCCACTGCTTAACTTCCAAACCTGGATTCATCCCAGTTCTGGCACATGCTCTCCCCCTTATCACGTGTTTTTTAGAAACCTGCATGGAAGTGCACCTTTTTGAAAAACACACGCCGAAGCTGGATCAGTGGGGAGGTTCAGGAGATAGAATCTAGATTTATTTCCCACTGTAGGGAATGACATGGAGCCTTCCAGCCAATCAGAGGGCAGTGGGCTGTGTGCAAAGCACACGCAGCCCCCCCCTTTTGTTTCGTGCTGACGGTGGCTACGTTAAATTGTGGCTATGCGGAAACGTGTTTTGTCTTACGTGCCAACTATACATTGTAAACGGAAATTAGACTTTCGTGCCAAAGAAGCTGTGTGGGTAAAAAGTTTAGAAAATGTTGAAGCCACACATAAATGTAGCTGCACCCAAAAAACAGCTATCGTTCCCACTCCAACACAATAGCCAATCAGAAGAGAGCTGCTCCCCGCATAGGCGGGGAAATTCCATCTGTGCATCTACATAGTGACGTAGTTGCACAAAAAAAGTTTTTTAAAAAATTCCCACCCCACCCCAACACAACAGTCAATCGGGACGAGGAAGAGCTGCAGAGCAGATTGCGCGTTCGTGGGGAGAGCTGCATGGCTTGAATCCGCGATAGACATTGAGGCCTTCCCTAGACACATGCTGCAGTGGGGAGAGAGAAACCACAATGAAAAGATGCTGTTTCTTTTGAAACCTGGTTGTATCCGGCTTTAATTTCTCAGTGGGGAAATGGCCTTGGAGTGGAATGGTCCCATGAACTAGTTGTGGTGGGTTTTCCAGGCTGTGTGGCACAGCCACGGATACAGGCGAAATGTTAGAAACAAGATCCATTAGACCACGGCCACACAGCCCAGAAAACCCACCACAACCAGTTGGAGAACCGGTCGGCGAAAGCCTCTGGCTAACCATTGCTATTAGCCTCTGTGTGAAAGTATCGCTATGGTATTTTCCAGAGATACATAACACTGTCTATTGGGAAAGTGGACTTCTTATAGGAGAAATGGACCCTCAGGGTTATGCAGAGTGATACTAAATCACCCTAGACAAAAGGGATTTCCTGCACATCCTGGGAAGGACAAGAGACAAATATTAACCTGAATGGTAGGTCATCAGTCTAATGGGTTGAGACATTAGCCTGATGTGTCCAGGGAAGTTAGCTGGAAATATTACAGCTGTGAAATAATGACAATGCAAAGTAAGGTGGTCATTCAAGGTATTCTCAGAGAAAGAAACATTTGTCAGTACAATACAGGGCAGGTGAGCACATTAATATGTTTATTGTCTGGTGTATGGTCCAGGCCTGGAGATGGGGACTCTCTCCCAGGCAAAGTATTTGGGGTAGACTTAATCCTGTCAGGAAGAGTGTGAGAGAACATTATGCAAGTTGTTTTGGAGGGAGACAAGTCCAGACGAAGTTCTTTTTCCTTCTAGGCTCCGTCATATTAGGACACTGTGCTGCCAAGCACCAAAGGTTAGGATGAAGTGGTAGAGGTGACACCACTTAAAACAGGGTCCCTTGTTCCACCATAGGCGAGTCTGGCAACAAGGGCCCTTTCCCCACTTACCCTCGTCAGAGGGTTGCTGCGGGCAATTCATAGCGCGCACAATTCCTGGTGCGCGCGCCAGCTTCCCCATGACCCCGCGCTCTGCGTGGGATCATCAAAAGGCACCATTTGAAAAGGCGCCAGGAATTGCGCGCGCTGAGGGGGCGCGAGAGAGGCAGCCTCGGGGCGACTGCGTTCTCGCCGCCCCTGAAGTGGGGAGTGCAGCTGGACCCCGCGCTACTTTAGGAGAGTAGTGTGGGGCTTAAGGTAAGTGGGGAAAGGGCCGAGGAGGAACTTTAATGGGCTGTGCAACCAGATGACAGAGTTTGAAAGTAACAAATCAAACAAATGGTGGAAATGCCAACAAGGGGATGGTTCTTTTTCATAATGTGGTGGACATGTAAAGAGACAATTTTTTTTTTGCCACATGATTTTCAATGAAATGCAAAAGAAACCACAAAAAGTACCTCCCTTGTTCCCCGTATCTGATTATACAGATTTTAAAAAATGCTGAAGGTGCCGAATGTTCAGCCGCTTCATAATGATTCAGTGTGAGACACTCCTTTAAATATTATTAAACTATTTTATAAAAGTAAATTAACCTGAGCAATTGAAGATAGAGCAAGAAAATCCAGGACTTCAGCAATGTGTAAGAATGGCCCCTTCGGCTATTGTACGTACGGTGTGAATAAGGCTCTAAGATTTTGGCTGTAAGATTGATTTCAATCAGTGAAATGCTGGAGGGTCTGCTAGAAGGGTCCTGATGAAGGAGAATGCCTGCTACAGTGAATAAAATAATATCAAATATTTTAGCGGTGTTCCTACATTAGTCGTGTGTGATGTTTCCAGCTCAGAGGCTCTTCAATCTCTTCACTGTTGTTTCCTTTCAGATCTAACTTGACCGTTAACAAAATGAGCGCCTACAAACACCAAAAGCACTGTGACCCATGCCACCCGAAACACCTCTCTTCCAGCAGCAGCAAGGGAGACTCTGGAAAACGCATCTGGCATAGCTCATCTCATGGCCGTAGCGACTACCCACAGACCTACCGGGGTGGTTACGGCCGTAGCGATTACCCACAGACCTACTGGGGTGGTTACGGCCGTAGCGACTACCCACAGACCTACTGGGGTGGTTACGGCCGTAGCGACTACCCACAGACCT
Organism: Sphaerodactylus townsendi; assembly: GCF_021028975.2. Classification (NCBI taxonomy): domain Eukaryota; kingdom Metazoa; phylum Chordata; class Lepidosauria; order Squamata; family Sphaerodactylidae; genus Sphaerodactylus; species Sphaerodactylus townsendi. Next base: position 1,942,067 of record NC_059425.1, on the reverse strand, counting down.
ACTGGGGTGCTTACGGCCGTAGCTGCTACCCACCAATCTATTCTGGTGGTTATGGGTATGGGGGCTGTGGTTATGGTCGACGTTGGGGGTGGGGATCCAGGCGTGGCAGCATCTGCAATGACCCTTGCAGCTACAGATCTGGAGTGTACTACCCTCCCCCTCGAAGGTACAGTTGCAGCAACATTGACGGATGGGGGTATGGATCCAGGCGTGGCAGCATCGGCGATGACCCTTGCACCTCCAGTTCTGGAGTGTGCTACCCTCTCACTCGAAGGTACAGTTGTAGCAGCATCGACAGACCCTGCTAAATGCCGAAACAGATTTTCCATGAAATGTTAAATGGTGACAAACACCCAAGAGCTCTCCAGCTGATTTCCAACCCCCCAACCCCCTGAAATGCTGAATACTAAAGATTTCCATGTACCTGGCGATTGGGGAGTAGAACCTGAAGTGTTTTGGTTTGGGTAGGAAGAACTTTATTGGGTTGTACAGTCAGACAGTCCACCTTCTAAAGTCATCTTTTCTCCAGGTGAACTGATATCATTTGCCAGGAAATCAGTTGTAGTCCTAGCAATAGTCCAGTTGACAATTCTAAATTAGGCTCAAGCAGGGGCATAAATAATATTTATGGGGCATAACAAGTGAGGATCAACTGAGCGTCAGTTCAGGAGTTATACTGTGTATTCTCTGTTGTGGCTCCAACCTTATGGAAGGCATCCCCGAAAAGTTTAGGAAGAGTCCCACTCTGCTGGCTTTCCACAAACTATACAAAATGTAACTGTTTGAGAGGGCTTTTTTCACAGGTTAATAGGACTATGCCATATAAAATGGTCAGACAATTACATAGGTAAGGGGAAAAGGATATGGCTTCTACTACTGCACTGCTGCCTATCACTGTAAGTAAGTTCTGGGCTGTAGGTAGTTCAAACCCTACTGCAGTGTTCATTGGATGTCTTATGCTGTTGATTGTATCTGACTTACACAGCGTAGGGCCGCAGTGTAGGGCCGCAGGACTGGTGAGTCACCCGGTGGGGGGGAAGGCGCCTGGAAGCCACTGCCGTTCACACGGCAACGGCTCCAAGCTGGCGTTTCCTGCAAACCTCGCTTGCCGAGCGAGGTTTGGAAATGCTACTAACTAGCTGAGCCGGGTGGTGCTGGTAGTAGCAGTTGCATAGCAGCTTCGCCCTAATACAGGAAGATAGCTCCCTAGGGATGGCAGTTTGCCTCCCCCAGGGCACTATAAACCATCCCACGTCACGAGGAAAGGGCCTCTGAGTTTCCTCAGTCCCACCTACGGTTGAGAAAAGGAGGGAGTAAACTCTTTCTCTAATATCACTGCATAATCTGCCTTGTGTCTCACCAATACAGGAATAATATAAATAAATAAAGAATAAGAATACATTCAAGTATGACAGTGAGAATAAGAATGACAAAAATACAGGAGAGAACAAGAATCAGAATTAACCATTGGATGAATTAAAAACTATTGGATTTATTAAAAGATATGTTAAAAATGGTTCATTACTGTTATTTACTAGAAGCATTCAAAGCAGACAGCCAAAATGCAGGTTTTGTCTGGCAGATGACAGAATTTGAAAGATAAGATAAACTTTAATGTCATTGTGCACGCACAACAAAAATACAAACATCCCCCGATGCACATTTCTACCGCCTGAAATTCACAGCTTCTTATAATCTGAAAGAAAAGCACAATAAAATGATGTACAGATGGTATTTAACACTGGAAATACTGTCTAAATTGTATAAAGGGTTAGCAAACAAATAGTGGAAGTGTCAGCAACAGGATGGCTCTTTTCTCATATGTGGTGCACATGAAAGTAGGCAAAATTGTTTTGCGATACGATTTTAAAAGAAATGCAAAAAAGATTATGAAAATAACAATTCAGATAAAAACTGAGGCATTCCTGTTGGAGTTGATGTGGGAGGATATTCCAGACCAATATAGAACACTTTTTAGTGTACATGACAACTGCAGCAAGGATTTTGTATGCATATAAATGAAGGGATAATAAAATTCCAACAAAAGAAGAGTGGTTTGTGCAGAAATGGCAAGTCTGATGGTGTTTATAAGAGACAAAAATATTGACCATTTCCTGAATGACCTTAAACCCTTTGGGGATAGGGTGGTATATTAAATCTAATAAATAAATAAATAAATGAATGAATGAATGAATGAATGAATGAATGAATGAATGAATGAATAAATAAATAAATAAATAAATATACAAGTAGAGAAATAATGGCAGAATTTGAGATTTAAATTAAAAGAATGGATTGGATATATTTAAATTAAAATAGTGGGTTGGATATATTTCCTGAATGATCTTAAACCCTTCGGAGATAGGTTGGTATATTAAATCTAATAAACAAACAAACAAACAAACAAACAGACAGACAGACAGACAGACAGACAGACAGACAGACAGACAGACACCAAATACTTTTATAAGAAGGACTAAAAGGGGAGGAAATGCTGATATGAACTATAAGCGCAAAACTCGGTTTGAGTTTGGATTCATACTGAGGTAGCTGGAAGTCACCTTATACGTAGTGATGTTTTGAATTTTATTTTTTTATAGCGGGAGGGGGGATTGGATTTGTTTTCTTTTTTGGTTTGTGTTATCTACGTGTGTGTAAAATTTTTAAAAAAAACTTTAAAAGGGGGAGGGGGGAGAATGCATACAGGAATGTTAAGAAACCACAAAAAGTACCTTCCTTATTCCCCGTATCTGATTATACAGATTTTAAAAATCCTGAAGGGGCTGAACTTTCAGTCACTTTATGATAATAGGATTAAGTGCCAAACACTCCTTTAAGCATTATTCAGCTATTATTCAGCTAAAAGTAAATTAGATTGAACAATTTAAGACAACCCAGAACTTCAGTAATTTATAAGCTATTGTCTATGCCAGTGTTTCCCAACCTTTTTGAGGTCAGGGTACCCTTGACCTCACTCTTCATATCTCACGGTACCCCTGCCGCCACCCTCCACCTTCCCCTCCCATTGCCCCTGCTTGCCACACACCCCACCTTCCCCTCCCAGGGTGAAGGGTAGCACTGGGGGGTGAGGTGGCTGCTGACCTTGTGGCAGGCCCTGCCCCATGGGCCAGCTCCATGTCCTTGCTGGCGGTGGTGGGAGACACCACAAAAATGAGGGGGGTAGTGTTGCCGCAGTACCCCTGGGACATGCTCATGGCACGCCAGGGTACCAGGGAACCCTGGTTGAGAATGGCTGGTTTATGCAGTAAGCTATGCAGTAAGAATAAGGGTCCTTTTGGTTCAAGTGTTCAAGAGTGATTTCAATCAATGAAATGCTAGAAGGGTCCTGATGAAAGTGACTGCCTGCCGAAGTGAACAAAATAACATCAAATTGGTTACTAATGTTTCTACATTAATCATGTGTGATGTTTCCATCTCAGAGCCTCTTAAATCTCTTCCACGTTGTTTCATTTCAGACCTAGCTTGTCTATTAAGAAAAAGACCATCTACGCCCCCCAACAGTGTTGGGACCCCTGCCGCCGTGGAAGCTCCTCTTCTGGCGGCCTCTACGGAGACTACGGAAAACGCATCTCCTATAACCAATCTTATGGCCGTAGCTACTACCCACAGACCTCTTGGGGTGGTTACAGCCAAAGCTGCTACCCACCAATCTATTATGGCGGTTACGGGTATGGCTGCGGTTTGATCCCACCACAATATTATGGGGGCTATGGTTTAGGTGGACGTTTGGGATGGGGGTATGGATCCAGGAGTGGCAGTATCTGCGATGACCCTTGCAGCTACCAATCTGGAGTGTACTACCCTCTCACCCGAAGGTACAGTTGCAGCAACATTGATGGATGGGGGTATGGATCCAGGCGTGGCAGCATCTGCGATGACCCTTGCAACTACAGATCTGGACTGTACTATCCTCTCACTCGGAGGTACAGTTGCAGCAACATTTACGGATCTCTCTAAATGCCGGAGCAGACTTCCCATTCAATGTTAAATGATGTCACCCACCCACAAACTCAGCCACTGTTTTCCACAAATTCTCCCACAAATTCTGAATTCTAAAAAGTTCCCCTGGTTATCATTGTGAGCTCACCATTTGTTTAAATCACTCCTGGGCTTGCCTTTGCTCACACCACACTGTCGTCCATTCCTAGTTTTCTAATGGACACTCCCTGCAAGCCCATGAATTCCTAGTGGTTCTCGTTATATTTTTTCTTCTGCAGAACATCTGAACAATGCAAACATCCTTCAGCTTTCTGCGCTGTGTAACTTGGTTTAATGTCGGCTGTTTCTCGTTTCTTGCCGTTCTCTTCCTGTTCCCCAATTAAAAGCTTTCTTGCATCATAATTGCATCTCAGGGTTTCTCTGGCTATCCGTGTCTGGTGGTTGTTTTTTTGAAGAAATACTAAAATGGGAAAATGTAATGGCTGTATTTGCCAAGAGAAGAAATTCTGTGTAAATGGCAGATACCACTACAGGAGAATAGAATTAACTAAGGGAATGATGCTGCTTCATAACAAAACAGCAGTCTGTAAACAGTATTCCGAGTAGACATCTTATTATACGACGAACTTTACTGCTAGTGATCAATCATTGTGGAAAAGTTTCCCCATGACTCTTGGCATTCCTCTGCAATGAACACCTTAGGCAAAGTGTTACATATACTTCAAACCATAATTTGTTGGGTTGCAATCATGATTGCTATCCAGAAGAGATCCATGTGAGCATTTTTTGAAGGCCCTCAAAACATCTGGTGATCATCTTTTAGAAGACTGCTAATATCCCATCTAATCTGAAAGGAAATGAGACCTTTCATGGCATATCTGTTATACAATGGAAATTAAATTGATTTAAAAATCTGTTTAGACATGCAGCATTAAAAAAAAACTAAAATATTAAACCGTTGAATTAAATTTGGCAAGCATTTGAGAACATATCACAATGACAGCGCACAGAAATCTGGCATATGATTGTACTCCTGTCTATCATAGTAACACCATTATCAAATTTGCCGATGACACAACGGTGGTGGGGCTCATCTCTGGAGGGGATGAGTCTGCCTATCGGAGTGAGGTGGACCGACTGCTCTCATGGTGCAGGGAAAATAACCTGGTTCTTAATACTAACAAGACAAAGGAGCTCATAGTGGACTATAGAAGGAATAGTTCAGAAATTCAGCCCTTGACTATAAATGGAGATCAAGTAGAGCGGGTGGCTAGTTTTAAATTTCTGGGCGTTATGATTAAAGAGGACTTAACCTGGGGCATACAGACTGCCGCGGTGGTTAAGAAGGCCCAGCAAAGACTTTACTATCTGAGACTTTTAAGGAAGCAACAACTGGATGGAAAACTCCTGGTGTCCCTTTTTTTACCGCTGTGCTATAGAGAGTGTCTTAACCTACTGCATCTGTGTATGGTTCTCCAGTTGCACAGTGGCAGATATGGGGAAGGCGCTCCAAAGGGTGATCACTACTGCACAAAGGGATTATCGGCTGCCCTCTCTCCTCCTTGGAAGAACTCTATAATTCCCGAAGCTCAAAAAAAAAGCCCAAAATATTCTGAGAGACCCGCCTCTATCCAGCACACTTTCTTTTTGAACCAGCAACCATCTGGTAGGCTTATACAGGACTATCAAATCTATAGGGACAAAGAGGCTTAGAGACAGCTTCTACTCTAGAGCTGTGGTTGGCTAAACTCCTCGGGGTTTCTCGCGGTTGATGTGTTTTGGGCTGTGTAGGGATGGGTGGAGGAAGGGGAAGGTGAGGATGGGGTATGAGTCTGAAATTGTATGAGTATGATGTATTGTATGAAATTGTATCAGTATGATGTATGAGTCTGAAATTGTGTGCATCGAGGAATGCTGCTGTAAATTTCGTTGTGCGTGCACAATGACAATAAAAATGCTTATGCTTATGCTTTATGTAGAGTTGCTGTCCAACAGGAACAGAGTCTTGGCAGCACCTGCCGTGTTGCCCAATCCGGCCATAAGAGGATTGAGGAAATTTTCCCTCTCGGCTTCATATAGGGGACAATGATGGAGAACATGCTGAACAGTTTCCTCGAGACCAAGGTTACAGCTGCAAGTTCTATCAATAGATGAAATGTGACACTCTCTATTATATCGTCTAATAGAGGGAAGAACATTGCATCTGGCCAAGGTAACAGCACGTCTCAGGTTGGGATCATGTAGGAGATGTAAATAGTTAGCTGGAATGGAGAAGCGAGGCAAATGTTCAGATGGATGGGAGAACAAACTAATCTAAAGTTTATCTTAAACATGAGTGGCTGCTGCATTGCAAGTTCCAGTGGGGAACGGGGAGAGGGTAGGGGAGAAGAATGTTTCTCTAGAGGTTCAGGTGATTGGTAGGAAAAGGAAAGAGGGAAGGAAGAAAGACATGTGTAACAGGGAAAGGGGGGTTATGAGGACCAAGAGGAAGGTAAGGCATGGCTGCTGGAAATCAGTAAGGTCAGACCTAAAGAAGAGAAAAAAAAGAAGTAAACATTTTGAGGTGTTTAGGAAAAGAAAAATCTCCAGAGATTTGGAGGGGGCGGTAGTCTGGGAAGAACGGGGACATCAGTGAGGTACAATGCAACAATGCATTCATGTTCTCTTTGCTAAAGTTTGCTTGGGAAGCGCAGAGGCTGTGGGCATCAGGTTCAACTTCAACTGGGTGCCCACAGCATTTGCCCCTCCCATGCCAACTTTAGCAAAGTTGGCTGGTTCCTTTCAGGAGACTCGCACCAGCAGCCCTGCTGGAAATTAGGCGCTCCTACCCAGGACAACCACCACCACCCCTCGAGTCTGCCCTTAAATCTCCAGCACAGAGCCAGCTGGGCATAACAGCAAAACCCATTGAAGTCTATGGTGGGAAAAGTTAATTAATTTTTCCTGCCATAGAACTTGCTGAAGAGCTTGGCAGATTCTGTGCTTTGCAGTGGCTCCATTGTAGCCAATGTGGAATTTCTGAGTGTGTAAGTACTGGCTGCACATTTTTGAGGCACTAGACTTTCAAGGTAGCTCGAGGAGGCCTCCTGGTAATAGCATCCAGGTTTGGTGAACTTTACTTCTGGGGGTGGGGGGCGGGTTGAGAGAGTTTAGAGAGAACTCAGCCAGCAGGCTTCACGTGCAGGAGCAGAGAAACAAAATAAGCCTTTGGGGGCCCATAAAATTGGACCCCCGGAAGCAAAGTTCACCAAGCCTGGATGCTATTACCAGGAGGGCCTCCTGGAGCCACCTTGAAAGTCTGGTGCCTCTATCTTCACAAATGTGCAGCCTGCTTACAGACTCAGAAATTCCCCATTGGCTAAAATGGAGTCAAGGCACTGCAAAGCAGACTATCTGGGCAAATTTTTGGGGTGCCTGTCAGAGATGCATTTTTAAAGCTAGTGGCCCCACTATTTCAGGGTATCATCCCGAGACTGTCCTGATGATACCACATGGGTTTGATGAAGTTTGGTTCAGGGGGCCAAAGTTAGGGACTATCAAAGGGGTAGCACCATCTCCTGTTAGCTCCCATTGGAAACAATGGGGGATGTGGGCACCCCCTTTGGGTACCCATAACTTTGGCCCCCCTGAGCCAAACTTCATCAAATTCGGGTGGTATCATTTGGATAGTCTCCAAATGATACCCTGAAATTTCAGTGCCACTAGCTTTACAAATGCGCCTCCTGCAGGCCAAAATGTGAAAAAACATCAAAAGAATCAGATGGACCCGAATTTTTCGGGATATCCAAATATGATATTTGTCTTATTCAGGCATATGGATAACTTTATGTCTGAATAAATCTGAATCCAAATTTTACCAAATTTCAACCAGAAACTCTTCGTAGATCTCCTCATTAGTAGCAGGTGACCATTAATTGGAAGGTATCAGTTTCCTTTTGTGACAATATTAATGACTAGCTTGAGCAAACCCCCCCCCCCAAAAAAAAACAGTAGTATTCAGCTTTTGGCTTTTTTTCTGGCTTTTATAATATCAAAAAAACTTGAAAAACCTAAATATGGGATTTTGAAAACTAGAAAATATTTGGGTCTGTTTCACCTGAGTCCTCTAGGGAAGGGCGGTATATAAATTAAATATCTACCACCACCACCACGACCACCACGACCACCATGACCACCACGACCACCACGACCACCATGACCACCACGACCACGACCACGACCACGACCACCACCACCACCACCACCACCACCACCACCACCACCACCACCACCACCACCACCACCACCACCACCCCACCTCCATGACCACGACCACGACCACGACCACGACCACGACCACCACCACCACCACCACCACCACCACCACCACCTTATGTGAGATGTTTTGGAGGATTTTTTAAGGTTTTCTGCCTGTGGAGGGAGCATTTTTATTTATGGTGGCACCAAACTAGCAGGGTCCCTTTGGATAACTGTTCTGACAAGACCACCCAAGTCTGGTGAAATTTGGTTGGTTCAGGGGGGTCCAATTTTATGCATGCCCAAAAGGGGTTCCCCATCTCCCATTGTTGGATGGATGATCTTAAATTAGTCATGCTTTTCTCTGAATTCTCTCAGCCCCACCTGCCCCACAAAGTGTCTGTTGTGAGGAGAGAGTCCAATTTTATGCATGCCCAAAAGGGGTTCCCCATCTCCCATTGTTGGATGGATGGTCTTAAATTAGTCATGCTTTTCTCTGAATTCTCTCAGCCCCACCTGCCCCACAAAGTGTCTGTTGTGAGGAGAGAAAGGGAATGACTTCGCAGTTTTCTAACTTGAAAATTCATGTTTCGAGGGGAAGGGCATGATCTGTTCTGTATTTAAACTGCAGGTATTTATTTATTTTATTTGGATTTATAGCCCACATGGGCTAACAACATAAAAAACATATAAAAACATATATCCTTTCATAAATACCAATTAAAAACCTACCAATTAAAATACCTTCAGCTTCTGGTTATTACAATCTTTTTGATTACATCAGACCCCAACAGGTTTAATACAGGAATGATCACTAGAGGGAACGAAACACATTTGAAACCAACTTCTCCCCCTCCTGAGAATGTAGAAAAGCCATTCATCTTATTTAAGGAACTGATGTGGAACAGAACATTTTGGGACCACTGACTTTCTTTTTTCCCTACTGTTTACTGGGGTTGGTGGACTGCATGTGTAACCTCTATCTGTGGGTTCTGTGGGGCAGAACTTGGAAGGAGTTGCAAAGAACTAAATTTAAAACAAAATGGTTTACTTTCTTAACAAATAACACTTTTAACATTAACATTTAACATTTACAATTTACAGTCCTTTTAGGATGCATTTCAAGTCCTTCTATTTACAGTCTACTGATAATGCCTAGTCCGATTCTTCTTTGCTGGTGGTTGGCTTATGAAGACTTCAGAGGCTTGGTGAAGATTCAAGATGAACGAAGGTCCCCAAAAGAACTCCCATCAACTACATACACAGCAAGCCCTGAAACAAGACATTCTAACATTTACAATACAGCAAAAATAAACAACTCCCTTCCCACTAGTTCCCAACAACTTTGCAGTTACCTTAAACAAGGTGTTAAGAGCGTGTAAAGAATTAAATCAAGGTAGCCTTGCTTCCTCCAACTTCACTAGTTTTTGCAGCCTTCTGCTGCTTTGAGTCTCCACCCCTTTCTGGGTCAACCCATTCTGAACATAGGGGTTACACATGCACTTCAAATGACACGAAATTCCCCAACCCAAATCTTGTCCACAAAACAGTTTTCTAAACTGGTGTCACTCTCCCCTTCCCCTAAACAACCTGGACCTCCCAAAATGTATCCCTTTTGAAAGTTAGCACTTTCTGGAGGCTCATTTGTATGCCCAGAGCTTGGGTTATATTCCGAAGTCATCCCACTCACTGCGTCATCCCGCAATGGCTGGGATCATTTAGGTCAGGGGTCGGGAACCTTTCCCCCTCAAAGAGCCATTTGGCTCACCCACCCCCCCACCCACTCGCTCGCACCCCGTCCGCTCCCCCGCTGACTTGCTCGCTCGCTCGCCCTCCCTCCCTCCCCCCGCCCGCTCACCCACCCCCCCGCGGGCTAGATATGTGCCCGCCCTGGTTCCTGCAGGGCAGGCGAAGAGGGGCCCGGCGGCTCGGCCTGCCCGTCGCCGCTGAAGCAGCGGGCTGGCAGCAGCTGAGCTGGCCAGCTGCCCGCCAGCCACGGGTTAGGCTGTGCCCCCGCTTCCCGCAGGGTGGGCTAAGAAGCACTGAGCCTCGCCAAGCTTAGCGGGGCCCGGTGCTGTAGAAACCGCTGGCAGCGGCCTCGCCAACCGCGGGCTAGAAATGTAGCCCTGCTTCCTGCAGGGTGAAGTGAAGGGGAACGCGGGCCGCCCGCCAAGCAGCGGGGCTGGCAGCAGGCTGAAGAGCTGCGGCGCAGGGCTCATCGCCGACTGGGCTAGAGATGTGCCCCCCCTGCTTCCCTGCAGGGCGGAAGGCGAAGAGGCCGCCATGGTAGTCTGCCGTTCATGGAGCCACACAGAACAGCGGCCTGGAAGGGAGCCAGCGTTGCGGCTCTCGAGCCGCGGGTTCCCGACCCCTGATTTAGGTGCAATGACTTTAATTCTACCAGGATCAATTTGCCTTCCCTGACAGTAGTGCATGGCCAAATTTGTTGGCCATTTGGCATGGAGAAAATCTTATCCCTAGTTTAGAGACAATGGCAAAATTCATGGTGAATGGGTTCCATTACAGGCTTTTAGGAATAATGACTAAATATAATTGAATTTCTCAGAATATTCACTGGAGGACAATAACAGACAGGGTGCTTAATATACACAACCTGCTTCTAGGCCTCTGAAAGGATGCAGTGATGGAGAAAGTTAAGCTCCAGCGAAGGGAGTTCCAAACCAAATGAGAATACATGGAGTCAGATCACTATTCTATTAAAATAAAAGTTTTCTTTGATCGATCAAAGTCTGTTCCTCACAACCTCTAAAGAAATTTCTCTGCTACAGTGTAGAACAAAGCAAAACATGCATCAATATTAGCATATAGGCCGTTTCTGCACGGCCACGCTGGGGGTCGGGTTGGCGTATATGACGCTGACCCCACCCCCCTGGGACCGTTCGCACGAACGGTCCCAGAAACTACTGGAAAGACGGCGCCGCGATGCGCCGTTTCCCGATCGACCTACCTTCCCTGCGACCATCCGGCACGTTGCCGAGGCCAGGGGACACGCCCCCCTGCCCTGTGTGACCGGTCCAGAGTCGCAGGGCAGAGGGGGCGTGTCCCCAGGCCTCGGTGATAGCCAGAGCCTCGCAAAGAAGGTAGATCGATTGGGAAAGGAGGGAGGGATGGCGCCATCCAGCCGCTGCCGTTCACACAGCAGCGGTTGGAAGCTGCTATTTCCAAAAAACCTCGCTCGGGGAGTGAGGTTGGGAAACAGCGGCTTCGCGCCGCTGGGGAGGAGCGAGGGCGGTGTGGCTGCAAAGCAGCTGTGCGCCCCTTGTGAACAGCTCCCTGGGGACGGCGTTTTTGCCATCTCCAGGGCGCTGTTTTTGGCCCGTGCGGAAAGGGCCATAGGTAAAGGTAAAGGCAAAACGTCAGGAGAAAGTGCTACTATGAGCAGCAGTGGCGTAGGAGGTTAAGAGCTCGTGTATCTAATCTGGAGGAACCGGGTTTGATTCTCCGCTCTGCCGCCTGAGCTGTGGAGGCTTATCTGGGGAATTCAGATTAGCCTGTACACTCCCACACACCCCAGCTGGGTGACCTTGGGCTAGTCACAGCTTCTCGGAGCTCTCTCAGCCCCACCTACCTCACAGGGTGTTTGTTATGAGGGCGGAAGGGCAAGGAGATTGTCAGCCCCTTTGAGTCTCCTACGTGAGAGAAAGGGGGGATATAAATCCAAACTCTTCTTCTTCTTCTACTAGAACACGGCCATACAGCCTGGAAACCACCCAACACCCCAAAGGGAGAAATATAAAGTTTGTCTATGTTGTAATGAATATAAATTCCTTATACATACAACAGAAAAGCCGTATTAATTCATACTGGGTATACAGTCTAAGACAGTGGTGGCGAACCTTTGGCACTCCAGATGTTATGGACTACAATTCCCATCAGCCCCTGCCAGCATGGCCAATTGGCCATGCTGGAAGGGGCTGATGGGAATTGTAGTCCATAACATCTGGAGTGCCAAAGGTTCGCCACCACGGGTCTAAGACCTTGGTGGTGAAACTTTGGCACTCCAGATATTGGCCATGCTGGCAGGGGCTGATGGGAATTGTAGTCCATAACATCTGGAGTGCCAAAGGTTCACCACCACTGGCCTAAGAGAATACTGGCCTTTTCTGCACAAATCTCCTAAAATGTTTGTAAAATGTTTTCCACTCCCCTTTCTTTGCACTCCCCCTTAAAACAATTCCTAGCCACCATTTTGTGAGTTTTTCCTTTTTTTAAAAGTTGAGTGTTAAATTAATGCTTTAATGCTCTACTGTCTCTCATGCTGCATTCTCTATTCATTTTTACTTGAGGTTTTGAAGACTGGCCCCTCAAAAGTGTACAAACAGCTATATTCTGCAAAAAAACAACCACAACAACCCAGGTGATGGGGAATGAGGGGAACTCAGAAGATTGTGCCAAGCAGGAAGTTCAGGGAAAAAGAGAAGTTTGGGAAATGTAGTCAAGAGGTTGCACAACAGCTGAAGACATTTTCAAATTTTTTCAGCCAGAGAATCGTTTAAAAGGGGGATTCGTTTAAAAAGCTTTGAAGGTATAAAAACAATATTTGGGGGTAAAGACAGTGTGGAACTCCACAGAAGAACTGTTTTATCTCCTCCCTCAAAGCATTTCAAATGAATTGTGTGGAAAAGTCCCCGGTTTCTTTTGTCCACTTAAATCAATGTCGAACCATATGTTCACATATTGATAATACACAATACAAAATTAAATTGTTTACATAATATAGGCAAATACAATCATGTTGTTTGTCACATACGTATACATGTGGTTTCTTAATATTTCCAACAAGAGATATCCAAATCTTAATTACAGTCTTTAATGGGTTCAGTGTGGTTGTGAACAATGCAGAAGTAATCCATAAATCTTGATAACGTAAAATGCTTGCTTCCCGAATGGATGAACTATCAGTTAAAGTATTACTGAAGGTGCTCCTCAAATTGGTCATTTGGATTTGTTTTCCTGCTCGTACGCATGAAGTCTGATGGGTGACCTTGTACTTGTCATGGTTTTCTCAGAACTCTCTCAGCCCCTCCTACCTTGCTGTGTTCCATGACTGAAGAGGGTTCCAGATACTTTTGAAACACTTGATAACCATTCAAGGATGTATCGCCTTGGCCGGATTACTTAAGAGTAGCAAAAGGAGGAGAATGTAAAAACACCCTGTGCCTCAAAGAGAGAAATCTTCCTTGGTTGCCAGGAAGAAGAAGAAGAAGAAGAAGAAGAAGAAGAAGAAGAAGAAGAAGAAGAAGAAGAAGAAGAAGAAGAAGAAGAAGAAGAAGAAGAAGAAGAGGAGGAGGAGGAGGAGGAGGAGGAGGAGGAGGAGGAGGAGGAGGAGGAGGAGTAGTTTGGATTTATATCCCCCCTTTCTCTCCTGCAGGAGACTCAAAGGGGCTTACAATCTCCTTGCCGTTCCCCCCTCACAACAAACACCCTGTGAGGTAGGTGGGCCTGAGAGAGCTCCGAGAAGCTGTGACTAGCCCAAGGTCACCCAGCTGGCATGTGTGGGAGTGTACAGGCTAATCTGAATTCCCCAGATAAGCCTCCACAGCTCAGGCGGCAGAGCTGGGAATCAAACCCGGTTTTTCCAGATTAGATACACGAGCTCTTAACCTCCTACGCCACTGCTGCTCCTTTTCCAAGAGACTTGTCCAAAGACAGCTAAGGCATATTAAAATTCCAGGTCAATAATTATTCCATTCGCTGGATTCTAAATTAAAACATTAGGATTAGTCTAGGATGTTGTGGGTTTTTCTTAGTCATTTCAAAACACCGCACATGAAACTGCCTCATATTGAACCAGATCAATGGCCCACCAAGGACAGTTTGTCTGCTCTGTCTGGATGCAGTTCACCAGTGTCTCAGGTGGAGGTCTTCCATACTACCAACCTCCTGATTTTTTGAGCTGGAAATGCCAGCCTGGTGGAATGCTCTACCTCCAGCTGTCCGGGCCCTGTGAGACCTTGGTGAGTTCCGCAGGGCCTGTAAGATGGAGCTATTCCACCGGGCCTTTGGGGGGGGGGCTGGCCGCAGTTCTACCGCCCCCCACTGAAACTGAGGCTGCCTGTTTTTCCATCTTGGTTGGGCCCTGATTCCATCTTGGGCCCTCCCTACTCCCTCCCCCTTTTTGACCTTCAGATCGGGCGCCTGTTTTTAAACAACTTCCGTTGTTTTAATCTATATTTATTGTTAGTAACTGCTGCTTAAGTTTTTAATGGGTTTAAGTTCTGTGTTGTATTGATTTGCTGTCTTAGAGAACAGCCATATTGTGAGCTGCCTCGAGTCCTTCAGGGGTGAGGCGGCCTATAAATGAATGAATGAATGAATGAATGAATGAATGAATGAATGAATGAATGAATGAATGAATGAATAAATAAATAAATAAATAAATAAATAAATAAATAAATAAATAATGGAACCTTCTGCATGCCAGTCAGATATTTGACCGCAGAGCCTCAGCCAATTTTTATTTCAGAAAACTGGTAATGATCATATTGATATAAATCTAGACGGAAGCGGAAAGAGAGATTCTCTGCTTTGGAGGTGAAATTTTGATTCGCATGTCCAGAAACTGGATAGAAGAATCCCAAGAAGACTTTCACAGCTTGATCTAGCTGGACTTCATGAAATGAAAGGGGAAGGAAAGTCTGTGCTTCTACGGTTTGTTGTGGAGCATGTGCAGTTTTATATTTCACTGGAGCAAGATCTGGACTGGTTGTTCTAAACACAGAAATCTGACTTAAAAATCCTGAGTCTGACCGGGGGAATCAAAACAATTATGTTCTTCCTCAAAACATTCCTTCCTCAGAACAGAAAGGTATTCCGTTCAAAGTGAGGGAAAAAATAGTAATATTAGAAATGTATTAAAAAGACTCATGTTTGTGGACAAAACCCAACCTGTGTAGATGATAACCAGAATTTTGGAGAACTTGGCCAGTGAAAGATAAGAGATAACCCGCTGGAATTTTGAAGTCTTCTCAAGTGTTTTATGTAGTCCAACCTGCTGAATGAAGTCAAAATTTTATTAATGACCATCCTGAAGGGGGAGGCATGGTATGGGCAAACAAGTGAATGAAAAATCCGTGCCCATAGAACTGAATAAGACACCCACCTACCCCAACTTCAGCAAAGTTGGCAGCAAAGTGAGGAGAATCATCAGGAGTTTTGCAACAAAATTTGAAATCTCTACCTGAAGTCGGCCCACGAGGGTCGCAAGGAAGAGGCGAGACGCAGCGATATCATCCGGTGGAGAGAAACCAGCAGCTAATCTGCCGTAGTTTGGTCCCTGGCACCTTTTATTAGGGTTTTCCAAGAGGCGGGTCGGGAGGCGGGAGAGCGGGAGAATACTGTACAATACATGACTCATGGGGCTGCGTACGTGCGGGAGGAAACGTTCCTGTCCGGGCCTAATCCATACCTGGGGGTATGCACCCCTTTGTCCCTTTGTCCGGGACATCTTGTGACAGTGAGTCAGGCATCTCATGACCTATGACTCATGGGGGTCTTGTGACAGGTGAGCGTGTGCGCCCAGAAGGGCACAGATGGCACAGGCATTCCCGCGCTCTCTCTGAGGCTCTGCTGGGTTCGCGGGGCTCACCCCTACATCTACCCAGAGCAAAATCCCCACCGGAACCCCAAATAAAATCTCCAGCACAGTGCATTTGTGAAGCACAACAGCAAGCCCCATGTAAGTCTATGATGGATTTTTTTTCCTCACATGCAAGTCTATGGTGGGTTTATGGTGGTTTATGGTGGGTTTATAGTCAATGGAGAATTTCTGGGGGTGTCTGTAGATGGTTTGTTTTAAGGTAGAGGCCTTAAACTTGCAGGGTGGTTTCAAAAGACCCTCCTGGTAAGAACACCAAGGTTTGGTGAAATTTGGTCTATGGGGCAATGGGAGATTGGCTCTATCCATTTTATGACCCATAAAATTATTCCCTTTGAACCAAACTTCTCCAAACTTGGATGCTCTCATCAGGAGCATCTCCTAAACCCACCTTGAAAGTTTGCTGTTTCTACCTTAGAAAATGTGCTTCTTGCATACACACCCAGAAATTCTCCATTGGCTGCAACAGAGTCAAGACAGTTCAGTAGGAGAACACAGAATTTGGGAGGGTATCTTTAAGGATCATTTTTCAAGGCAAAAGTGCCATACTTACCGGGTGGCTTCAGGAGACCTTCCTGATAAGAGAACCAAGGTTTTGTGAAGTTTGGTTTAGGAGGACCAATTTTATGGAGCCCCAAAGAGGTACATCCCATCTTTCTTTAGAAACCTTTGGGAACAATTGGAGATGGGGGCACCACAAAATAGGACCCCCTGAACCAAACTTCAGTGATTTTGTCACAACAGTGACCAGAAGAGACCCTACAAGCTTGTTGCTGCTACATATTTTTTTAAAAAAATGTGCACCTGTAACCCCTGTGTAAGAATGGGATGACCCAGAAAGGGGTGGAGTCTGAACAGAAGCAGAATGCTGCAGAACTCATGAGGTTGGAAGAAGCAAGGCTACCAGGCTGGGACCTCGATTGATTTGATTAAGCCCTGAACACCTTGTTTAAGGTAACTGCAATGTTGTTGGGAACTAGTGGGAAGGGAGTTTAATTTTTGCCATATTGTAAATGTTAGAATTTATTGTTTCAGGGTTTTTGTGTATGTAAATGGTGAGAGTTTTCTGGGAACCTTCATCATCTTGAAGCCCGTTCACCAAGCCTCTGAAGTCTTCAAAACCAGCCACCAGCAAAGAAGAATTGGACTTGAAATATCAGTAGACTGTAAATAGAAGGACTGGAAAATGCAAACGTAACAGGACTGCAAAGTGTAAATGTGAAATGTTTTAAAAGTGTTATTTGTTAAGAGAAGTAAACTGTCTTGTTTAAATTTGGTTCTTTGCAACTCCTTCCAAGTACTGCCCCACAGAACCCACAGAAAGAGATTATACACCTACAGGTGGAAAGCTGAAAAAACACACCAAAATATTCTACATAAGGCTAAATGGACCTGAATATTTCCAGGTTTTCAAAATATTCATTTTTTTTTCAAATTTTTCAATAACGTTGAAGCCAGCAAAAAAACCTGAATTTAAATTTTACCAATTTGTATCTTTTGTTCAAGCCTAGTCATCAATATTGTCACACAAGGGATCCGAGACCTTTCAGTTATAATCACTTGCAAGTAGTCATGAGGAGATATCTGAAGGGTTTCCCTGTTCTTGCTGTTTTTACTTCATTACCATCCAAAGATGTTAGCTTCCATGTGGGCCCTGAGTACCGCTACAACAATGCTACAGAAAATGGATGCTTTTTTTTTGCATTGCACACCACTAAGATCCCAGTCTTTTCCAGACAATCCCCCCCCCATCTCCAGCAGCACCCCAACACCAACCTGGCAATGCTACCTCCCCATCCACTGACCTTCTTTCACCATCCCTTGATCTTCTTCCCCCAGTGTTGAGACCACACCCATTCTCACCAGTGTCAGCTTATGACTTAATCTATTCCAATTTCCTTTTCTAAAGCTCCCCTCAATGTATTTACTTCTTTCCTTTCTTCTTTAGGTCTGATCTTCTGACTGCCAACAATCATGCCATACCTTCCTCTGGATCCCCATAGACTTTTCCAATTAGATATGTCTTTCTTGTTTCCTCTCTTTAATTTTCACACCAACCATCTGACCCTCAGGAAGATAAAAACCTGCCCTCCTTGTCCCCCTCCCCCTGGAACTAGCAGTGTGGGAGACACTAATGTTTGGTTAGATTGGATTGGATACAGTGGTGGGATCCAAAAATTTTAATAACAGGTTCCCATGTTGGTGGGATTCAAACAGTGGCGTAGCACCAATGGGGCTGGGCGGGGCACAACGGGGGCATGACCAGGCATTCCGGGGCGGGGCTGTGGCAAGGACGCAGCCGCTGCGCTGGTCCTTGGGTGGGAAACGAATGCACACAGGCGCAGGTTGCCACGCACGCCGGTGCACCTCCTGCTAGACTGCTTCAAGTTCTGCGCGCTACTGCTGAGAGGAGGGGCGTAACTAAGGCAAAAATCACGTGGCAAAATCACCAATTAGTAACCCCCTCTCGGCACACGCAAATAATTAGTAACCTACTCTCGGGAACCTGTGAGAACCTGCTGGATCTCACCTCTGATTGGATATTAATGATTTTCAAATGGACATTATTATTTGTTGTTTTGAGCGACTTCAATAAAATGCTATTGTTTAATGTTGACTCTGAGCTCACCTGCTTTCTTTCTTTCTTTCTTTCTTTCTTTCTTTCTTTCTTTCTTTCTTTCTTTCTTTCTTTCTTTCTTTCTTTCTTTCTTTCTTTCTTTCTTTCTTTCTTTCTTTCTTTCTTTCTTTCTTTCTTTCTTTCTTTCTTTCTTTTGGGGGCAGAATATTTGGTAAAGAGATTGAAGAGTCTGTCTGGTGAAGCACCAGACTCCCCCCTTTTCCCCCCTGGATGCCCATTCAGCTTTTTCATATCTGGGAACACACAGGCCAAAACACCAGTCCACTTAGCTAGTGCTAAGGACTGGAGGAAACAAAGTTTGAGGTCGTTTCCCCACTTACCGTCTGCTGCGTGCTACTCTCCCCAAGTAGCTCGGGTTCCCGCGGCACTCCCCACTACAGGGGCGGCGACAACGCAGCCGCCCCTACACTGCCGCTCTGGCGCCCCCTCAGCGCGCGTCATTCCTGGCGCTTCTCAAAATGGGGCCTTTGCGCGGGGTCGTGGGGAAGCCCGAGAGCGCCCCAGAAATGATGCGTGCTGACAGTAGCGCGCAGCAAAGGGTGGTTGAGGTAAGCGGGGAAACGACCTGAATTTACACCTCACTTTTGCCTCATGTAAGGAGTGTCAAGGCAGCTTACAAACTCCTCTTCCCTTCCTTTCCCCACAACAGACACTTTGGAAGGTAGGTTGGGCTTAGAGAGTTCCGAGAGAATTGTGACTAGCTGAAGGTCACCCAGCAGGCCTCATGTGGAGAAGTGGGGAAGCAAATCCAGTTCAGAAGATCGGCACTTGATGCTCACATGAAAGAGCAGGGAATCAAAACTGGTTCTCCAGATGAGAATTCACTACTTTGAATCACTGCACCACGCTCGTGAGCACCTGTAGCGGAATAGCACCTTTGGGGGAATACTTGAGAGTACAGATTAACACATAGATCTTCTCTAGGTAACAATCATGATTGCAAACCAGCAAATTGTGATTTGAAATATATGTAACACTTTGCTCAAGGTGTTCATTGTAGAAGAAGGCCAAGAATCATGTGGTACCTTTTCCCACAATTATTGAGCATGTCTATTAGGAGTGCTGTTTTTAGACTACTGTTTAAGTTCCTGGGTGTTATGATTAGAGAGGATTTGACCTGGGGTGTTCAGACTGCCGCGGTGGTTAGGAAGGCCCAGCAGAGATTGTATTAGCTGAGACTTTTAAGAAAACAACAACTGAATGAAAAACTGCTGGTGACCTTCTACCGCTGTGCCATAGAGAGTGTCCTGACATACTGCATCTGTCCATGGTTTGCCAGTTGCACAGTGGCAGATAGGAAGGTGCTCCATAGGGTGATTACTACTGCCCAGAGAATTATTGGATGCCCTCTCCCCTCTATAATTCCCGCTGCTTAAGGAAAGTTCAGAATATTCTGAAAGACCCGTCTCACCCTGGGTGACTCTTTTTTAAAAAAAATATTACCTTCTGGCAGACGTTAAAGGATCATAAAAACAAAGACAACAAGGCTCAGAGACAGCTTCTATTCTAGAGCTGTGGCTATGCTGAACTCCATGGTGTCGTGTTGACGTGGCTGTGGTTGTGTAGGGACGGTTGGAAGGGGGATTGTGGAAAATGGGGTGTGAGGACTGCAGAAATGTGCATCAGGGTATGTTTGTATTTTCGTTGTGCGTGCACCATGACATTAACATTTATCTTATCTTATTGTTATGGAGAAACATTATTTTAGTTAATTTGATTCTTCTGCTAAGGGAATCAGATATTTGCACAGGATTTCTTCTCTCAGTACTACAAATACAACTAATAGCCTTCCCCTCCTATCAACCCTCCACTGAAGACACTGATTGCCTTTCATCAATGTGAGGCAGAGAAGATATGTTTTCCCACCTTGGTATTTCTTTAAAAAAATCAGACATGGATAGCCAGAGAAACCTTGAGAGGCAATTTTGATGCAAAGAAAGCTTTTAATGTGGATAACAGAGAGAACTACAAGAAATGAGCAAATACAGACTTTAAACCAAAATATACAAAACAGAAAACTGAAAGATGTTTACATTGTCAAGATATCCTGCAGAAGAAGAAAAAAACAGAAGTGATTCGTGGACTTGCAGGTAGTGTCCATTAAAATTGACCAATTGAAGACAATGTGATGTGAGCAAAAGCAAGCACAGGACTGATTTAGAGAAATGGTGAGCTCACAATGATAACCATAGGAAATCTTTAGTGTTCAGCATTTCGGTGGATGGGGTGTGGAAATCAGTTAGAGAGTCATTGGGTGCATGTCACCATTTACCATTGCACAGGAAGTCCACTCTAGCATTTAGCAGGGACCGTCGATGCTGCTGCAGCTGTACCTTCGAGTGAGAGGGTAGCACACTCCAGAACCGTAGCTGCAAGGGTCATAACAGATGCTGCCACGCCTGGATCCGTACCCCCATCCGTAACGCCGGCCGTAACCATAGCCCCCATAATATTGTGGTGGGAAGCAACCACGGCCATACCCGTAACCGCCATAATAGATTGGTGGGTAGCAGCTACGGCTGTAACCACCCCAGTAGGTCTGGGGGTAGTAGCTACGGCCATAGGGTGGGTAATAGGAGATGCATTTTCCAGAGTCTCCATAGCAGCTGCCAGAAGAGAAACTTCCACGGCGGCATGGGTCCCAGGATTGCTGGTGTCTGTAGAGGCTCATTTTGTTTATGGTCAAGCTAGATTTGAAATGAAACGACATTGAAGAAATGTAAGAGATTTGCATGTCTGAACTGGAAACTTCAGTTGTGACTAGTAATGAACACCAGAGAACAACTGAATGTTACTTTACTCACTTCTGGTGACATTTTGGCCCCTTTCGCACATGCAGAATAATGTGTTTCCAATCCAGTTTCGCAATGGTTTGCAAGTGGATTTTGCTATTCCGCAAAGCTTCAAAGAGCATTCAAAATGGATTGAAAGCTTTGGTATTGACCTTTAAAGCCATTCGCGGCCTTGGCCCTGCGTATCTGAGGGACTGTCTCTCCCTATACCGCCCTTCTAGGCCCCTCCACTCATCGGAGGCGGACCTACTGGTGATCCCTGGCCCCAAGACGATCTGGCTGGCCTCTACAAGGGTCAGGGCTTTTACGGCTCTGGCCCCTACCGGGTGGAACAGGCTTCCAGGTGAGATCAGGGCCCTGCGGGACTTACAAAGTTTCCGCAGGGCCTGCAAAACGGACCTGTTCCGCCAGGCGTTTGGCCAGCCGGGATGATGTCAACTCCGCCATAAGAGCACCTGGCCTCCCGTGGGTACATAAAAGAGGGGGAGGGGTTGAAGCCATCTGTAGTTTTAGTATTTTATGTATTTTGATGTTTTAGGATGTTTTATGATGTTTTAAATTGTTTATATTGATGGACACCGCCCTCAGCCTTTGGGGAGGGCGGTATATAAATATAATACATAAATACATAAATAAAATAAATAAAAGCGCATTATTCTGCATGTGCGGAAGGGGCCTATCTGTCATCAGGACCCTTCTAGCAGACCCTCCAATATTTCAACAATTGAAATCACACTTTATCACTTGAACCAAAGAAACTTGATTCTTACTACGACGACAATAGTCGAGGGCCCTTCTTACACATTAACGGAGGCCTGGATTGCCTGGCTCTATCTTAAATTGCTCAAGCTAATTTACTTTTATAAAATAATTTAATGATACTTAAAGGAGTGTCTTGCACTTAACCCTGTTGTTATAAAATAGTTGAAAGTTCAGCACCTTCAGCAGTGTTTAATATCCGTACAATCAGATTTTGGGAAGAAACATCTTTTTGTGGTTCTGAAAATGTGGATATCTATTCTTATCCCTATGCTCATTCTTATTTTTAGTCTTATTTTCATTCTCATTCTCTTTCTTAAACCTATTTCTATGCTTTATTCATAGCATGTCTTGGCTGACAAGATACAAAGTAGATTACACAGTAGTAGAAGAAGTGTTTAGACTTATGTCCCATTTTTCTCAATAAGGAGTGTCAGAATGGTTTACAAACTCCTTCTCCCCACAACAAACATATTGGGAGGTAATGAAAGGAAGAGAGAGTTCTCAGAGAACTGTGACTAGCCCAAGGTCACCCAGCCGACTTCATGCGTAGGAGAAGGGAAACAAACCCAGTTCACCAGATTAGAGTTTGCTGCTTGTTTGGAGGACTTTGGAATCGTACCTGGTTCTCCAGATTAGAATCCACCATTCTTAACTACTACCCTATGCTGTATAAATCAAGTACAATCAACAGCATGAAACATCCAATGAACACCACAATAGGGTTTAGACTACAGAAATCTGAGGTCAAACAGGAATCTGAAACAAGAATGAGCTTTTAAACATGCAGTATAGAAACCACCTACAATTCAGAATTTACTTACTGTGGTAAGAAGCAGTTTTGTAGTAGAGGTCACACCTCTTTCCCCTTACCAATGCAATTTTTGAGCACAGTGTATAATCCTATTAACCAGCGCAAAAAGCCCTCTTGAATAACTGTGTTTTGTATAGTTGGTAGAAAGCCAGAAGAGTGGGACTCTTCCTAAACAGTTTAGGGATGCCTTCCATAAGACCAGGTGCTCAGGAGCAGCAGCAGCAGAAGGCCATTGCTTTCACATCCTGCATGTGAACTCCCAAGGGCACCTGGTGGGCTACTGCAAGTAGCAGAGTGCTGGACTAGATGGACTCTGGTCTGATCCAGCAGGCTAGTTCTTAAGTTCTTATAAGGTTGGAGCCACAACACAGAATACACAATATAACCCCTAAATTGATGCTGGGATGACCCTCACTTGTTATGCCCCACAAATATGATTTATGCCCCTGTTTGAGCCTAATTAAAGATTGCCAACTGGAAATCTGCTAGCTGATTTCCTGGCAACTGAGATCAGTTCACCTGGAGAAAAGGTCACTTGGGAAGGTGGACTGTATGGCTTTACATCCCATTGAAGTTCCTCCTCACCAAACCCAAACACTTCAGGTTCTAACTCTCAAATTGCCAGGCATGTCTCACTCCACAGCTGGCAACTCTAGCCTAACTACCTTTCTCGCATGCTTACTTTTCTTTTATGGTCTTACTTTAGATAAAGACACCCGGCTATAAGAACATAAGAACATAAGAACAAGCCAGCTGGATCAGACCAGAGTCCATCTAGTCCAGCTCTCTGCTACTCGCAGTGGCCCACCAGGTGTCATTGGGAGCTCACATGCAGGATGTGAAAGCAATGGCCTTCTGCGGCTGTTGCTCCCGAGCACCTGGACTGTTAAGGCATTTGCAATCTCAGATCAAAGAGGATCAAGATTTATGGTAGCCATAAATCCACTTCTCCTCCATAAATCTGTCCAAGCCCCTTTTAAAGCTATCCAGATTAGTGGCCATCACCACCTCCTGTGGCAGCATATTCCAAACACCAATCACACGTTGCGTGAAGAAGTGTTTCCTTTTATTAGTCCTAATTCTTCCCCCCAGCATTTTCAATGAATGCCCCCTGGCTCTAGTATTGTGAGAAAGAGAGAAAAATTTCTCTCTGTCAACATTTTCTACCCCATGCATAATTTTATAGACTTCAATCATATCCCCCCTCAGATGTCTCCTCTCCAAACTAAAGAGTCCCAAACACTGCAGCCTCTCCTCATAAGGAAGGTGCTCCAGTACAAGAGGAGAACATTCAGAGACATCAGGAAAAGAAAAAATTGAGACTGCAGGAACCTGTCTTGCAAGGCTCAACCGCCAAGCCAAAACTGTTTTGTCACAGAAGAATGTGAAGATGCACTAACACAACTGGATCAGAATGGAACTTACTGGTTTTTTGAAGAACACGTCTCAAGTGTGGTTGTTGGATGATAGAGTAAAGATAGACTGTCCTTTTATACTCTCCTTGTCACAGTCTTTTGATGATGACCCGTTCTTTTGCACAATATCTTGAAACCCTAATTGTCCACCCAGGCATGCCACACTCCCTGATCTCCTAATTGAAATAATTGGCATGCCTCCGTTTTTTGGGGCTTGTTAGCCTATCAGAAGCTAATCAGCCACCGAGACCAGCCAACACCCTTTTGCTCTCTTTCATCTTAACAAACCTGTGCATGAGTTTAATACCTCCTTCAGGAAGGTAATTAATACATTTTTGACTTGTCATTTGGCATGTTGGACTAGGTGAAAAAATTCGGAAGACTTCAAAATTCCAGTGGGTTACTTCTGGTCTTCCACTGGCCATGTTCCCCACAATACTGACGATCATTTGCAGAGATGTATTTTGATCCATAAACACAAGTCTTTTCTGACTATTTTTCCGCTCACTTTGAAAAGAATACATTTTCTGTGAAAGGAAATAATTGTTCCGATTCACCTTGTGGGACTGAGGACTTTTAGCTCAGAGTTCCATGTTCAGACCAACCAATCCAGGCCTTGCTCCAATGATTATTCTGAATTGCCTCTAATAGACCCATTCTTCGTGAACTTGTTAGTTATCCTCAAAACGAGTTCTTCTCCATGCCAAATGGCCAAACCAGTTTGTCCATACACTACTGTCAGGAAAGGCAAATTAATCCAGGGGGAATTGAAGTCAGGGCACATGAATGATCCAAGCCAGTTGAAGATGATGTAGTGAGTGGAATGACTTCAGGATATAACCCGAGCTCTGGGGGTACCAATGAGCCTCCAGAGGACTGAAATTTTGGAAGGTCCAGAATGACACCAGTCACTTGAAAGTGCATTAGTCTGCATTTGCAGAAGGGGCCTGAAATCATACAACTCTGGATTAAATGAAACTCTAAGGCCCCTTCCGCACACGCAAAAATAATGCGTTTTCAAACCACTTTCACAACTGTTTGCAAGTGGATTTTGCTATTCCGCACAGCTTCAAAGAGCACTGAAAGCAGAAACTCAGTCAAGCCTTTTACAACTAGCCTCTAATTAAATTTTACAAATGGGAAAACTGTGGCTCAAACATAGAGAACCCAGAAATCTGATCACAACAATCCTACTCTGCCTTTCTCAGCAGAGAAACAACCTCATCCATCCAATAAACCTATAAACTAATTTGAGGAAATCCACAGGCCTACCTAGTTTCAAAAACACCATCCAGAAAGCCAAACAAAACACAGCAAACAGAGAACCAGCAGGATGGAAAACCATCAAAGAGTTTGGGAAACAACATTCAAATATTAAAACTGTACTGGCAATTAAACAAGCAAGAAAATATCCCTCCCCCAAAACCCCCCAAAAGCTAACACAGAAACACCAGGGCCGTTTCCGCACGGCCACGGTAGGGGTTGGGTCGGCGTCCATGACGCCCACCCAACCCCTCTGGGACCATTCGCATGAAGGGTTCCAGAACCTACCGGGAAGACGGCGCTGCGCTGCGCCGTCGTCCTGTCGACCTACCTGCTCTGCGGCCCTCCGGCACATCGCCGAGGCCCGGGGACATGCCCCCCTGCCCTCTGCGACCGCTCCAGAGTCGCAGGGCAGAAGGGGCGTGTCCTCAGGCCTCGGTGACATGCCGGAGGGCCGCAGAGCAGGTGGGTCAACAGGACATGGGGGGAGGGAAGGCAGCTTCGAGCCGCTGCCATTCGCACTGCAGCGGCTCGAAGCTGCCATTTTCCATAAACCTCGCCCGGGAAGCGAGGTAGGAAAACAGCAGCTTCGCACCACTCGGGCGGAGTGAGGTCGGTGCCCCCAGTGCGAACGGCTCCCTGGGGACGGCATTTTTGCCGTCCCCAGGGTACCATATTAGGCCAGTGCGGAAAGGGCCCAGGTAAAAAGAGCAAACACAGGAATTCAGCCATGGGAAACCTTAATAAAAAAAATCTTCACACAGCAGCAAATCCAACCAAAACAAGAACAGAAACAGCAGCAAATTAAAAAACAACACTCAAGTTGTGCAGAGGAGGGAGATTTAACCTAAAGCTTAAAAGTTCTTCCCGCAAACCTTAATACCACAACAGAAACCTTAAATCAGAAATGCAGAACTTTTAAAAAAACCACAATTATATAACTTTTAGAGAAGGGGAAGACCGAATAAAAACAAGCATTTCCCCCCTCCCCTTAAGGTAACCTTTACATTAAGGTGACCAGATTTTCACCTTTTTAAAGCGGGACACCATTGGGGGGGGTGAAAGACACGACATGCTGTGCACGAATCTGTCACGTCGGGTATATGCGCACTGCCTTCTGGGACGCTCCCCTGTTTTCCGCCCTGTCACAGGGTGGGAAACAGGAGTGCCCCAGAAGGCAGTGTGGCAGCCTTCCAAAAATCTGGACATTTAAAAAACCCCATGGGAGGTGGGACAAATTAGTCAAAAGCGGGACTGTCCCACCAAAAGCGGGACGTCTGGTCACACTACTTTACATAAACAGGTCAAAAACCTAGACCTGTAGGCAGGCTTAGCTTGGGCCTTGAGCCCAAGGCCTTTGGGCCTAAACCCTAAGACCCTTCCCTCACCACAGCCCACCTACAAGCCCAAATAGATACAAGTTAAACAAACAGCAAATAAAATTTTAAAAAGTCATTTAAAAAAAACTAAACTGGGCCAGTCAGTCAAACCCTTCAGCATCTTCTTTTCCAGGCAGGCCTCCTCTGCATGACTGTCTGTATTCCACAAAGACAGGTTCTCCAAAGACCACACAGAGGGAGGACAAATTCAAGAGAGCCAAAGGGAAATTTTGAACTTCAGCCTGGAAGACAATGGGCTGGCAAGGAACCAGCACTTAATACTGCATGGGGTCAGCCAGGCATCCAAAATTCAGAGATTTCAGATATTCCAGGGAATTAAAGCTTCTACCTTGGAAACCAACATGGCTTTCAAAGTGTAGTCAGGAAAGGAGAGGAGAGAGTGACTGACTGGGGGAGCTTTAAGCAGTCCCCCAGTCCCCAACAGAAAGCACAACACAGACCCAGCAAAAGTAGGGAAGGTGGAAGGGGAGAGGGGATTGTCTGGGGATCTGTGTCTTGAAAAAACCCCAAGCCATTTAAATGACACTCCAAGTGGCTAGCCGCTATGGAAGAGTCCATTTAAACTTTCAGTGGTCGAAATCTGATAAGCTGAATAGAGATTTGGTATATTGGGTTTTCTAAGTATTCGGCACTTTTCGGGGCGGGGGGGTTCTGTTTCTTTGTTGTTGTTTTTCCCCTTGGGTTGCATTTGGGGCTGAATAAAACCTGAAAAAAAATCTGAATTAGGGTGTGTTTACTGATTCAGCTTTATCAAATCACGAAGCCAATTATGACTGATGCCATTGGCCTAGTCCTCTTGTGAGATGGTTGGGATAACATAATGTCATTTTTGTCGGGCATGGCAATGGTCCAAGGATGAGCTTATCCAACTGGATTAAATGTTTTTGTTTGGATTCCAGTAGAGCTAGTATGATAAGGCATGTTGCGAGGCATATGCTGAGTTCTTGTCCTGCAAACATCCTTCATTCGTCTCTCATCTTGTAAACCATATTGGGCAGATTCCCTGCAGTAGAGGCTCATAAATGTTCCAAATAAATGAATAAACAACAGAAATCATAGTCTGGATTTGAAGGGTTTTTTGATTGAGGCATGATCACATTGTGATGATGCTCAGGATCTCTGTCATCAGGCCTGATTCAGATACATAAGAACCCCTAGGTGTCTAGTTGGCTTTTTTTATCAGATCATTTAATTTGTTCATTACAATTATAGTACCATCGGAAACTTTTTGCTTCCATTTAATTGTTTTAATTGCAACATCGCTATTTCTATTCTTAACACAGACTACACAAAAGCAAATTATACCATCTACTATTGTTGCTCAAGATGGTTCTGTCCCTTTTGGAGTGGAGAACTAGATGGTTCTGTCCCTTTTAGAATAAAGAACTGCCTGCATTTCAAGAGAGGGTAGCTCACAAGATCTTTTGTACCTTTGTCATGTAAGGTTTTTCTCCTAAGAAATCCACAAAAAGTCAGAGAAGTAAAATGTAAGAGTTTTTTTTTTTACTGAAAAAGTAAAAGAATAAAAATCCAAGCACAGGAATGGAAACACATAGGGAGTTCACATTGTTCAAAGATTTAGATAGAGTTGAGGGTATAGATTGGAATAGGTAAGGGGGTTTAGGGGAAAAGGCAATAATTACCTGTTCTAGAAGTGAAATGGCTGAGGACCAGAGTCCAATGACCCACACTGAGCTTCAATAGAGATACGGGATGAAAAGAAATGTTGGGGATAGTATTTTCAGACCAGCACAGGAAATACTGAATACCAACTGCCAGGTGGGCAAGAAAGTTATAAGAAAGTGTAGGCTTCTAGCCATGAGTGTTAATATTCCTAGACCAAAGGAAGCTTTCTCCGCAAAGGAGAACAAAAGTGGACACTTGGGTTGATGACTCAAGCCTGCAGAATGCCTGGAGATGATTGCATTTTGGGGTGGAACTGATACCATTACGGTTCCAGGATAATTCCAATGCAGATGAAAGTGGTCTCCCCCAGAAATTAGTCAGGAAAAGGGAGATTGGGTTAGTGCATTTGAGGAATGGCTGAAAGGAAGTTCTAATTGTGTTAAATCATTGATTATCTGCCTATTCTTTATCCAGTGAAGGGAGGGGGCTGAAGTCCCAGGGCAGGGACTAGTTTTCTCAGGCTTAGCCTTCTTCTTCCCTGATTGCGTTAGGAAAGGTGAGGCTAGTTGTGTGTATTTCCGTGCTGTCCAGGAACGTGCCCACATAAGGCCTTTTTCCTTAATGGTACTGCTGAGCCAACACAGAGGGGGACATTCATCTTGGCACTGTGTTGCTAGGATAGGTAGGGACACTGTTGTAAACACAGACCTCCCCCACCCACCATTGGTCAGGTTGGTAACATGACAGTTCCATACATGGAGACCAAATACATAAGTTGGTTATTGTGACTTTTCTGGGCTGTGTGGCCATGGTCTGTTGGCTATGGCTCCTTCTATTAGACCAGGCTGAACAGACGTCCCGCTTATGGCAGGACAGTCCCACCTTCAAACAATTTGTCCTGCGTCCCGCGGGTAATTTAAATTCTCTCAATTTTGGGGAGGCTGCTGCACTGTCTTCTGGGGCGCAAGGCAGTGCGGCAGCCTCCCGTGCGCGCGGCCACAGGAGCACGGCTTTCTGGGGCTTGCCATTTCCCACCCTGTGACAGGACGGGAAACGGCAGCGCCCCAGAAGGCAGTGCGCACCTGCGGCTGTGCGTGCATGCGCGCGAGTGCACAGCCGCCTACCCCCCATCCCAGTTCACAAAGGTGACCATCTGGTCACCTTATATTAGACCCAAATCTATGGCTGGCATATTCAGAGGCCTTTCATGGTAAGATGTGTTTTCCATCCTGCTTCTGTTTCATCCCTAGTAAAAAAGTTTGTCCATATGCAGGGGGTTTTTTTTGTTAACATCCATTGGTTCTAATTTTACATTTGTTGTTCTGAAATTTCATGTGGTGCAGAACTTAATTCCTTCTTTATTCCAGTTTTTCTGGGAAAATAGTTATATGTAAATATGTAAATGAGGATTTGGCATAGAAGCTATTTTATACATTCTCATTCCTATTACCATGAATCATGTGTATGTTTATAACAAGATGTAAAAAATAATGAATATGAAAGGGTTGTTGTGGTTAAGAGTGGCAAGCTCCAATGTGGAGAATCCAGTTTGTTTCCCCACTCCTCCACATAAGGCCTGCAGGGCGACATTAAGTTACTCATGCTTTTCTCCGAACTCTCTCAGCCCTACCTACCTCACAAAGTGTCGTCAGGAGTGGAAAGGAACGATTTAGTCATTATCTCACTTGAAAGTTCATGCTTCATGTCAGACATACAGTGGTGTAAAATTGAATTGATCTCTACGGGGAGCAAAATACATTTGAAACCAACCCCCCCTCCTCCCAGAAGATTCAGGAAAAAATGAGAATGCGGAAAGCCCATAGTTATATTTAAGGGACAGATATGCAGCAGAACATTTGAGAGATATTGACTATCTTTTTTATCCCCAATACTTTGCAGGGGCTGGGGACTGCAAATACTTCAAATTATATGTCATTCTCCAACCCAAAACCTGCCCACAAAACAGTTTTCTAAACTGGTGTCATTCTCCTCGCTGGACCATCCAAAATTTCAGCCCTCAGGAGGCTCATTTATTTGTCCAGAGCTTGGGTTATATCCCAAAGTACATCATGTTGAACAGGCTTGGATCATTCATGTGTCCTATCTTCAGTTCTCCCTGGATCAGTTAGCCTTTCCTGACACTCGATGGTGTACTGGGCCTAAATGGTGCCCGGGAACATGACCGCCTCCCTGAGGCACCATCTGCCTGGCTCCCCATGCCCCACTTAGGGGGGGGGCAGCAGGGAGGACAGGGGAAGGTGGGACTCAAGGGAGGGCTGAAGCCAGCTGCAGGAAGTCTGGGAGGGCAGGGCGCCTTGGTGGCCAGCCCAGGCAGGTGCTGCCACTGCCCCCCACAGACCCCGGCCTCCCTGCAGACTGGTTCCTGCTCTCCCCAGGGCCTGGGGAGGGCAGAAGCTGGCCTGCAGGGAGCCCGGGAGGGCAGGATGCCATGACGGCTGTCCCAGGTGGGCACAGCCACCTGCATACCCTGCCTCCCTGCAGTCCAGCTCCTGCTCTCCCCATGGCCTGGGTAGGGCAGAAACCAGCCTGAAGGAGGCTGGGAGAGGGATGGGATGCTGTGGTGTGCACCTGAGGACATGGGATAACCCATGTCCCCATTAGTGGTATGCCACTGATGACAGTAGTGCATGGACAAACTGGTTTGGCCATTTGGCATGGAGAAGAACTTATCCCCAGTTTAGAAGAAGAAGAAGAAGAGTTTGGATTTATATCCCCCCTCTCTCTCCTGCAGGAGACTCAAAGGGGCTTACAATCTTCTTTCCCTTCCCCCCTCACAGCAAACACCCTGTGAGGTAGGTGGGGCTGAGAGAGCACCGAAGAACTGTGACTAGCCCAAGGTCACCCAGCTGGCGTGTGTGGGAGTGCCCAGGCTAATCTGAATTCCCCAGAGGAGCCTCCACAGCCCAGGCGGCAGAGCTGGGAATCGAACCCGGTTCCTCCAGATTACATACACGAGCTCTTCACCTCCGACGCCCCCGCTGCTCACCAGCAGAGGGTAAGACCAAGTTCATGGAGAATGGGTCCATTAGAGAGGGTTCAAAATAATCATTGGAGCAAGGCCTGGATTGGTTGTCTGAACACGGAAATCTGAGCTAAAAGCCCTCAATCCCACAAGGTCAATCAGGAAAAATTATTTCCTTTCACAAAAATGTTGTTCTTTTCAAAGTGAGGGGAGAAACAGTAATGTCAAAAAAAAGACTTGTGTTTATGGATCAAAATACACCTCTGCAAACGATCAGAAGAATTGTGGGGAATATGGCCAGTAGAAGACCAGAGGTAACCCGCTAGCATTTTGAAGTCTTCCCAAGTGTTTTACCGAGTCCAACATGCCAAATGACGAGTCAAAAATTTATTAATTCCCTCACTGAAGGAGTTACCAAAGTTCGTTAAGATGAAAGAGAGCAGAGAGGTGTTGGTTCTTTTCGGCTGCTGAGTGGCTTTCGATAGGTTAATAAGCCCAAGGAATGGAGGAAGACCAATTAACTCAATTAAGAGATGAGGGAGTGTGGCATGCCTGGGTAGACAATTAGGGTTTTAAGATGTTGCGCAAAAGAACGGGTCATCATCAAAAGACTGTGCCAGGGAGAGTATAAAAGGCCAACCCGTCTTCACTCCATCATCCAGCAACCTCACTTGAGACGCAGTCTTCAGAAAACCGGTAAGCTCCATTCTGATCCAGTTGTGTTAATGCATCTTCAAATTCTTCTCTGATAAAACAATTTTGACTTGGAAGTTGGGTCTTGCAAGACAGGTGGGTTCCTGTGGGCTTAATTTCTTCTTTTCCTTAAAGTGCTTCCCGATCTCTGTCTCAGACTCTCTGAAGGATGTCCTTTAAACTCAACCAGGTATCTTTGTCTAAAGTAAGACTGCATGAAAGAATAGCACTGCATCTGGGAAAGTTAGGCTAGGATTGCCTGCTGTAGGTCACAAAATATCTGGGCATTTTGGTTTTAGAACCTGAAGTGTTTGGGTTTGGAGAGGAGGAAGTTCGATTATACAGTCCACCTTACAAAGTGACCTTTTTCCTCCAGGTGAACTGATCTCATTTGCCAGGAGATCGGTTGTCATCCTAAAAGACCTACACTTGGCAATCCTCAATTAGGCTCAAACAGGGGCAAACCACATAGTAGTGGGAAATAAAAAAACGAGGATCAACTGAGGATCAATTCAGTGGTTATACTGTGAATTCTCTCTTCTGATTCTCACCTTATGGAAGACATCCATGATAAGTTTAGGAAGTGTCACACTCTTCTGGCATTCCACAATGTATTAAAAAAATCCATAATTATACAAGAGGGCTTTTTGCACAGTTAAACAGCTCTGTACTATATGAAATGGTCAGAAAAGTGCAATGGTAAGTGGGAAAGGAGTGTTGCCTCTAAAACAGCACTGCTTCTGATCACTGAAAGTATGTTCTGGATTGTAGGTAGTATCTACACTTCATGTTCAAAAGCTCGCTCTTGTTTCAGGTTCCTGTTTGACCTCAGACCTCTTTTCTCCAAAACCTATTGCAGTGTTCATTGGATGTATCATGCTGTTGATTGTACTTGACTTACGCAGCATAGGGTAGTAGTTAAGAGTAGAGGACTCCTAAGTGTAGAACCAGGTATGATTCTGAAGTCCTCCAACTGAGCAGCAAAATGTAATCTAGTGAATTGGATTTGTTACCCTGCTCCTACACATGAAGTCTGCTGGGTGACCTTGGGCTAGTCCCAGTTCTCTGAGAACTCTATCATCCCTTCTTGCATCCCAAGGTGTCTGTTGTGGGGAGATGAATGGAAGGAGTTTGTAAGCCCTTTTGAGACTCCTCACAGTTGAGAAAAAGGGTGAATAAATCGTAACTCTTCTTCTACCGCTGTGTAATTTACTTTGTATCTTATCAACAAAGACATATTGTGAATGAAGTATAAGAATAGGTTTAAGAAAGAAAACGAGAATGAAAATAAGACTAAGGCTGATTCCGCATGGGCCAAAAACAGTGGTGTGAAAACAGTGTGAAAACAGTGTAAACCCTTTTGCACCATTTTAAACCCTTTTACACCATTTTCACACCGTTTTCGCACTGCTGTTTTTGGCCCATACGGAGTCAGCCTAAGAATTAGAATGAGCATAGTAGGAGACTTATATCTCAGATAAAGAGGACTATAATTCTATCAGATTTTCAAACCAGCATGGCCAATTGGCCATGCTGGAAGGGGCTGATGGGAATTGTAGTCCATAACATCTGGAGTGCCAAAGGTTCGCCACTACGGGCATAGGGATAAGAATAGGTATCCACATTTTCAGAACCACACAAAGATGCGTCTTCCTGAAATCTGATTATATGGATACTATTATTATTATTATTATTATTATTATTATTATTATTATTATTATTATTATTATTATTATTATTATTATTATTATTATTATTATTATTATTATTAAGTTTCAATCATTGCAGTGTTGGAGTGTCTGCTGGAAGGATCCTGATGAAGGGGAATGCCTGCAGAAGTCAATAAAATAACATCAAATTTTTTAAGTGATGTTCCTACATTAGTTATGTGTGATGTTCTAATCCACTGCCCCTTATATTTTTCCCATGTTGTTCAATTCAGATATAAGTCAACCATAAACAATATGAGCCTCTACAGACACCAGAATTCCTGGGACCCATGCCGCCGTGGAAGTTTCTCTTCGGGCAGCTGCTATGGAGGTTCTGGCCAACGCAGCTGCTATTACCCATCTTATGGCCGTAGCTACTACCCCCAGACCTACTGGGGTGGTTACGGCCGTGGCTGCTACCCACCAATTAATTACGGCGGTTATGGGTATGGCCGTGGTTGCTTCCCACCACAATATTATGGGGGCTATGGTTACGGCCAGCGTTACGGATGGGGGTATGGATCCAGGCGTGGCAGCATCTGTTATGACCCTTGCAGCTACGGTTCTGGAGTGTGCTACCCTCGCTCTCGAAGGTACAGCTGCAGCAGCATCGACGGTCCCTGCTAAATGCTGGCGTGGACTTCCCGTGAGATGTTAAATGGTGACAAATACCCAAGAACTCTCCAGCTGATTCCCCTCTCCCCAAAAATGGTGAACACTGAAGATTTCCTATGGTTATTACTGTGAGCTCACCATTTCTCCAAATCAGTCTTGTGCTTGCCTTTGCTCACACCACACTGTCTTCAATTCCTAGTTTTTTATAATGGACACTACCTGCCTGCAAGTCCATGAGTTCCTAGCGGTTCTTTTTATTTTTTACTTTTCTGCAGGACACCTTGACAATGCAAACGTCCTCTAGTTTTATATGTTGTCTAATTTGGTTTGAAGTCTGACGTTGCTTGTTTCTTGCAGTTGCCTTTCTGTTCTCCAATTAAAAGCTTTCTCGGCATTATAATTGTGTCTGGGTGTTTCTCTGGCTATCCAAGTCTGATTTTTTAAAAAGAAATACTAAGATGGGAAAACATATCTTCTCTGTCTCTGATTGATGAAAGGAAATCAGTGTCTTCAGTGGAAGCCTGATAGAAGGGGAAGGCTACTGGTTGTGTTTACAGTACCAAGAGGAGAAATCCTATGGCAGATGCCATCATAGGAGCGGCCTGCAAGCAGAATTCCGAGTAGACATGATCAGAGGTGGGATCCAGCAGGTTCTCACCAGTTCCTGAGAGTGGGTTACTAATTATTTGTGTGTGCCGAGAGGGGGTTACTAATTGGGTCTGCTTTTCCGTTAGAAATTCCATTAGGTCCAAAAATCATAAAGTCCTGTTGTTTCCTATGTGGCTGGTTAGCAAAGGTAGAAACCAGGATAATTCTCCCTGTTGGGCTGTTTTAAAAACATGTTTTAGAAATATGGAAAAGTTCCTTGTTTAAGGAAAGTATCCTTCTTTTGATTTCCAGAAACAAAATTAAGTATTTGAAAGTATTAAGTATTTGACAGGCAGTCAATTAGAGGAGAAGTAGTTGTTTCTGTTGGCAGTAGACGATAGGACTTGCTAGAATGGGTTTAAATTATGGACAGAAAGATACCAGCTGGAAATTGGGAACTTTTTTTTACAGTAAGAGTTTTTTACAGTAACAGAGAAATTATTAATGCCCCGCCCCCGGAATGCCCAGCCATGCCCCTGTCGCCCAATTCCCCATTGGCACTACGCCACTGTTTGAATCCCACCATCAAGGGAACCTGTTACTAAAATTTTTGGATCCCACCACTGGACATGATCAACCTTCTTCTGCAAAGAACACCTTGAGTAAAGTGTTACATATATTCCAAATGACTATTTGCTGGGTTGCAATCCTGATTGCTATCCAGAAGAGATCCTTGTTATAGTCTGTATGAACAAGCATTCCCCCACAGGAGCTATTTTCCTACTTTTTAAAAGTGGCGGACCCTCAATGAATAACTGATTTTGACTCCATATTCTTCCACATGAGCAGCAAGCTCCAATTTGGTGAACTGGATTTGTTTTCCCCGTCCTCCACATGAAGTCTGCTAGGTGACCTTGGGCTAGTCACAGTTCTCTCTAAACTCTCAGCCCCACCTACCTCATAAGGTGTCTGCTATGGGGAGTGAAAGGGAAGGAGTTTGTAAACGGCTTTGAGACTTCTTAGAGGAGAGAAAGATGGAGAATAAATTAAAACTCTTCTAGTCTGTAGCCATCAGTTTCTACCAGCATGGCCAATTGGCCATGCTGACAGAGGCTGATGGGATTTGTAGTTCCTGAACATCTGGAGAGCCGCAGGTTCCCTACCCCTGTTCTAGTCCTTAGCATTGACTGCAGGCTGGTGTTTTCGCCTGTTTGTTCCCAGAGACAAAAAAAGCTTAATATACATCTGAGAAAAAATAATCGACGAGGTTCTGGTGCTTCACTAGGCAGTCTCTTTGATTCCTTCACCCAAAACACAATTCTTTACCAATAATTTATCAGCCATTCATTAACAGGTATAACTGATTGTTATCAGTATATTGATTACAACTCAGGTTGAAACTCAGGGACTTGCAGGCAGGGGAAGGAAGGGGAGGGGGCCCAGCATCTGGATATGGCCCATCCACCCTAGCGGAGGGAGGGGAGGGGGTGGCATGCAAGAGAGGGGAGGGAGAGGGAGAGGGAGGGGGAGGGAGTGGTGGCATGCAAGGGAGGGAGGGAAGGGAGGGAGAGGGGCCCCGGCAGCTGGACATGGCCCATCCACTCTAGTGGAGGAAGGAGGAGGGGAGGGAGGGGGAGAGGTGGCATGCAAGGGAAGGGGAATGAGAATGGGGAGGGGAGTGAGTGAGTGAGTGAGTGAGTGAGTGAGTGAGTGAGTGAGTGAGTGAGTGAGTGAGTGAGGGGTGGCATGCAAGGGAGAGGGAGGGGCTAGAAGGTGCAATGATGCAGCTGGCCTCCACTCGGGCCAGGGCCTTCACAGCTCTGGCCCCTGCCGGGTGGAACACTCTCCCTCCATCTGTCCGGGCCCTGTGGGACCTTGGCGATTTCTGCAGGGCCTGTAAGACTGAGTTGTTCCACCGGGCCTTTGGTGAGACCAGCCGCTGAGTGTGCCCCCCCTCTATTCCATGGGTCCCTAATGTCATCAGGACCCATTACCTCCCCCCTCTCCTTCTTTCTAGGAGGGTTAAGTTTAAGTTTAAGTTTAAATAAGGTTTTTCGTGAGTCGCCTATCTTTGGAAGCAACTGCTGTTTTTAAGTGTATTTATGGAAATTGTATTTATGATGATTTTATATATTCTGTTTTATGTTGTACACTGCCCAGAGCCCTTCAAGAATGGGGCAATATATTAAATCAAATAAATAATAATTAAATTAAATAATAATAATAATAATAATAATAATAATAATAATAATAATAATAATAATAATAATAATAATAATAATAATAATAGTAAAGGTAAACTTGCAACATGCGAAGGTGTGAATATGCCAAATGACATAGAAATAAAGAGCTTACCAGTGAATGAAAGCTACAAATACTTGGGGATACTGCAAGCAGAGAAAATCAAGCATGCAGAAGTCAAAGGCGCAATTAGGAAGGAATATCTTAGAAGGGTAAGAAAAATTTTGAAATCAAAGTTAAATGGAGGAAATACAATAAAGGCAATTAATACTTGCTGAAAATAGTACGCTACACTGCTGGCATAATTAACTGGACACAAGCCGAATTGGACATCCTGGACAGAAAAACAAGGAAAATTATGACCATCAATCGAGCACTGCATCCAAGAAGTGATGTAGACAGACTCCACCTAGCAAGGTCAGAAGGAGGAAGAGGACTGCTCCACATCAAGCAATCAGTAGAGGAAGAGAAAAGAGGCCTGAAAGAATACATCCAAGAAAGTCAAGAGCCAGCATTGAAAGAAGTCCACAAGGCTGAGATGCTGAAAGCCAAAGAATCAAAAGAGTATAGAGTCCAACAGTTTAAAACACGAAAGGAGCAGTGGCTAAACAAGCCACTCCATGGGCAGCACTTTAAGAACATTGAAGGGAAGGTCGACAGCAAGAAAACATGGGAGTGGCTCAGAAGGGGAACTCTAAAGAAAAAAACCTGAAGGCCTGATTTTTGCTGCCCAGGAGCAAGCATTACGGACAAATGCAATAAAGACACGAATCGAAAAAACTAACAAGAACCCAAAGTGCCGCCTATGCAAAGAGGGTGATGAACCTGTGGAGCACATCATCTGCTGTTGTAAGAAAATAGCCCAAACTGACTATCTTGAACGTCACCATAGGCTAGCAGCAATGGTGCACTGGAACCTTTTGCAAAAGTAATGGCCTGCCCTGTAGCAAGACCTGGTACGAGCACAAGCCAGAGAAGACCACAGAAAATGAAGAAGCAAAATACTCTGGGACTTTAGAATACAAACAGACAGACACCTGGCACACAACACCCCAGACATAACAGTGATAGAGAAAAAACATGTTTGGATCATAGATGTTGCTGTGCCAGTTGACAGCAGGGTAGAGGACAAAGAGCTGGAAAAGATCACAAAACACAAGGACCTACAAATTGAAGTTGAACGATTGTGGCAGAAAAGAACAGCAGTCATCCCACTAGTCGTCGGTGCTCTAGGAGGAATCCCAAGAAATCGTGATAACATCGTGAATGCTGATACTGGGACAGAACATCAGTCCACCTGCTGCAGAAAGCAGCACTTCTAGGAACTGCACACATTCTTGGGAAGGACTCGATATTCAGAGATGAATTCCAGACACTTGTGCTGTGTTGTTATGTGTATAATAATAATAATAATAATAATAATAATAATAATAATAATAATAATAATAATAATAATAATAATAATAATAATAATAATAATAATAATAAGCACTGGGGAAAGAATTTGGGGAATCCCATATACAAGTGGATGGCAAAAGGAGGTTCTCTCTCCCAATTCTACCCTCAGTCCCTGACCCCACAAAAAGAAGCCCAGCCATTGCTAGGCTGTTCCCCTTCTGGCATCAGCAAGGTGGTCTGTCACTAAATCATCATCAATTGGCTCAAAAACTACCGACAGATCAAGAATCAGCACTGCTGGCCTGCTTTGATCCAGCTGTCACTTGAGGTCATTTGTGAAAGTGACCCATATCATTTCCATCCCACGACCAGGTCAGAAGCTAAAATGACTGAATGCTCACGAATCATTTAGGAACATCTGGATCTGCTTTGCCACTGCTTTCTCAATCACCTGACCCAGAAAGAACAAATATGAAATTGGTGGTAGTTTACTTGATTCAAAGGGTCTAGTGGTGGTTTCTTCAAGAGTGCATGTACCACCACCTTCTTCAGCTCCACTGGAAAAGCCGCTGAATCGTAAGAACATAAGAACATAAGAACAAGCCAGCTGGATCAGACCAGAGTCCATCTAGTCCAGCTCTCTGCTACTCGCAGTGGCCCACCAGGTGCCTTGGGGAGCTCACATACAGGAGGTGAGAGCAATGGCCTTCTGCGGCTGTTGCTCCCGAGCACCTGGGCTGTTAAGGCATTTGCAATCTCAGATCAAAGAGGTTCAAGATTGGTAGCCATAGATCGACTTCTCCTCCATAAATCTGTCCAAGCCCCTTTTAAAGCTATCCAGGTGAGTGACCATCACCACCTCCTGTGGCAGCAATCCAAGGACAACTTTTAATGTCTCAGTGGAGCCCACATGCTGTCATGGCTTGCTTTCACCAGCCATGACCAACATGGCTCCAGAGGGCAGGTCACAGGCTTTTTTTAATGCTGCCAGTATCCTATCCACATCGGCCTGAGACAGTTGATTGAAATGGTCCAGAATTGGACCAGAAGATGGCCAAGGGTCCTCCAGTTCTTTAGCTGCATCAGAATTGACTGGGAGGTGACAATTGAGCAACAAAATTTGATCTGCAAAAAAGCTTGCAAATGCCTCACAGCTAGTGGCTGAATTTCTATCATTTGAGGACTCCTCAGTGAGGGTTGTTAAGGACCTAATCACCCTAAATAATTGAGCCTATCAACTTGCAAAAATGCCTATGGAGCATTCCCTCTGCCCACCTGTGTCCTGAGGTGATTTCTCTCAAAAATTCCATCTCTCAGTTTATGCTATTACTGAGCAGCCCTTTCATTATTTGTTATAATAAAAAAGTAGCGTAAATGTGTTGATGTTTCCTATTATTTCACTTTGTGTTCTCCCACTTTGGTAATCAAATAATGAATAAAAATGTTCTCCTGCTGCTCAGTGTAGGGAACTCTCAGTCAGGCAGAGGTTTCTTTGTGGCCTTCACTGCCATCTCGTAGGCTTTTATAAGTGTCCTATAACATGTTCCTGTAGCTTTGTCATGAAACTTTCAACAAACTTGCTCTAGTTGTCTCAGCTCTCATTTCTTCCTCCTTAGCAGTGGCGTAGGAGGTTAAGAGCTCGTGTATCTAATCTGGAGGAACCGGGTTTGATTCCCAGCTCCGCCGCCTGAGCTGTGGAGGCTTATCTGGGGAATTCAGATTAGCCTGTACACTCCCACACACGCCAGCTGGGTGACCTTGGGCTAGTCACAGTTTCTTGGGCTAGTCACAGCCCCACCAACCTCACAGGGTGTTTGTTGTGAGGGGGGAAGGGCAAGGAGATTGTAAGCCCCTTTGAGTCTCCTGCAGGAGAGAAAGGGAGGATATAAATCCAAACTCTTCTTCTTCTTCTTTAGCTCTGAGGTATACCCTACATTTTCCTGGGCTCAGGGCAGCTTCCCATAGTAACCAACAGTACAAGTAAATATATACTGAAAAGCACAGAATTTTAGGCCTACATCTGATTAGTAAATCACAAATGTTTTGATAGACTTTAGGCCAGAACAGACTAACAGATAGTTGATATGTGTACAGGCTTGTGGTAATTTGCATATTTAGCAAAGGCTCATGGATATGCTGTTGAAATGATCACCATTACATTAAAAGGTGGCATAAAGCAGGACTGGGTTAGCTAAAAGAGCAAGAGATGGTTGACTGAAAGGGCTGAAGACAGTCTTCCTTGAAGGGCAAAGCTGTTTTACAAGTTTCGGAGCTGAAAGACGATAGACCAGAAAGCTGGATTTGTTAGCTGGAAGAACTCCACTATCTTCCATGAGAATGGCAGTACCTGGAAAAAGCTGAGCAATCCTTCAGAGCAGCAGTGACTGGAGAGAGGAAGGAACAGGAGTGGCCACCGCTGAACTCCTGAAGAGCTGCACTGAAACACCCTAGTTCAGAGCTGCCCAACCTAGGTCGAATCCCCACTTGAAATTTGCATGCAGATCCAAACCTGTTCATTGTGAAACTGTGTCCTCTTCATCGGAGTTCCTCCCTCCCCACCACAGTGAGCACACAGCAGACACACCCGGTTGCAGGACTCTTAGCAATCCCCACTACCAGGCTAGCTCGCTTTGCAGGTCTCCCCTGATTGGCTGGCATGCCTTGACGGGGTGGGACCTTTTCCCACTGCAGAAACATACGTTGTAGGGGTGTGATCAAAAAAACCCAGTGTGTAAAAGTTTAACTGTTTAACTGTGCAAACAGTTAATTGTTCCCTGTGTAAACCATTAACGATTTAAAGTTACACGTTTGACTGTTTAACGTTTGCATCCCCTTCTGCTGGCCAATTGCAAAAGCGGAAACGAAACCAAGGAAAGGCTGCATGCACATTGAAGCGCTGATTGGTTGCCCGAAATCTGCAACACGCTCCAGGGCGGGAAACGAGTCAGGGTTTCAACCCTCATCCCTCCCCTCGCATCAGCTCTTAACTGTGTTAATGGGGTCTATGCCACTTGCAACCAGGTCCTGTCGGAACACGGATTAACGGGGAGAACGAGCACCAGAAACGGAATCTGCCACACAAGCAATGGGGAGGTCGTCCCTCAAACCTAGTTAGTTTGTGTTCTGAAACCTGGCTAAGACGGTAGTGGGGATTCAACCCTAGTCTTGCCAGGAGAAAAGGGAGCCTGCTCCTAAGGCAGAGGTGTAGCTAGGAAAAATGGCGCCCGGGGCAAAATCTGAGGTTTACGCCCCTCCCTCCCTCCCCCACCATGATCAAACAATTATTTCTTGCATGAGGTCATTTCAAAGTCACCATCACATTACAGAACATGTCCCAACTCAGAAATCTGAACACAGCAGTGGTCCATGCCACATAGAAGAAATTAAAATGTCTGACGTTTACAAAACAAGCAGCTAACGTTCTGATATGTGTGTCTGTGTATCTTCCAAGATAGCGCCTTGAAAAAAATAATAGGGAAACTATATATTGCTGGAATCAGCAGGACCAGCTGAGAACAACTATGTACTTTCCAGGCTGAAAAGGTGCCCAGGATCGGAGCTTGCAGAGCAAACGTACTGGGGCACCCTTCAGCAAATGGGAGGCAGGAATAATCCCTTAAATCAGCACACAAAATGTTGGAAATGTTGCCAATGGAGGATGAAACTGACCAGAGAGCAAAATGGTCAAGTGGGAATCTTTTTCCCCTCTGAAGCCTTTGCTGTCTGGAAAGCACCCAGACACTGTTTCTTTTTAAGACGCCCCCTGAACGTCTTATTTTGGGCGTGCGGAGTAAAAAGAGGCAGTCACCTTTTTTTTTAAGATGCCCCCCAGACATCTTTTTTGTGCTGCCTGGAATGGACCGTAATCTTGCCAACAGACATTATCTCTGTCTTGTTAGGTTTCAGTTTCAACTTGTTCCCCCATAGCTATTTAACCTCATGAGCAAGTCATCATGTCAGGACTTATTCAGGATCACCAGGTGATTTGGATAGAGAAATACAGAGCTGGGTGTCATCAGTATATTGATGGTAGCCTACTTTGAAACCAAAAATGACTCCCCGGCCCTTTCCCCACTTACCCTTGTTGGAGGGTTGCTGCACGCAATTCCCAGCGCGTGCAATTACTGGTGCGCGCCCAGGCTTCCCCACGACCCCGTGCTCTGCGCAGGGTCATCAAAAGGCGCCATTTGAAAAGGCGCCAGGAATTACGCGCGCTGAGGGGGCGCGAGAGAGGCAGCATCGGGGCGGCTGCATTCTCGCCGCCCCTGAAGTGGGGAGTGCAGCTGGACCCCGTGCTACTTTAGGAGAGTAGCGCGGGGCTTAAGGTAAGTGGGGAAAGGGCCCCCCCAAGGGTTTAAATAACTCCCGGAGTGCATTACACCTTGGCTGAGGAAGGGTGGGGTGGAAATTAAATAAAAGTAAAGAAATTAATCTGCTGATGGTCCCTGGCCTTAGAAGTATCCAGCTATCCTTAACCTGGCCCTGGCTTTGTAGAACTCTCTATCAACTGTGATCCATGTTCTGAGGATTTAGCTCAATTCTTCAGGGCCTGCAAGACTGAGCTATTCCACCAGGCCTATGGTTGAGGAAGTAACTGTTATATCATTGCTGGCCTTCCTATCCTACCCCAGTCCTTTTCTTACCATTTTCCATCCTTTCGTTTCATTTGCCTTTATTTAGTATAGTTGGTTGACATTGCATTGCTTCCTTTTCCTATGATTAGGAATAATAATGATTGACTAGTACAGGGATTAAGATGAAGAAGAAAAAAAGGAAGAGGAAGAGGAAACATTTGGATTTATACCCCACCTTTCTGTCCTGTAAGGAGACTTAAGATGGCTTACAAGCCCCTTTTCCTTCCTCTCCCCACAACAGACACCTTGTGAGGTAGGTTGGTGCAGAAAGAGTTCTGAAGAACTGTGACTAGCCCAAGGCCACCCAGCAGGAATGTAGGAATGTGGAAATGCATCCCCCATGCTCAGAATGGGTTGACCCAGTAAGGGGTGGAGACTCAAAGCAGCAAGAGGCTGCAGACCTAATGTAGTTTGGAGGAGACAAGGCTACCAGACTTGGACCTTGATTGGTATAAGCTCTTAACACCTTGTTAAGGGTTTCTTTTTGTGGTTGTAATGGGTGAGAGTTCTCCTGGAAACCTTCATCATGTTGAATCCTGTTCATCAAGCCCTTGGAGTCTTCAGGAGCCAACCCACTTGCAAAGAAGAATTGGACTTGGCAGTATCAGTAGACTGTAAATATAAGGACTTGAAAATGCAACCTGAACAGGATCTTGAAGTGTGATGTTAAATGTTGATGTTATATGTTAAGAAAGTAAACCATTTTGTTTTTAAAATTTGTTGTTGCAAACTCATTCCAAGTTCTGCCCCACAGAACCCACAGATAGAGGTTACAGAAACACATCTGGTTCACCAGATAAGCCTCTGCCACTCAGGTGGAGGAGTGGGGAATCAAACCTGGTTCTCCAGATTAGAATCCACCTGCTCTTAACCACTACACCACGCTGACCTTGAGGAAGCTGGCTTCACCTGCCCTCTTCATCTGCCACTGGGGCATATTCCTCTCCCCTTTCTTCCCACTGTCCTTCTATAATATCTTCTGGAGTTGATATTTCTTTCTTTTTTTCATGTTCCTGGGCTGTTTTTTTTTTCAAGTTGAGTTTATGCATTCTTAATTATCACACACAACTCTATAGAGAGAAATGTGCTTTCCCTTTTTAGCTCCCCCCTACTTCTCCCTAATAACAACAAGAAGAGTTGGTTTGCATGTCCTGTTTTTCTCTATTAATAAGGAGTCTCAAAGCAGCTTCAGTTGCCTTCCCTTCCCCTCCCCACAACAGGCATCTTGTGCGACAGCTGGAGCTGAGACAGTTTGGAGAGAACTGTGACTAGCCCAAGGTCATCCAGCAGGTTTCAGATGGAGGAGTGGAGAATCAAACCCAGTTCTTCAGATTCGAGTCTGCCACTCTTAACCACTGTGCCACAAAGACCTGGGCACAGTGGTGGGATCGAAAAATTTTAGTAACAGGTTCCC
Source organism: Sphaerodactylus townsendi (assembly GCF_021028975.2). Taxonomy (NCBI): domain Eukaryota; kingdom Metazoa; phylum Chordata; class Lepidosauria; order Squamata; family Sphaerodactylidae; genus Sphaerodactylus; species Sphaerodactylus townsendi. The sequence goes on along the minus strand of NC_059425.1, from coordinate 1,897,271 downwards.
ATGGTGGTGGGATTCAAACTGTGGCATAGTGCCAATGGGGATGGGTGGGGCATGATGGGGACGTGGTCAGGCATTCCTGGGCAGGGCTGTGGCAAGGATGCAGCTGTTGCGCTGGTCCTTGGGCGGGAAACAAATGCACGCAGGCTGCCACGCACGCCGGTGCACCTCCTGCTAGACTGCTTCAAGTTCTGTGTGCTACTGCTGAGAGGAGGGGCATAACTAAGGCAAAAGTCACGTGGCAAAATCACCAATTAGTAACCCCCTCTCGGCACACACAAATAATTAGTAACCTACTCTCAGGAACCTGTGAGAACCTGCTGGATCCCACCTCTGCCTGGGCATCAGGAATGGATAACCAGAGAAACCAGAAAGACATTTGTGATGCAAAGCAAGCTTTTAATTGAAGAGCCAAAAGTGGATTGCAACACCAAGCAACAGTTGGCTTCAATTCAAATAAAAAAACCCCAAAAGATAGCACATTGAAGAAAATGTCCATGGTCAAGATTTCCTGCAGAAGATAAAAAAAATTACAGGAACCATTCGGCATTCATAGACATTCAGGAATTGTCCTGTAGAGATATAGTTACCAACTGGATACAGAGTCTACTGTCAGCAAAGACAAGCATAGGAGTGATTTAGAGAAATGCTGAGCATTCCTCATCAACCAGGGGAATTCTGTGATATTCAGCTTTTCTGGGGGGAAATAGTTCATGTGAAAAGTTGTTGGGTGTGTGTTGCCGTTTAACACTGCACTGGAAGTCCACTCCGCCATTTAGTAGGGTCCGTCGATGCTGCTGCAGCTGAACTTTCGGGAGCGAGGGTAGTACGATCCAGAACCGTAGCTGAAAGGGTCATAACAGATGCTGCCACGCCTGGATCCATACCCCAATCCGTAACGCTGGCCGTAACCATAACCCCCATAATGTTGTGGTGGGAAGTAACCGCGGCCATACCCATAACCGCCATAATGGATTGGTGAGTAGCTGCCACGGCCATAACCACCCCAGTAGGTCTGTGGGTGGTAGCTATGGCCATAAGATGGATAATAGCCGATGCGTTGGCCAGAACCTCCATAGCAGCTACCGGAAGAGAAACTTCCACGGCGGAATGGCTCCCAGTACCTCTGGTGTCTGTAGAGGCTCATTTTGTTTATGGTGGAGTTAGATCTGAAATGGAACAACATGGACAAAAAATGTAGGCTCTGAACTGGAAACTTCACATGTGACTAAAGAACTTTGAACAATTTGATATTTTAGTGACTTTTGCATGCATTCTCCTTCATTAGGACTTTATTAGCAAGGCCACCAATATTTCAAAAATTGAAATAATTCTTCAGAACTTGAACCAAAATGACCCTTATTCTTACTGCGAGGACAACAGCCTAAGGGGCCATTTGTGTATGTTGCTGAAGGCCAGTCTCTTTCTGCTTTATCTTAGGCTGATTCCGCATGGGCCAAAAACAGCCGTGTGAAAACGGTGTGAAAACAGAATAAACCCTTTTACACCATTTTCGCACAGTTTTCACACTGCTGTTTTTGGCCCATGCGGAATCAGCCTTTAATTGTTCCAATTAACTTCCTATTCTAAAACAGTTTAGTAGTGTTTCATGGCAAGTGTCACAGTGGATTGTGACATCATAAAGTTGGTGAAAGTTCAGCATTGTCAACTATTTTTTTAATTAAATGGAAAAAAGACTATAGGGGGAACGGAAGAGAAGCAGTGTGTAACATACCTCATCCAGAATATCCCAATGTGCAAAGTATAGATTTTGTTTAACCAGAAATCTCACTGCCTTCTCATCCACTTGTCCTAAACTATTTATGTATTTGTTTGTTTGTTTGTTTCAATTTATATAGAGATCGGGGCAGCTTGCAAAATTAGAAACAACAGCAAAAATATCATTTTATAAAACAATAATAAAAAGGATAGTAACCCCCAACCAGCAGCTTCTAAAAAAGACATTATGGGAAGGAAGAAGAAGAAGAAGAAGAAGAAGAAGAAGAAGAAGAAGAAGAAGAAGAAGAAGAAGAAGAAGAAGAAGAAGAAGAAGACAAAGAAGGAGAAAAAGGAGAAAAAGAAGGAGAAAAAGGAGAAAAAGAAGAAGAAGAAGAAGAGGAGGAGGAGGAGGAGGAGGAGGAGGAGGAGGAGTTTGGATTTATATCCCCCCTTTCTCTCCTGCAGGAGACTCAAAGGGGCTTACAATCTCCTTGCCCTTCCCCCCTCACAAAAAACACCCTGTGAGGTGGGTGGGGCTGAGAGAGCTCCGAGAAGCTGTGACTAGCCCAAGGTCACCCAGCTGGCATGTGTGGGAGTGTACAGGCTAATCTGAATTCCCCAGATAAAGCCTCCACAGCTCAGGCGGCAGAGCTGGGAATCAACCCGGTTCCTCCAGATTAGATACACAAGCTCTTAACCTCCTACACCACTGCCAAGGCCTGGGTGAATAGGAATTTTTTTTGCCAGATGCCAAAACCCATAAAGGGTTGATATTTGGTGTATTTCCATGGGGAGGCTTTTCCATAGTCTGGGGCCTGTCATGGAGAAAGCCCTCCCACATACTCCCTTCCCCTGCATCTTGGGCTGGGAAGGAACCACCGGGACAGCCCCTCCTGGGCCTCAACGTTTGGACAGGTCCATACACTGGTGTAATGCCCATTGGGCAAGGTGGGCAGCTGCCCAGGGCATCACCTTGTGGGGGGCATCAAAATGCTGGTTTCGTTTTTGGGTATTTTAGTGGTTTTCCATTTTTGGTCTTCAGGGAGTGCAGTTTTTAGGCTAGCAGCACCAAAATTTCAGCGTATCATCAGGAGACTGTCCTTATGCTACCCCCCAAGTTCGGTGAGGTTTGGTTCAGGGAGTCCAACGTTGTGGACTCCCAAAGGGGGTGCCCCTATCCCCCATTGTTTCCAATGGGAGCTAATAGGAGATGGGGGCTACAGTTTTGAGGGTCCATAACTTTGGCCCCCCTGAACCAAACTGCACCAAACTTGGGGGGTATCATTAGGGCAGTATTCTGATGAGACCCTGAAAGTTTTGAGACTGTGCCTTCAGAAATGTGCCCCCCACAGCCTGCAACCCCATTGACAGCAATGCAGAAAACTCAATGCAAAACAAAGATTCTTGGGCAAATTTCTAGGATGTTCCTGCAGGGGGTGCATTTTTGGGTGTATCAGCACCAAAATTTCAGGGTATCATCTGGAGATGATGGCACCCCCCAAGTTTGGTGCAGTTTGGTTCAGGGGGGCAAAAGTTATGGACCCTCAAAATTGTAGCCCCCATCTCCTATTAGCTCCCATTGGAAACAATGGGGGATGGGGCACCCCCTTTGGAAGTCCATAACTTTGGACTCCTTGAACCAAACCTCACCAAACTTGGGGAGTAGCATAAGGACAGTCTTCTGATGATATGCTGAAATTTTGGCGCTGATATGTCTAAAAATGCACCCCTGCAGGCACCAATGTCCTTGTGCAAAAAAAAATTGGTCGTGGTAGAGTGGCCGCCCATTGGGGGGGTGGGCATCCAACTCAGGTTTTGCCCAGGGCTACAGTTTGCCCAGGGCTGCCTCGTTACGCCCCTGGGGAGAGTGTCATAAGCCATTGTAGACAACTGTAGTTGTGTAAATGAAATCAATAAATTCTTTTTTTTAGTTCTCTGAACTGTAATCAAGTCCAAGAGAAAAGGGGGAGTATAAAAATTTAATAAAATAAAATAAATGATAAAATAATCTCATTAAACATGCACAGGACTGCAGCCTTAGAATAAATTCTTTGAGGGGACATCTGAAATCAAAACAGTCCCTTTGCAATTCAATCAACAAGGGTTTCATCCTCTCAGCTGACACATTGATAGGAAGTTTAAACATATGAAAGAAATTGAGTATTGACTTGGCTTTTGTAATTTGATGACAGTAGGTCATCAATTCCCAAGGAAGGCAAATTCAGAGGCTCATTCCGCACATGCAGAATAATGCACTTTCAAACTGCTTTCAGTGCTCTTTGAAGCTGTGCGGAATAGCAAAATCCACTTGCAAACAGTTGTGAAAGTGGTTTGAAAATGCATTATTTTGCGTGTGTGTAAGGGGCCAGAGATTTATTTTAAGGTCTGCAGGCAACATTCTCTTGACATTAGAATAATTGAGAGCAGGAAGCATCATAAAGAAAGAAATCAACTGAGGCTACAGAGACTGTTTTCAAGACCCAACCAAAATTTTAAGGAAAAAAAAGAATTGTCAAAGAGACATTTGAAGAAGCACAAGAGCAACTGGATCAAAAAGGAACTTACTTGCTTTTCTGAAGAACGAAGAGCTCTGGTGAAGTTGTTGGTGGAACTGAAGATGGACTGTCCTTTTATACGCTCTCCGGGACACTCTTTTGACTATGAGCAATCTTTTCCCTGTAACATTTTTTGAAAACACTAATTAATTATCAACCCAGTTGTGTCACATTCAGTCGCACAGATGTAATGGCATAATCGTTTTAATTGTTCTTCCGCCCCCATTTGAAGTTATTATCCTATCAAAGGCAACTTAGCATCTAAGATGCGCCAACACTTTCCTGTTCTCTTACATATTAATGAACTTGTAGGAAGGCTAATACCTGCTCCAGGACGGCCATTTTGACTACCTGTTCAGTATGATGGATGAGGCCAGCCTGATGCTAGAAATCATTTTGTTTGAGAATAGTGTTGCCCAAAGCCAACATGTGAGATGTGCGACAAAAGGTTTTGACTCAAGTTTTCATGTCCAGAACAGCGAACAATGGTTGTTCACTAGATCTCTGAATATGACTTGCAACAGATCCCAGTTAGGACAGCCAGGGCGATAGGACCACTCCTTACAACCCATCTTCAGTAGCTCACAGCTTGCTTTCACCCCTTAAAATGATTCCTGTCACCTTTATGTTATTTTTCTTTTCTTTTCTTGGAATGTTGTGTTGAACTGATGCTTCAATGCTTCACAGACTCATGCTACATTCTGTACTCCTTGCATATTCAGTGCCTGCGCCTATAAAAGAACAAATAGAGAAATGCTGCAAATAAACAGATGAGGGAGAACTGAATGAGCTCAGAAAATGGCACTGAGGAGTAAGTTCAGGGAAGCAGAGAAGCATGGAAAACGTAGTCAATATATCGCACAGCAACTGAAGACGTTTTCAAAATGTTTCAGCCAGAGAAGTGTTTTAAAAGGGGATTCATTGAAAACATTTTGAGGCTGGAAATAGAACATTTTGAGGCTGGGGGTTAAAACAAAAGCCATGCAAAACTCCATGGAGGAAACGTTTTCTCTCCTGCCTCAAAATGTTTTAAAGGGTTTGTGCAGAAAAAGGCCATTGTCACACATCAACACAACTCTGTAGCAATGACCCAGAGTCCCCAATCCAGGAGTCCCCAACCTTTTGTTGGCATTTGAGCACCTTTGAAATGCTGACACAGGATGTGGGGGGAAACAAGATGGCTGCCTCCAGAGGCAAGGCCATCCACAATATGGCCACTACAGAAAGCAGTGTGTGCATTCACTTACACATGCACACACACATAGGGGAAAGCAAAGTACAAACGAGGTGTAATTAAAAAAACAATAACACTGCAATAACAAGACAGAAAATAAAACCAATATGTTGCTGGCCGCTGCCACAGAAATATTAGTTTAATCTGCACAGCCAGTCAGATATCCAGTGGCCAATCAGTGAGAGCCTTATTTGATACCACTTGTTTTCTTAAAAAATAACCAGTTGGGCCAGGAAAGTTGGTGGTGGGCGCCCTGGGTCCCATGGGCACCGTGTCCAAGACCCCTGCTCTAAACCATAGTGATTAGACAGATTGCTTGAGCATCACAGAGATGTGCAACATCGTATCCAGTTACACTGCCGGAGGTGATATTGTGGCTTAACCACAACAGCAGTTTTTCTCCACAATTTTTGTCCTGCTGCTGCTGCTCCAGGCAGCAATGGGCAGTGACAGCAGGAAGAAGGAGATGTCCTGCTATAAGAGCAGGCCTGATCTCTTAAGTACTCATGCAATACTGTGGCGATAGTTAAAATTCTTGGTTTCTGTGTGCAGAGAAGGCGGATAGAAACAGTTTTATCTCCCTTTCCCATAATGCAGCCAAAAGGAAATTCTTCTTTACACAATTACTAATCTACTCCCAGTGGTTGTAGTGACCGCTGTGATCTCAGATGGCTTTGAAAGGTTGTTAAACAGATTCCAGAAATAGAACTGAAAGTAGCATTGGCTGCCAGCAAAGGTGATGATCAGGAACCTCTTTCTTGAAAATGTGGAAGTGGATAAGATAATAGTTTTCATCTGAAAATACTTTTTTTTAATTTTAAGAAATGTGTTTTTCCCTCCTCAGTTGCCTTTGGAGCAGCAGTGGCATAGGAGGTAAAGAGCTCGTGTATCTAATCTGGAGGAACCGGGTTTGATTCCCCGCTCTTCCGCCTGAGCTGTGGAGGCTTATCTGGGGAATTCAGATTAGCCTGTACACTCCCACACACACCAGCTGGGTGACCTTGGGCTAGTCACAGTTCTTCTGAGCTCTCTCAGCCCCACCTACCTCACAGGGTGTTTGTTGTGAAGGGGGGAGAGCAAGGAGATTGGAAGCCCCTTTGAGTCTCCTACAGGAGAGAAAGGGGGGATATAAATCCAAACTCTTCTTCTTCTTCTGTATAGTTCCCTTAGTTCAGGATAATTGGGTCAAAGGGAAGAGTTCCTAAGTTAACTGAAGGCTAGACTAGGTGTATTAATTGCTATTAACTTTTACATGCAGAGGTAATATGCATTCTGACTCCCTAATGTTCGGGATAAACAGCAAGGATGGGTGTCATTTCCATAACTTGCCAATGAGTTAATGGAGGGCATTTGGGCGATTTTTCCCAGAAAGAGAATTCTGGACTAGAAGAAGCCTCAGTGTAAACCAGTAGGGCAGTATTTACATCATCTAGCTTTAAAAGGGGCTTGGACAGATTTATGGAGGAGAAGTCGATCTATGGCTACCAATCTTGATCCTCCTTGATCTCACATTGCAAATGCCTTAGCAGACCAGGTGCTCAGGAGCAGCAGAAGCAGAAGGCCATTGCTTTTACATGCTGCACGTGAGCTCCCAAAGGCACCTGGTGGGCCACTGCGAGTAGCAGAGTTCTGGACTAGATGGACTCTGGTCTGATCCAGCAGCTAGTTCTTATGTTCTTATGTTCTTATTTGGAGGACTGGACAAGGGAGTCAAGACTGTTGGTTTGATTGGAAAATCAACTGGTCGCATGTAGTCCCCGCGAAGTGAACAAAATTTCTATAGGACACGGAATCACACAAAACACATCCTTATGAGAGATTACTACCCTTCACCCATCTGTACCCATACATCTCTGCACCCATCCTATGGTCACTTTAGGAGGCACTGCTGTGAGAAGTCTTACTCTCTAAAGGACATCTGATGGTACAAATGAACAAAAGAAGCTGTCTTATCCTGGTCTGTTCTGCACGACACAAATAAAATGTTTTGAGGCAAGAAATACAATGTTGCTTCCAAGGAGTGCCACGACATTTTTAACTCCAACCATTTTATTCCCAGCCTGAACATGTCTTATTTGCCTGCTGTTCCCTAGCGATTCTAGTGTGAAAACATTTTGGAAATGAAGGCTTTCATGGCTGGATTCAACTGGTTTTTGGGGGTTTTCCGGGCTGTGCGGCCGAGGTCTGGTAAATCTTGCTCCTAACGTTTCGCCAGCATCTGTGGCTGGCATCTTCAGAGGTGTATCACAGCGGGAAGTCTGTTACACGTAAAACCTTTTTAAAAGGTTTGCACAACGTTGGCGAAATGTTTTCAGGGGGTTCTGCTGAAAGGACCACTGAATCACCAGGACCACCAGGGGGCATCCATTGAAAATGCTGGGGGGGAAGGATTAGGACTAATAAAAGGAAACGCTTCTTCACGCCACGTGTGATTGGCGTTTGGAATATGCTGCCACGGGAGGTGGTGATGGTTACTAACCTGGATGGCTTTAAAAGGGGCTTGCACAGATTTATGGAGGAGAAGTCGATCTATGGCTCCCAATCTTGATCCTCCTTGATCTCAGATTGCAAATGCCTGAGCAGACCAGGTGCTCGAGAGCAGCAGCCGCAGAAGGCCATTGCTTTCACCTCCTGCAGGTGAGCTCCCGAAGGCACCTGGTGGGCCACTGCGAGTAGCAGAGTGCTGGACTAGATGGACTCTGGTCTGATCCAGCAGGCTAGTTCTTATGTTCTTATGTAGGGGTATTTCCACAGAGGAAGCAGGTGTTCCTACCTTAGACCCTGCCACAGATTATGTGTGAAATAAGCAGTTCTGAAACCTGCATAAGGAGGATAGTAATATATTCGGAACCATGGTGGAAGAGACAATTGAATACATGTACACAATCCATTTTATCAATGCCAACATTTTGGGCTGTGGATTACATATTTCTTATGAATCAAAACCTTGAACCATCAAAGTCAGTTTGGTCTACTCAGATTGGCAGTAGTTTGCCATGTTTATTGAGTTCACAAATGTATATGTTACTTTTCCTCTCTCTTTAAAAAACACATATTTCCAAGGGGATATATAGTAAAAAAATACACAATAAGTAAAAGTGATTGAACAACTTAGAAACCAAACACCAATTTTAAAGTCAACAGAGATGCAAAAATGACAAAAATATGATCGTGAAACAAATGGAGAGCCTAGGAAGGTATGTATTGTATACTTCTAGTAGTGATTTGCTTACTGACGTTATTCAGAGTTTGTGGCTGGCATCTTCAGAGGATTCTCTGAAGATGCCAGCCACAGATGCAGGCAAAACGTCAGGAGAGAATGCTGCAAGAACACGGCCATACAGCCCAGAAACCACACAGCACCCCAGTGATTCCGGCCATGAAAGCCATCGACAATACATAGAACTCCCACTGATTATAGTCACTGAGCATAAGTTGAACATTAAAAAGTCTTGGTGGTGCCAACCTGAGACCTAAAAGATACAACTCTAGGTGTCTGCAAGATCTATGTCTGTCAAGAGGATATGTTTGAAGTCTATAAAATTATGCATGGGGTAGAAAATGTTGACAGAGAGATTTTTTTTCTCTTTCTCACAATACTAGAACCAGGGGGCATACATTGAAAATGCTGGGGGGAAGAATTAGGACTAATAAAAGGAAACACTTCTTCATGCAATGTGTGGTTGGTGTTTGGAATATGCTGCCACAGGAGGTGGTGATGGCCACTAACCTGGATAGCTTTAAAAGGGGCTTGGACAGATTTATGGAGGAGAAGTCGATCTCTGGCTACCAATCTTGATCCTCCTTGATCTCAGATTGCAAATGCCTTAACAGTCCAGGTGCTCGGGAGCAACAGCCGCAGAAGGCCATTGCTTTCACCTCCTGCACGTGAGCTCCCAAGGGCACCTGGTGGGCCACTGCGAGTAGCAGAGTGCTGGACTAGATGGATTCTGGTCTGATCCAGCTGGCTTTTCTTATGTTCTTATGTTCTTATGATCTGGCAAAAAGGATGCTACCATTGAAAATCCTCTTCCTGTAGATGCCACTTACTTAATATGAAAATAACACTATCAAGAAATGATAATGCAAATCTCATATTTGGAGCGGATCTGTGTGGGATGACTTTGAAGTACCTGGCCCACCACCATTCGGGATAAAATATGACTTGCATGGCACCCAGCAATATGCAGATTTTAAATAAATAATATGAGATGCATTATATCTGTGTATAAGATGCCAGAGATTCACAATCAGGGAGCAGGAATTTCCACCATTCTGTATTTGTGGGCTTTCTGGAAACATCTGTCTGGGCACTGTTACAGACAGGATGCAGGACACCAGCTGGATACAGCAAGGCAGCACTTAGATGCTCACCTCCACAAAACTAATGAATATGCAAAACAGCTGACGCCCAGTTCCTCCAGCATAACAGTATGAAACGGCCTTTCCAATCTTTTGCAATTCCACTATGACTCGGCATGACCTGTATGCAAAAGCAGGTCAGGGGCCCTACGCCTGAGAGTACGCGGGATAATGATTGGCACTGCCCTGCTGTTGGGAAGATAAAACCACTTGATGACAGGAGGATATCAAGAGCTTAAAAGAGAGGGCAGGTGAAGCCAGGTGATAAGGGTGGGATGTAGGATGAAAGGCAAGGAGGAGGATGCTGACTAGGTGGAACCGCAGTGGGGAGGGGCAGTTACTAATCCTAGTAACTGATTGATGGGGGAATCAGGCCTGTAAACAAGAGCTAGGAATTGGCAAGGCAGGGCAAAGCTAGGTAATCCAATGTGGCATAGAAAATTCTTGGCAAATAAGGAATGAACACTTGTTCCCATAGATATTACTTCACTGCCTCCAAAGTGTCTTTCCCCCTTTTTCCCCCTTTTCTTTTTTTAAAATATACTTTATTGATTAAAAAAGAAGAATTCCATTGTAGTAATGCACTGCTGACCCAGCAGCACCGTGGTAGAACGTTGGGACGCCAACGGACTCTAATGGGTCTTGTTGGTCGTGACCGCACCCCACTCCTCATCCTCCCATGAGTCACGGGTCATGAACTGTCTGGCCCCCCCACCGGGCGCAGGGACAATGGTCTTGCCCCCAGGTGAGGATTAGGCTTCAGACGCTTTTACGCCCCTCCTCAAGATCGTAGCCAGGTGAGATCTGGCGTATCACATGATGATCTCCCCGACCTCCGCCTCCGCCAGCTTCCTCCCGAACTCCCCCGTCCTCCCTCCTACACCATAGCCTGAACAACAAAGGTGCCAGGAACCGCAGCACGGAGACTCCGCTTAGGAACACGGACTCCTCCGGCTTCCCCGCTGCTGGCATGCATCTCCCACTAGATGCTACCTGCGCCTCTCGCTCTTCGCTCTTTACCGCTTCGACCACGGGTCGCACTCAAGGCTGGTGCCAAACCCGGAATCCTCGGGAACTCTTCACCCTGCTCACCGGCCGCCTCTGGGAAGGGCTGACATACCGGGTCCGCTGGATCGGCGATCCAGGGACCACTTGCTTCGGGTGATCGCCTGTCCTCTGATCAAGGCGAGATCCAGAGACATCGCTGGGCCCTAGACACTCTCTCAGTCCGACGGAACACCAGGTGAGTATGGGAGCTGGTAAAAGCAGGCCTTAGTGACAAGCATCGCTAGACTAACCACAGTGCTAGCGAAATGCTGCAGGGTCCCTGTAGAGAAGGGAGCTGGGCGCAAAACAGGTTGAGGAGATTGGAAGCTGCGTCCATGTACCCAGAGGGGGACATTGAATCTTACACTGGGAAACACATCGGGCGACTTCTTCAGACACAGAGCCTCTACAGCCATGTCGCTGCTACTGACGCGGAGTACAATGTTTTGTCGCCATCAGCCTGCAGACCTATGGCTCCCTTGCTGTAGGTCAGCCCTTCTTTTTTCGATCTTTCACCTTCACTCTCAACCTGGAATTTCTCTATCCACTAAATTGGACTTCGTCCTCCTTCTGCCCTTTGCTCCTTCTTCATTCCAACTTCCGCTGGCTCAGTCAGCCTCCCCTTGTTCACTTTCATTTTCTCCGGCCGCCAGACCTCAGCCATCGTGAATGGCGCTGGTTCTCAGAACTGCAGAGCCGTATTAGCCAATGCATCTGCAGAAGAAAGAAACTCTGACGGAAGACGATGCCGATATCCTTGCATTGTGGCCCCACCACTACAGATACCGGGGAGGGATGCGGTATAGTTTGGTGGCTGTCGAGACCGCCCCTTGAGCTATAATATTCTCACCGAAATTCGCGAAAAGCGAAGCGGGACGGGAGTCACTCAGCTCTCTATGTGAGAAGTGCTGCATGCTCGAGGCAGTCATGAGGAGTCACTTTAATGGTTCCGGACGACTGGAAGCACTTCACCTTCCTGCATGCCTCCTGAGCCCTGCACAATTTGTGATCTGGGAGAGCGAAGTTCCGCCAGCAATGCTCTTAGCAGGGCAACCGCCTCCTCGGGCGGCTGCACCGCCGCACACAACTTTACGGGCTTCGATGCCTCAGTAACCCTAACAATCAGGATGACCTTGCCTGAGGCTTGGCTCCCCACGGTCGCCTTGAGTGCTTTACAAGGCTTGTCAGGGGTCCCCAATTCTGGCTAGCCCATACAGAGCTTCCTCCACCATCCGCAAAACCCCAAGAACCCTATGCCGAGTTTGTGAGCAGGCTCCAGGAAGCTCTCAAGAGGCAGGTTGATAATCTAAGAGGCCTCCAGGGCGCAACTCCTGGCATCTTGCTAAGGAGAACGCCTCCGCTGGAGTGCCGCAGCAATCACAGGCCTAGGTAAGAACCCTGAACTGGCCGGGACATGCTTAAGGCTTGCTAGATATCGGGTCTTCACCACGCTGGACTCCTCCTGGTCATGGGTTCTCTCCATTGCTAGGGAAACAGCCCAGGCAGATGTTTCACTAAGCCACCAGTCCGACATCTGTGAAGATTGCAGGGTTGCCCAGTAGGGGGCCTACAACTGGCACTGAGGGGGGTCTCCAAGGGAGAGGGACCCCAGGGAGGCTCCGGCCCCCCAGCCTCTCTCCACCTTTTAAACAAGAACTATCCCTATTGTGGGGCCACTGACTCCTCGCCGCCTGAGTCTGCCAGACACCCCTGTGTGGGCGGCATCCTGCAGGAACGGCCTTCACGAGGGCAGCCGGGTGACCAAGTGGCTCCTACGCCCCAAGAGCATCCCACCACGCACTCCACACAGCTCAGAGGCCCAGGTGAACCTCTAGGGGTGCGGGGAGCCTGCACGGGCTATCAGCTTAAGTGGACCGGGCGGCCTGGATCAGTGGGCCGGGCTGGGCACATTTGGGCACCTGAAGAGAAGGGAGCAGGCCACACCGAAGCTCCCCCCAGAATGGGCTGCAACTCATCACCTCCCATTGCCATGGGAGAGCTCTCGAGACGGTAAGCCTCCGGGCCCCCACTGCCCTCCCCTCACATGGACCACGCACACCCCAGTATGGGTAGAACAGTGGCCACTGCCCAGAGAGAGAAATTGACTGCCATGCACCAACTCAAGGAGGGTCGCTGGCCGCTGTGGGGCCACATTGAGACCTCAACATCACCATGGAACACACCTGTCTTTGCACAAGAAGAGTACATGCATGACAGCACAGGATCTCAGGAGCAGTAAATGCCTACATCCAACCCATGGGCTCCTCTTCAATGCGGGTTTACCTAACCCCAACATTATCCCTCGGACTACCAGTAGGTCCTGGTTGTTGACCTGAAGGATTGTTTCTTTTGTATTCTCTCTCCCAAGACCGAAAGTACATTTCCTGCCACGGGTGGCCGGGTGCTTAATCATCAGCAGCCCACAGCCAGATACCAATGGAAAGTATTGCCCCAGGGAATACCAACATTCCCACCTTGCGTCAGTTCTTCAGTCTATCACTCTAGTTCCCCCCCGCTACCAAAGCTCGAGCTATAGTCATCCATTATGGATGATATCCTAGTAGCCGCAGACCACTATCCTCTGCAGTGGTGCAACGCTGCTACCGCACGCTAAAACAGTCAGGCCTTACATCGCCTCCCAAAGGTAGAAGAACGAGCTATTCTTGTATCTGGGGTAATAAACTCTCCACCTCCTACCTGCCCCTGTCATACCAGAGATGCAAACCTAGACACGCCTAATACCCTCCAGCTGCAGTAGCTGCCTGAACCCTAACTGGTCCGGCCCCTTCTTTGCCCTCACCACCTCCTGCTCAGCTCCCCTTGTTCTCGCTTGCATCTCCCGGCCAAAAAATCCAGGATCCAACTCACCCAAAGCACAAGGACGCCTTCGGCAGTAAGGGAGGTCCCAGTCTGGCCGATGGGTGGATCGGGTCCCTCCTCAAGGATCAACAACCCTCCCTCTTCCTCTTGAACACCCCTCTCCCAACCGGAGTCCTAGGGTACACACGGCCGCTTACAAACCTTCTTGGTCGTAATTTGGCTCTACCTACCCCATGTGCCCGGCAAAAATCTTCCACCCCTGGCCAGCTTTACGCAGATCTCATCAACCAAGGGCGCCAGCGACTATGGTAATGGTGGGTGGACCCCGAAGATCACCGCCATGCCTCTAAACAGAACAGAATTCCAGCATCTCTTGAACGCTTCCTCACCCTCCAGCTGGCTCCTAGAAGATTTCGTGGGGAGATCCTCTTCCACCTCCCCAGACCCTCGCCACTCTCTCCACTCTGGCCTCTGTCCCGCTCGGCCTTTTAGCTGCCTCTGTCCCACTCCAAGGCGCCTCCCACCATCTCGGCTGACGGGGTAAAGGTTACGCATTGCATTTCAACAAATGGTCAATGGTAGACTGCTTACACGTTTCAAGCCTCCTCACTTCAACGGAGCTGGTCCGCTGCCATTCTGGCTCTTCAAACTTTCCCCCCCAACCTTTTCAACCTTTTGGTCGTATTCCCAATACGCGGGCGCACGTGATCGCCTTCACCTACCGGAGCCTATGGGTCTCCGACCCATTCTTTAAACTTTCATGAGTCTCTTCTCCTGACACACGGAACCTACTAGCATCCAGAACCTCTCAATACTTCAGAGGGCTATATGCAGCCACACACGCCATTCCCAGGCTCCCTCAGCGAGGGTAGAACCAGCACGCAGACAACGCTTACCCAATATTCCACCCTCTCCGACCGCTTCCAGTCACACGACGCACCAGGGGCAAAAGCACCGCCTCATCCTGTAGCATCCCCTCAACCACAGGCACAATCCATCGCTAAATCTTGTGCTCACGTGCTCACGCCTTGGGTTCCCTCGCCAGACCCCCCGGGTAAACCCGGTGGGGGCCCTCTGCAAATGACTTGTGGCAAATGGATCGTAACCCTGGTCCTCCCCGCCCCTAGCTCCTGGAAGCACCTACATGTAACTATAGATACCTACTCGGCACGCCTGGGCCACACCACCCGAGGCTAAACAACCAATCACGCTATCCAGCACCTCTTTGCATGCATAACTGCTACAATACCGGGCTTAAAACGGACAACGCCAAGATATTCTTCCGCCGCTACGCTCCAGTTCTCTGCACCACCGGGGAATCGTGTTAACACACGGAATTCCTACAACAGCACCCTGCAAGTAATCGTTGAGAGAGCAAATCGCAACTTCAAAGAAATTTTAGCCAGACAACTAAAGAAAGGGAGGTAGCCCCCCCATTTAGGCCACATACAACAAACAGTTTCAAAAGTACTCTTCACCATCAATCATTTAAATCTGTCATTTCTACCATCAGGGCAAATAGATCACCCCCCTCTGTGAAAGACACTCCCAGGCAGTCAGACCTCCCCCACTTTGGTCTACTACTGCCAGCTCCTAGATCGAATCCCATAAATGGGCCTCCCTCATAACCTGGGAAGGGTATGCTTCAGTCCTTCCCTACAGGTGTCCCTTCTATGGATTCCCAGCCTGGACATAAACCGGGACCGGGCCGGGAGGAACGATGCCAAACGGCCAGGCCACACCACGAAGATGGAACAGGTCCCCTGGAGTACCCCCTGGCCCCATAGCTTCAGCAGACTTACAATCAGCATCGAACGTAATTCAAGATCCAGAGGGATCCGCTTAAACCTCAAGACTCCCGTGAGCAGCCGGGCTCCGCCTCTAGGACGCCCAAGAATCCCAAAGCTGCAGCCTCTGGGCGGCTATCACTCGCGGATTTTACAGCCAGTCAGCAGCTACTCATACAACTACCCCCCCACCGTGACAATCGGTCACCCCTGCAGGATCTCTATCTACAACCGCCATCCTCCCTTCTCCCCACCGGGCTGGAATTTGAACCACAGCCGGGAACATCCCTGATAGGTTAACTTGAACTCTCCGCTTGTTTCAGCCAATTTGAACATTGTCGGAATATCGCTTTCTTTACAACCTTGCTCGCAGAAGAACTCAACTTGTAACGCTTAAAGACTATCAGTACTTCTACAACTCTTAGAAATCCATGGACTCTAACGCCATCACTCTATAGTTTTGGTAGTCAAACAGCAAGAGCCATGCATTGACAATTATGCAAACTACTGGCTGCCTTCTTTCCGTACATCACCCAGCCTATGTATCATTTAGCCATGTTTTATTGTTAAAATTTATTGCATTGCCCAATTCTTTTGAAGTTATGTTATTCGCTATTGCTGCATTTCCTACTCTTCTGTCTGTCTTCTGTTGACTTTCTGGCTGCTACTTACCATCGGCCCTACCCTAGGTTCCACCCCAGGAGCCCGGACGCCACTACTGGCCTGCATTTGCCTCGGGGATCCTCCGTCGGAACGGAGCAAGCGGGTCGCCTTCCAAAGTGGGAGTCTGTCTCCTCGCGAATCCCCTGTGGGAGCCCCCCCGGACTTATTTCCTGTACTATTGGCCAGCTGGCTCTGTTCATGGGTCCACCACTCCACCTTTCATTGCCCTGGATGCCCTGGCCTCCGAAAGCAAACAAGAACTTCGTTAAGCCACTTTAGATAATCGTGTCAGCTTATTGACTGCATCACCAAAGCGTGAGAATGTACATAATATGTGTTGTTTTAATCTTCCTGATGATTCCCAATTGATTACGTGAGCTGCAAGAAGTTGTATCTAATCTTGAAATATTATGTTCTGTCTTCTGATTGGTGGTCAGCCCTCTGGAGCTGGCTGCCGGGAGGATGGTTGAGTGCTATTGTACAGCTCTGCATTGGTTTAATTGTGTGCCCTGCTATCGGATCTTGTTTCGCCCAATGCGTGTCTAATGTTGCTACCTGCAACGTGTGTAAGTAGCTTCTCCCTCGACTTTCCCTTACCCTCAACCAAGTTCTTAATAATGTTACACAAGCAGCTTGGTCAGTCTTGACTAGACGGGCGGAGGAGACAAGCGCCCCTTTAAATCAGCCTCTTTAGCATTCTCGCTGTCCCCCTTTTTCTAAAATGTAAAAAAGGAGGAGATGGAGTAATGCACTGCTGACCTAGCAGCACCGGTGGTAGAACGCTAGGACGCCAATGGACCTACGGCCCTTGCTGAGGTCGCACCGCACCCCCACTCCTCATCCCCCCATGAGTCACGGGTCATGAACTGTCTGGCTTCAATCACCGGGCGCAGGGACAGTGGTCTTGCCCCCAGGTGAGGATTAGGCTCAGACGCTTTTACAGCTTCCTCTCCTTGCATGTAGCCAGGTGAGATCATGCATCACATGATGATCTCCGCGACCTCCCGCCTCCCCGCTCCTCCCGGAACTCCTCCCGGTCCTCCCTCCTACACGCCCCCGATAGAATAACAATAAAAGGTGCCAGGAACCGGCAGACGGGAGACTCGCTAGGAACACGGACCTCCGGGCTCCCACTGCTGGCGATCTCCACCAGATGTTATCTCCGCGTCTCGTCTCGTTCTTACGCTGACCACGTGGGTCGACTACATTCCATATTGGGGTGGGGAAGGGGAGGGGAAAGTGCAGAATTCCAAAAGGGTAAACAGGTAAAGGGGAAAACAATTTGTAAATAAGGAAGAAAGAAAAAACTTAAGAAAAGGGGAAAAAACAGAGATATGAAAAGAACAATGAAAAAAAATTATGCATAGTACAGCTATAATCTAATTTCCCGTCTTAATTTCAATACCTTGTCATTTGGTAAATAACAAAAAGAAAAAGCGAATTCTCCTTCAATCTCCGGTTTATAACACAATCAAAATCTCTTTTGATACAATCCTAGCTGGTGCTGGCAGGGGATGATGGGAACTTTAGTTCATAACATCTGGAGGGCCACGAGTTTGACACCTGTGGTCTAGACCAATATAGGTCAGCCCTCTCCTAAGTTCTGTAACAAATCATCATAATTCATCAACTCATCTAAAAAGTTGTATACATATTTCCAATTACATCTTATTCTAATCTATCTAACAGGTAAACAGTTCAGTCAGTTAATAATCGATTGGGAGTAGAACTGCATCTGCATCTTTACACATGAACAGAATCCATAATTGCCAATTACCTGGCAAGGAAGACACCATGATCACATTTCCTTTTAAAAGGTATCCTGTGACATCCGCATTCTGATCTAGCAATGTCAGCCAAAGCTAACATCCAGATCCCAGAGATCAGTTCTCCTGGAAAAAATGGATGCTTTGGAGGTTGGATTCCATGGGATTATACCCTACTGGGAGTTCTGGTTCTTTCCAGGCTCTACTCCCAAATCTCCAAGAGTTTTCCAACCTGCATCTGGCATCCCTACCGCCTAATTCCCCTCCAATGATTGAGTGGACTTGGCAACCGTATGCAGAGTGGGATTATAGCCAGTGGTGGGATCCAAAAATTTTAGTAACAGGTTCCCTTGCCAGCCCCCCCCCCTCAGCAAAGGGGGCAGAGGCGTACCTAGGAAAAGCTGAGTTGGATGCCCCCCCATGGGCAGCCACCCCACCAAGACCCCCCAAAGATTTTTTGCACCAGGTCATTTCTAAATCATCATCACATTATAGAAAATGCCCCAACTCACAAATCTGAACACAGCAATGGTGAAACACACAGGTTCTTTGATAGAGACGGGTGAGATAAAAGGTACGAAAGGCTGAGAATCAATGAATTGCAGAACCTGAAAGGGATTAACCCAGTTCAGGGAGTTACATTATTAGTCGCAATTGCTATATGGAACCTTCACTTTCAAAGGCAGGATGCCTCTCAGGGAGGCGAGGGCATGGAGATGGAAAAGTGGACCCAATTAGTAACCCCCTCTCGGCACACACAAAATAATTAATAGCCCACTCTCGGGAACTGGTGAGAACCTGCTGGATCCCACCTCTGATTAAAGCACAGAAGCAAGTGTCTTCCTCTCTCCCCACATTCAGTTTCTCCTTGTGAGTTGCAAACACTCATTCCATGCTCAGCTGCCTTGTGTCACTTTCCAGCCACTTTCAAAATAATTTGGATAGTAATTCCTTTCATCAAAAAGGATTCTGTACATGTCACAGTGAGATGTGCTTCTCTCCATGATACAATCTGCTCAGACAGGCAGTAGCTTCCCAGCATCTCAGCCAGAGATCTTTCACATCGCCTACTGACAAATCTGTTAACTGGAGATGCTAGGAATTGAAGCTGAAACCTGCTCCTTAGCAAGCAGCTGCTGTAACTCTGGACATCAGCCTTTCCACTAGGAGAGAGTACAGAGAGAACTGTAACTGGCACAAGGTCACGCAGCAGGCTTCATGTGAAGAAGCTGGGAAAACAAACCCAGTTCTTCAGATTAGAGTCTGCCACACTTAACCACTATGCCAAACTGGCTCAAATCACCAACTTCCCCCACTTCTGGCTGTGATGGGTTTTCTGGGCTGTGTGGTCCTAACATTTCATCCGCATCTATGGCTGACATCTTCTGAGGGTGAAACAGTGACATGTGTTTCTCTGCCATGACATGCCTCTGAAGATGCCAACTGTGATGGACTGCACGGGGAAAGTGTGTTTAAACAGTGCAGGTCTATCAGCAGTCATTATTGTTTGCATTACAGAAGGAGGAATAAATGCCTAGGAACAGGGGAAGTACCTGATTGGATAAGCTGCCCCGCACATTGATTGGTTAGACAACTTGATGGCACAGAGTGGGAGGAGCATGTCTCACTGACAAAAAAAATTGAGAGACTTTTGGATTTTGGAGTTTCTTGAGTAAAGAGCTACTTGTCTTAACTGTGATTTAAACATATAATCTCTGAGGAGAGTAGTTTAGTTAGTGTGTGTGGTGTGTGTGTGTGTGTGTGTGTGAGAGAGAGAGAGAGAGAGAGAGAGACTAATTATACTGTTGGCAGCCTTGAATTGTGTGAAAGCAATATTATACACAGACTGAGAGTACTGGTGGAGGGTTTGTTGAAGCAGGGGCCCAAGTTGAGGTGTTCTTATATATAACCAAGGAGGGATAAATCTTCCAGAGAGGGAAGAAGAATTTCTGGGGCCAGTTAGTCTGGTATATTGGCGTTTTGCTTTGTTTTACCTCCAGAGAGAGAAAGAGTTATGTTTATTTTGGATTTCTAACTGGGAAGGCTATTTGTGGGTGTACTTTGAATAGTGCCAACCTATGTTAGACCCTGTGTATAATAATCCATAAACCAGTGTCATCTTCTGTAACTGTATCATCAAAGAAATCTCTTCAACATTTAAGCTGAAGTTGAACTGAAATGTGAGCGTTTTCCCCATGGACAAAATTTCCTGGGATAGACCTAGGATCATATATCCCAGGGTGTTTTTATTCTGGTTTCTCCCTTCGCACGGCTGCCCGTCAGTGCATTCAGGTTGGGAAGAACTCCAGTGAATTAATGCACAAGTTCCCAGTTTATTTTCATTTTCCACATGAACGTTTACGTAGTTTGTGTATGTTTACGTAGTTTACGTAGATTCTGTTTTTCCGATGTTCTGATTGCCTGCAGCTAAGGGTCGGGGAGAGCAGGCAGCAAAGTCAGAAAAATGAACTGACCCATCTCTTGTGGTATTTGCAAGGGAGAGGAACAGTGTGGGCTTTTTCAAATGAACCACCAATTTTATCATTATTTGAAAGCCGCAGGATAAGGCAAATCTCACGGGGTGGGCCCAAGTGAGACCCAGAAGCCATGCGGAAGTCATGGCCAAACTGGGATGGTTCACTTCCTTATCCCAGGATATATTGGCCAAGGAAAAACACCATATAAAACTAAATAAGCCTGTGCCTGAAACCAAAAACTGACTTTTTGCCAAAGCTGTTTTGCATATAAATATATTAATTATGCCTTATTTATCTCCTATCCAAGTTATCTCCCTTTTCCCATCTCCTCTATGTTAAATAAATCTTTATTCTGTTTTATTGAAATCTGCCTCAGTATTATTTTGTGCCTTGTTAAAGGATTTGACAAAAGATTAAAGCATTGGACTCTTTTCACCTTCTAGGAAAGATATAGGGATGAGTAAAGTGCTTTAGTTTTAACTCATGCTACCATCTTAAGCAGCTCAGTCCCTAAAGGGAAAAGGTGGGAAATCAGACAAGCCTGGTCATCCTGCCTCACTGAGTTGAGAAGTTGAGGAGGTCCATCACACCAGTCATAGATGTGGGTGAAATAGTAGGAGCAAGAACGACCAGACCATGGCCACACAACCCAAAATAGCCAATAGCCAATTACAGTGTAATCCCAAAAAAAGGTCTAGCTTGGATTTAAAAACATACAACACTGTTTGGGATTACACTGTTGGAATACAAAAAAATCCTGTCATTTCTAGTTGCTATCATTTGATCAAAGGGAATGTCAAGGATTGAGCAATAAAGAGACAACAAGTTTGTCAGGTGTTGTGAGTTTTCTGGGTTGTATGGCCATGTTCCAGTAGTATTTTATCCTGATCTGAAGATGCCAGCCACAGATGCAGGAGAAACGTCAGGAGAAAATACTACCAGAACATGGCCATACAACCTAGGAAACTGACAACATCCTAGTGATTTTGGCCATAAAAGCTTTCAACAATACTTTGTCAGGTGTGTTTTGGAAATCCAGTTTTGGATGAGAAGGCTTTGATGCTGGCAACAACTGGTTACGCTTCCCCACCAGACAACGCAGAGAATAAAAGAAAATAAGGAAGATGCAGTGTGAGAAAGTACATTGTGAAGCACAACTGAGGCAAAGAACTGAAGAAATTATAACAAAAAAGAGTGGGATCCAGGGATCTTGTGGAATTACAGCTTGTGGAATTATAGACTACAGAGATCAGCTCCTCTGGAGAAGATGGATGCTTGGGAGGGTGGACTCCATGCCAATGTACCCGACGGAGGTCCCTGTCCTCTCCAGTGTCCTGGAGTTTCTCAACCTGGATCTGGAAACTCTATTCTCTCCAAGCCCCCACCAGTGGCCAGGAAGGACTGGCAACTGTAGTAGACAGCCAATGTGAAATAGGAGTTAGGATGCTAGGAGACTCAGGTTCAAATCCCCACACCGCCATGAAGTTTGTTAGTTAACTTTTGGCTGTCACTTCCTCTGAAACTGATTTACTGTACAGGATCATAGAATCATAGAGTTGGAAGGGGCCATACAGACCATCTGTAACTTCCAACCCCAGCCAAATGCAGAATCAGCCTAGAGCATCCCAGACATGTGTTTATCCAGACTCTGCTTAAAGACTGCCAGTGAGGGGGAGCTCACCATCTCCCTAGGCAGGCAATTCTGCTGTTGCACAACTCTTACTGTAAAAAAATGCTTTCCTAACATCCAGCTGGTACCTTTCTTCCTGTAATTTAAATCCATTATTGTTAGCCAGCGTGGTATAGTGGTTAGGAACAGGTGGATTCTAATCTGGAGAACTAAGTTTGACTCCCCACTCCACCTGAGTGACAGAGGCTTATCTGGTAAACCAGATGTGTTTCTGCAATCCTACATTCCTGCTGGGTGACCTTGGGCTAACTACAGTTCTTCTGAACTCTCTCAGCCCCACCGACCTCACAAGGTTTCTGTTGTGGGGAAAGAGAGGGAAAGGAGCTTGTAAACTCTTTGAGTCTCTTTACAGGAGAGAAAGTGGGGGGGAATAGAAAACCAGACTCCTCCTCTAAATGATGATTGACATTCCCTTTGATCAAATACATCAACCCCCACCTGTTTTTTTTACAATTGCGTTATATGCGATTCTTTTGTTTTAATGCGGTTTGCAGTCATGGCCAAGTGAATGTCCACGGCTGTGAGCCATATTAAAACAAGAGAATCGCACATAACGTGATTCTTGAAAACTCCTTCCCCGGCTCCCATCTGTAGAGCCACGCAGGGAAAACAGACCATATCATGGCCCTGGGGAGAAGGCAAGGGGGGAAAGGCAGGCAGGGGAGAAAAACAAGTCTGCTAGGCATGCGAAGGGCCTGGAGCTATGCCAGACTTGTTAATCCTGGCTGTAACCCGCTCAGAATTTGCTGGGCAGCAAGGGCCTTTCACACTGTGCCTCAACAAATAAGCATCTCAAAATAACAGTAATAATTTTGAAGCATTTAAGCATTCATGTGGCTGTCGGGTGGATTCCGCAAAGCACTATTTATAACGTGTTGCAATTGTTATAAATGAATTCATTTCCCACTTATAAAAACAGAAAAATGAGTTCATTTATAATGATTGCAACTCATTATAAAAATGCTGTGCGGAATGTGCCTGAGAGAAAGTCAGGGAGCTTTTCCTGTTGACAGCAGAGGATAAGACTCACTATAGTGGGTTTAAATTACAGGCAGAAAGGTTCTGATAGGATATTAGGGAAAAAAATGTATGACAACAGTTGTGCATCAGTGGAATCAGCTACCTAAGGTGGTGGTGAGCTCCCCCTGACTGGCAGTCTTTAAGCAGCAGCTGGACAAAGAAAGAAGATTTATATCCCACCTTTCTCTCCTGTAAGGAGACTGAAGGTGGCTTACAAGTTCCTTTCCTTCCCTCTCCCCACAACAGACACCTTGTGAGGCAGGTGGGGCTGAGAGAGTTAAAAAAACTGTGGCTAGCCCAAGGTCACCCAGCAGGAATGACTAGGATGTTCTAACACTAAGTAGGGGGTTGGATTAGATGACCTGTAAGGCCACTTCCAACCTATAATTCTATGATTTTTAATTAGTAGAATTCCATTACCCCCCCCCCAAAAAAAAATTGGTCAGAAATTAGAAGGGCGGTCTAATAAATCGAATGAATAAGAATAAGAATAAGAATAAGAATATTTTGAATCCAAACGGACAAAGTGTTGAAACACAATACACCAGACATCACCGTGATCAAGGACAAGAAAGTGAGCATCATCGACATAGCAGTCCCTGGTGACAGCAGGGTCATTGAAAAAGAACATGAGAAGGTCACTAGATACCATGATTTGAAAATCGAGCTTCAGAGTCTATGGCACAAACCAGCTGAGGTTGTCCCAGTGGTAATCGACACGCTGGGCACCATCCCGAAAACACTAGGGCAGCACTTGAAACATCTTCGAATTGACAAAATTAACATCTGTCAAATTCAGAAGGCAGCCCTGCTGGGATCCGCACGAATACTACGCCGATACATTACAACTTCCTAGGCCTCTGGGTGAGGCTTGAATTGTAATGAAGGCCAACAACCAGCTATATATCTGGCAGCTGTGAAATCTACCATCATCACCATCATCATCATCATCATCATCACCATCATCATCATCATCATCATCATCATCATCATCATCATCATCATAATGGCAGCCCTGCTGGGATCCGCACGAATACTACGCCGATACATTAAGACACAACTTCCTAGGCCTCTGGGTGAGGCTCGAATTGTAATGAAGGCCAACAACCAGCTAAAGATCTGGCAGCTGTGAAATCGACAATAATAATAAATATTATCACAGCTGTTGTGAACAAACCTGCCTCATTTGCTTGCCCTAGCTCCTTCTTGGTTCTGAAATCTGTTCTGCTTGTCCAACATTTCTGCAAAATGGAAGTCTGACACCTGGTGGAACACTTTCAACCTTTCCTTGAAGCCTTTCACCACAGGGTTGAAACTTTCCTTGGCTGCTGGACTTCACAACAGCCACTGGAGGTCAGCAAAGTGTAAAAGATGTGAGAAAACCTCTAAGTCCAAAGCCAGGAATTAGGGCTGTGAACAATTGGGGAAATAAAAAGTAAGGCAACCCACCCAGCACTAATTTGGAGGATCCTGAAGAAGGTTGGAGAAGTTCTCTCCCATATTAAAATTATTTTAACTGCTGTCCATAATCTAAGGACAAAAAATGAAAAGAAATAGTGTGGTAGAATTATGGATCTTGATGTCTAAAATCATATACAAGGATAGGCTAATGAGGATATTGATTTTTCATGCTTTGACTAAGGTTCCTTTAAATTCTCAAGCCTTTGTATAAAAGCAGTCCAGCTGCAAGTAATTCCAATACACTCAACAGATGCAGATATCAAATTGGGCAGGATTAAGTCCCCATGGATGTGAGTATAACATCTACTTTTATCCAACAATATATCTCAGAGAAAGAAGGTATAGTTATTTATTTAATTGTTATTCATATAAAGTTAAGTCCTAAACAACCGAAGGTTTTTTGCCATTCACTGAAGAAGGAACGAAACCTAGGTCAATAACTGCGGACCAGGTTGATGGCAGCAGATGGCAGCATTGCAAGGAAAGCAATTTGAGGACTCTTGTGCAGACTATTTGAACGCTGACTGCTGAGACCATTGGAACAGTCTTTATATCACCTGAGTAAAAAGAGGTGGCTTTACTGAGGGCAATGCTTTTTGAGTGGTCTGCAGCAATATATTGTTGAACAGGAGTGTTCACCCCTGCTGAGAGAAAAAGTGACTCTTTAAAGACTGAGGACTTTTCCACACAGCAGTGGAAATGAACCTTTACCAACCTAAATTATGCCTGGAGGCTCGGGGACTGCTCGCACAGTAGCGTGCAAGCAGGCCCAACTTTCTCCCCAGCCCTTTGGTCCCCTCCACTCACCTCTCCCTCCAGCGTCACCCATGCTGCCTTCTGACCTCCAGGGATCGGAGGACAGCATGGGCGTGTCCCTCCAGCCCTCAGAGCAATGCTGGAGGGAGAGGGGAGGGGGAAAGCGGTGTCTTCTCACTGATGCGGTTTGCACCATGCTGGCGGGAAGACTTCGCTTTTCAAAAAACCTCGCTCAATGAGAGAGGTTTGAAAGCGGTGCCATTGCACCACTCAGGGGCGGCCAGGACGGCACTGCTGCGATGCTGCAGTGCCTCCTGTGCGAACAGCACCCCAGGGATCATTTTTTTCCTGTTCCTGGGGTGCTGTTTTTTGGCCATGCAGAAACATCCTGTGTTTCTAATAGTGCTTAATGTCCTTAGTTGATAAATGGAACAGGTGATACTCCATGTATGATTCAGTATATATTAGAGGGGTTTGGGCTGTTTGTGAGTTTGCATATTTGTATTATATTGTTTGCACTTTACATCACATTATAATTAACAGCATAACCACAACATTGGCCATTGGAGAGTTTTGTTTTTCTTTGTTAGACCCATTATCTCTGGGTCTGGGTCTGCACTTGAACCTCCATCTGAATATGTTGATTCTTTTGTTCCGCCTTTTGTCCCAAAGATCCAGCTATATATTAGAAACCACAGATTTTATCTGTAAAGTTGAGAATCTGCCTGTCCCTATTAAAGGGACCTTACTCACAATGGATGTTCACATGCCCTATGCTATTGTTCCTCTGGATGAGGTTTGAACTATATTGTCAGATGTTTGGACTCCAGAGATATTAAGAATCCCTCTACTATTTTCTGCTTGAACTCATGGCCAGTATTTTGGAAAATAATTACTTTTGTTTTGAATTTCAGTATTATTTACAAAAATAGGTGTGGTTATGGGAAGTTATTCATGGACTATTTTGAAAGGAATTATATATGTAACCCTGACTTAAATCCTCTTTGGCATAAAGTTACTCTATTTAAGAGGTGTTTATTATTTGAGAGGATGACTCTATAGTCTTCCCTTTCGTGGATTGGATGAATTCTGTCCACCCAGATATAAAATTCTCTTATACGTCTAGGCAGTCTTCAGTCCATTTTCTTGGCACTACAGTTTATGTTACCCCTCATAACATCTTGGCCATTAAACCATACACAAAACCCATAGATTAAAAAATAACCTTACGGTATCAGTCAATTCACCCAAAACACCTTTCCCAAACCAATTGCTGAGATTTCAAAGAAATTCTATCTCAAACAATGAGTTTGTCAGTGAAAGTGAGCAACTCATGCAATGACTTGTCAATAGACAATATTTTTTCATATATCCTTAAAGATGTATGGCAGAAGGTTAAACAAATGGATATAAGTCAAACCTTGGAAACACACATACACACAAGTCCCTCTAATCAGCTTGCTTTTACTTTGAACTTCACCCCACTTGACAATAAAATTAAGACTATAATTTGACAACATTGGCATGTCATTGATGATATCCCTGGATGTGGAGATTGTCCCAGAATTGGATATAGGCATACATTAAGAGATTGTCTAATAATCTCTGATTTTTTTATGTGTTGATTCTACTCCTTCTATTTTGGGACGTAGAAAGTATGGTCATTGTTCTACGTGCATACAATCTGTGGACATTACTGAATATAAAACACAATCTAGAAAACGAAAGGGCCTTAAAGTCACTTCTACATGCAGTGCAATACAGTGCATTAATTTAATTCAATGTCCTTGTGCTCTAATCTATATTGGGACGTTCTGTAGACCGGTAAAATTAAGACTTATAGAACACCAAAATGATCTGGAATAGACATTTTGATGCACCTCCAGTACAACACTTCATTGAAATGGGACATGCTGAGACAGACTTCACCTTTTGTGTTATTTATTTTTAAAGGGGCTCTGCTTATAGACAGATTAATATTAGAAAAAATCTTTACAGGATTGAGACCAAGCTGATTTATACCTTTATATCCCTTTACCCTTTTGGGTTAAATAATAAAATTGATTTCAGTTGCTATATACACACATCATAGAACTTGCTGAAGAGTCTGGCAGATTCCCCATTGGCTACATTGGCCATCAGGCTTCACATGCAGGAGTGGGGAAACAAAATAAGTCTTTTGGGGGCCCATAAAATTGAACCCCCAGAAGCAAAGTTCACCAAGCCTGGATGCTATTACCAGGAGGGTCTCCTGGAGCCACTAAGAAAGTCTGGTGCCTCCATCTTAAAAAATGTGCAGCCTGCTTACACACTCAGAAATTCCCCATTGGCTACAATGGAGCCAAGGCACTGCAGAGCAGAGAATCTTGGGCAATTTCCTGGGGTGCTTGTCAGGGATTCAATTGTAAAGCTAGTGACACTAAAATTTTAGGATATCATCCAGAGAATGTTCTGATGATACCACACAAGTTTGGTGAATTTACATTATGGACCCTCCAAGGGGTAGCCCCCATCTCCTGTTAGCTCCCATTGGACCCTCCAAGGGGTAGCCCCCATCTCCTGTTAGCTTCCATGGGAAACAATAGGGGATGGGGGCATCCCCTGTGGAGGTCCATAACTCGGGCCCCTTTGAACCAAACTTCACCAAACTTGGAGGACATCATCAGGACAGTCTCCTGATGATGCCCTGAAATCTTGGTACTGCTAGCTTTAAAATGCACCCCCTGAAGACCAAAATGCAAAAAAACCCCAAAATCAGATGGACCCGAATTTTTCAGGTATACCCGAATATTCGAGTATATCTGAATAGGTTATTTGTCTTATTTGGGCATACAGATAATTTCATGCCTGAATAAATTCGAATCCGAATTTTACCGAATTTCTATCTAAGGTATTGACCAAGCCTATGAGTGGGCTAAGCAATAGCAAATGCAGTTCAGTGTAGTAAAATGTAAAGTGATGCACATAGGGGGGAAAAATCCAAACTTCCCATACACGCTACAGGGGTCAGTGCTATCAGTCGCAGACCAGGAAAGGGATTTGGGCGTCTTAGTTGATAGTTCCATGGGAATGTCAACTCAATGTATGGCAGCTGTGAAAAAGGCAAAAGCTGTGAAAAAGGCAAAAGCTGGGGATAATTAGGAAAGGAGCTGATAATAAAACTGCAAAGATTGTCATGCCCTTATATAGAGCAGTGGTGCAACATCACTTGGAGTATTCTGTTCAGTTCTGGTTGCTACATCTCAAAAAGGATATTGAAGAGATAGAAAAAGTGCAGAGAAGGGCAATGAGGATGATTGAGGGACTGGAGCACCTTCCTTATGAGGAGAGGCTGCAGTGTTTGGGACTCTCTAGTTTGGAGAGGAAACATCTGAGGGGGGATATGATTGAAGTTAGGGAGATGAAACTTAGGGAGATGGCATCCATCTTACCTACACTGCTATGCACTCTTAAGGGGGGACAGGTAGGGCACTGCTTCCTAAAAACACCCCCCGCCATTCTACCACAGGTTTGTCTGGTAACACAAGGGTTGATAGGTCATAAAGCAAGCTGGTGCTGACTGCACACGTAAAAGGCTATTGTGAGCCTTTTACATGTGCAGATGGTTTTAATGTGTCATAAATACATATGTGGTTCTGACATTTAGAAGTGGTATATTTAGTGGCACCCTTTGATGAACCAGAACATGTGAAGTGCACAAGTATGTGTGGAGCACAGACCGAAGAACCTTGGCTGATTGGCAAAGAATCTGCTTTGCGTGGCAGGTCCCAATTCAGGCTCCGATATGTCCTGTCAAATGGATCAGGTGTTGTGATAAACTTTATACCTGAGCCTTGGAGGTGTGTGGCCAG
Organism: Sphaerodactylus townsendi; assembly: GCF_021028975.2. NCBI lineage: Eukaryota > Metazoa > Chordata > Lepidosauria > Squamata > Sphaerodactylidae > Sphaerodactylus > Sphaerodactylus townsendi. The sequence goes on along the minus strand of NC_059425.1, from coordinate 1,868,066 downwards.
TCACAGTGGACAATACTGAACTTGGTAAACCAATAGTTTGACTTGAGAGGAGGCAATTTCATCTGTTGATCATTGTATCTCCCCTTCCCCTTGTATCTTCTCCAGTTTTCTGAGATCCATCTTGAGACAAAGCCACTGGAACCATATGGTGAAACCCAAACATGCATGACAGGTTTTTTTAAATGTAATTATTACAAGGTCACTTCTGGTCCTCACCTACATGGTCATCTTATCTCCTCTTAGCGTCCTTGCCACTCCTTTGCTCCTTATCTCCTCCTAACTCCTTTTCTGTGGTTGGCTTATGACAGCAGCACAAATGTGTTCACTCCAGAGCCATTTGCTTTGGGGAGCATCATCAAGGGCCAAACAGAACCTCTTTGAGGGCAAGAAGAGGAACTTCAACCCATCACTTTGCCCTCTGCACTACAGACACAGATAAAAAAGCTTTTAAGGTTTCTTTCATTCCCGTGCAAAATAGAAACTATACAAACACCTGAAAGGCTGCAATTTCAAAGAGGAGAGTAGATACAGTAAGATAACCTTTAATGGCATAAGTTACAAAGATTTAAAATAAAATACAAAATTTAAATATAAGATGCAAAGCAAAATTAAGATAGTTTGTTTATGGCCGTGCATAAAAAACCTGACTGTTTGCTCTAGAGCATCCCTGGATTTGTTGTTTAACAAATAAACAGTCTTCTGCTGGTCTGTCCAGCACTCAAAGCCCATTAGTAAGATTGAAAGAAACTTTGTTCTGGCCCAGTTGTGAAGAGGGCAATAATATAGGACATGATGTACAGTTTCTGCAGTTTTCAATATGCGAATGCAAAATTGTTCACTATGAGGTGTTTTGGAGCCTATTCCATTCGTCAAAGTGGAAGGAAGCACATTGTATCTGGCCAAAGTGGTGACACATCGGTGCTCCAGATCGGAAAGAGCTGTTATGGAATATTTTCGAATAATACTCACAAACGCAGCAGTCAGCAGTAAGCAGTTTATTCAGGAACACGTCTGCAGAGGTGGAGGGAGCCGCACCAAGGTGTGGCTCTCTGGGGGTCTGCAGCGCAGTGCAGCTCAATTTAAGGCATCCCTTCACTGTCTCTTTGGCCAATCCTGAGGTGCCACAAGGCCCTCCAGGCTGGCCCAAGGCTCACAATCTTCCTATCAAAGCATTACATTGATGAATGTCATTAGATCTCCCCAAAAATCCCCTATACTTGTTTTTCTGTTAGTTTCAGCAGTTTAAGCAATTAAGCAACTGTTATTCCATTTATCAGCAATTCTAAATTGGTATATGTCTGTCAGTAATCCTCACATGCCAAGCACTACTTCCCCTTTTTACCAATAGTTGGACATCCGTCTTGGTAAACAATTTGAAGGTCTCACAACTTGTAATTTTCCACATAACAACTCCCCCCTTTTCTTTTGATGCTTATCTTGTGAGACTTCACTTTTCCTAGTTTCCACTATCATCCACACTCAGTACCTCATACATGGTTGATTCTTCAGTGTCTAAGGAGGTGTATGTCCCCTCACTGTCATTGATATAGGCCCCTCCTTCACCAGAGGGTACCTCTAACCTTACAGCCATGACCAGTTCTGAAGATACATGGCTATGAGTAGGAACACAATGTCTAAACAGGGGAAGACACTGGACACAACAACAAATCATTAAACCCAATCCCAGTAATCCGACCAGACTCACCACTAGTCCCTTTAACCACTGGAGGTCCGGGAGCCAGCTAGTGAGCCAATCCCACCATCCATTGTCCTCTGAATATGTGTTGTGGATAGTGTTCGCGATCTCGTGTAATTTGCGAATGTTTGTCTCAATCTGTCCTGATCTATTAATATAAGGGCAGCAGGTGGTGTTAAGCCAGAAACACAGACCTCCCTTGGTAAGTAATCCAATGCTAACCCATGCTGAAAGGTCACTTTGGCCAAAGAATCAATCTCAATTGCCAAGTTCTTTGAACTATCTGCTGATTGGTTAGCCAGAGCCTCCAGCTGAGTGGATAGAATTCACAGCTGCTTCACATTCCACCCTACACCTAAGGCAGGGAATGCAATAGCTGCTAATCGTTCTCCCTCAGTAAGGTGTTCTTTGGATCATATCCTAAAGAAGGGTAAACATCCCTTTTAGTCTTCCACCTAATATGTGTCTGCCAAGCCCCCTTGGGTTGTTCTTTTGGATAGAAATTTGTCCCACCAGGTCCGACAGTTCCTAAGGTGCAGGTCCCATTCCAGAGAGGGGGAAGTATCTTCAGTGCTTGGCTACCACATATCCAATAATTTTATAGACTTCAATCATATCCCCCCTCAGACGTCTCCTCTCCAAACTAAAGAGTCCCAAATGCTGCAGCCTCTCCTCATAAGGAAGATGCTCCAATCCAAACAAATATCTGGCCCTGCCTAGACAGTCATAAGAGATGCCAAGGGAGAGGGGAGAGAAGAACTTTTTTTCATGAGTCATCAATTCCTGATTTAATTCAAAAAGTTTAGGTTTTATAATGGAGAACATCTCATTGGGAGTGAGTATGACTATAAAACCAGGAGGTAGGCCCAAGGCATGGACCTTTGCTTCTATGTGGGCCCACCATTCAGTAGCAGAGGAGAGTAAATTTTAGGGTGGCCAGCCTCTAGGTGAAGTCTGGGAATCTTGCTAAATTACAACTCCAGACAGAGATCAGTTTCCCTGGAGAAAATGGCTGCTGTGCAAGATGGACTCCATGAGCCAGCATGATATGGTGGTTTAGAGTGGTGGACTCTAATATGGAGAACCAGGTTTGATTCCCCACTCTGCCATGTGAATGGCAGTTTCTAATCTGGTGAACTGGACTTGTTTTCCTTGCTCTTCCACATGAAGCCTGCTGGATGACCTTGGGCCAGTCTCAGTTCTCTCTGAACTTTTCCAGCTCCACCTACCTCACAAGGTGTCTGTTGTGAGGAGAGGTAGGAAAGGATTTTGAAAGCTGCCTTGAATCTCCTTACAGGAGAGGATGGCAGGGTATACATGCAAACTCTTCTTCTATAATATTTTGAGCTCCTTCCCCATCACGTACCCAAGCCTCCCTAGGCTCCATGCTAAATCTCCAGCAATTTCCCACCCAGAGTTGGTAACCTAAAATGCATAGAAGCAAATCATACATACATTCAGAAATCTCCAGCTTCAATTTCTGGACATCTCCATGTATGTAGCAGTTGCTGGAAAGAGACCATGAGAATCTGTTACCACTAAGTGTAGATACTGTATTTATTTATTTGCTTATTTTTTTATTGGATGTTTATGCCACCTTTCCCTTTTCAAACTTGGGATAGTTTCCAACCATATACAGTTAATAGAAGAAGAAGAAGAAGAAGAAGAAGAAGAAGAAGAAGAAGAAGAAGAAGAAGAAGAAGAAGAAGAAGAAGAGTTTGGATTTATATCCCCCCTTTCTCTCCTGCAGGAGACTCAAAGGGGCTTACAATCTCCTTGCCCTTCCCCGCTCACAACAAACACCCTGTGAGGTAGGTAGGGCTGAGAGAGCTGTGAGAAGCTGTGACTAGCTTACAATCACCCAGCTGGCGTGTGTGGGAGTGTACAGGCTAATCTGAATTCCCCAGATAAGCCTCCACAGCTCAGGCGGCAGAGCGGGAATCAAACCCGGTTCCTCCAGATTAGATACACGAGCTCTTAACCTCCTATGCCACTGCTGCTCAATCAAGTAAGTAATCAACACAATAAAATCAGTAAAATCAACAATTAAAACTGTAAAATAAAATCTAGGCAATTTTTCATGATGCTAACACAACTGGTAAACAATACTGATCAAAGGAATAGAGGATCAGAGAGGTCAGAGGTGATCTGTGGGGTGGTATGAGGTAGGGGGGAGGCCCAGATGGTAAACAGTTGCTGCCTCAACCACATGCCTGGGGAACTGCGTTACAGGCCCTGGGAAACTGCATCAAATCCCACAGGGCCATGGTCTCAATAGACATTGTTCCATTAGGTCGGGGCCAACACCAAAAAGGACCAAAATAATATGAGGCATATGACTCAGGTTGCTTTGGTGGACTCTATGGCACTTTACCTCATCGAAGCCCCATCCCTTACCTCTCCAAACCCAGCTGTCCCCAGTCTTCACCCCAAATCTCCAGGAATTTCTCAGCTCAGTAGACCGAATCACCATAAAGCAGATATCTGCTATGCCCATAATGAAAACCTCCCCTTTGAATCAAACTTGACAACAGCAAATGAATTATATAAACAGTTACCTGGATCTCTGAGGTGGCAAATGTACAAAGAAGAGACCTAATAGGAGATGTCTTGGCTTGGGTGATACTTTTATATCATTTCTTGGGCATGTAACACCCCTTTTTGATCGTAAAGTTCCTAATTAACTGCAATGAGCTTTTTTTAAAAAAAAATTGTTGGTATTACCATAAATTGTGGCTTCCCTCAACCACAGCGCTGGTTAGCCCTGCACAAACCCATGATAATATAAAGAACATGTTGCATCTGGAAAGCTGTTTTGTGGAATGGGGAGGGCCAACAGTTCATTGACTACTTGGCACACCATGGAACTGAGAGCTGAATATTTTTCTTTGCATTTATTCTTCTATTCTGCCCTACCCAGTCAAAGGCCGAGATCGGCAACTCCCAGCATGAATGATAAAATGTAGTATTCATCGTACAATATACTTAATATAAGCTAACGTATAAATGAGCTAAAAACAGCTAAAATGCTTACCCTATTAAGCAATTGTCATAATACAAAAATACAAACATTTGGGACCATATTCTTCCATTCCCCACCTTTCCAATGGGTCTCACGTAGTATGAACAATCACATATCCAGCTACCATTCTTTCATCTTATTCCGTGAAAGGAACAAGAAGGAAGAGAGAGGGGAAAGAAAGGAAATGAAAGGATGGATAAAAGTGGGAATATAGGAAGAAGATCCTATATAAGGATCCTGTATAAGGATCCTATATCCTATATCCTATATAAGGAGGAGGGAAAGGGGAAGGACAGTTGGTAAAACCATATTGCCTCAACCATAAGCCAGATGAAACATCTCTGTCTTGCAAGTCCTGGGGAATTGTTTGTTTGTTTGTTTGTTTGTTTGTTTGTTTGTTTGTTTGTTTGTTTGTTTGTTTGTTTGTTTGTTCATTCGTTCAATTTATATACCGCCCTCCCCCTAGGGGCTCAGGGCGGTTTACATCAATAAATACATTAAAAACATTAACCAACTACCAACATACTAAAACATTTCACCCTCACAAAGTTAAAACCTATGTTGTTGAGGGTGTCAGAATTTTTCATTTCCCCCTTCTCTCTCTTCCCCGTGCCCATGGGAGGTCAGATATTATTTGTAGTGAATTACCGATGTTATCCCGGCTAGCCAAATGCCTGGCAAAACAGGTCTGTTTTGCAGGCCCTGTGGAAACTCTGTATGTCCTGCAGGGCCCTGATCTCTCCAGGGAGCCTGTTCCACCAAGTAGGGGCCAGGGCTGTAAAAGCCCTGGCCCTTGTTGAGGCCAGCTGGATCACTTTGGGGCCAGGGATCACCAACAGGTCCACCTCTGAAGAACAGAGGGGCCTGGAGGGGCAATACAGGGAGAGACGGTCCTGTAGGTACCATAGGCAGAAGAGGGTGATGAAAATTATCCGGGGCCTGGAAACCAACCCCTGATGAAAAGATGAGGCTGAGAGGGGACATGATTACAAATTTGTCAGTTCTGCAGTGGAACTGACTGCCTAGCGAGGTGGCGAGTTCCCCCTCACTGGTAGTCTTTAAGCAGTGGCTAGACCAGCAATTCCCAACCAGGGTTCCATGGTACCCTGGGGTGCCATGAGCATGTCCAAGGGGTACCACGGCAACACTACTGGCCCCCATCACTTTTGCAGTGTCTCCTGCCGGCACCAGCAAAAAGTTGGCCCAGGGGGCAGGGCCTGCCACAAGGTCAGCAGCTACTTCCCACCCCCCATGCTTCCCTTCACCCTTGGAGGGGAAGGTGGGGGTGGTGGCAAGCAGGGGAACTGGGAGGGGAAGGTGGGAGGGGTACCGTGAGATATGAAGAGTGAGGTCAAGGGTACCGTGACATTGAAAAGGTTGGAAAACACTGGGCTAGACAAACTCTTGTCTGGGACGTTCTAGAAAGGGGGCTTGACTTGATGACCGATATGGCCCCTTCCACAGAGAAATAAATCTAGATACATCCAGGTTTCAAAAGAATTGGCACCATTTCATCAAGATTTCACCATCCCCACTGCAGCATGTTGCTAGTGAAGGCATCTGTGCCTATCGTGGATTCAAACAATGCAGCAATCCCCACGAACCCGTGATTGGCTCAGCGGGTCTCTCTGATTGTCTGTTGGGCCGTGTTGGGGTGGGACCTTTTTTAAATTTTGTTTTTTGTGCAAGAATATGTGGCACGTTAGCACACACACACAATAGCCCCAGCCAAGCAGCTTTCTCCTGATAGGCTATCGCGTCGCCGTCTCGTTCTATTGAACAGTTTCGTGAACATGTTGGCACATTGGCAGAGAAGTTTCGGATCCGCCGCCCATGTTTTATCATGTTCATGTTCTCATGCCCACGTTTGAGCTGGTGGAGTGGGAAAAAAGGCTGTGTGCGCTTTGCGCAACGCCCGCCATGCTCGCATTGGCTGGAATCTCCTGCATCACTCCCTACGGCGTGAAATACAAATCTGGATCTAATCCCAGATGCTCCCCACCGATCTGGATTGGACATGTGTTTTCTGAAAAGGTGCTCAATCATGCAGATCCTAGGAAAACGCGTGATAAGGGCTCGGGGGAGCGCCAGAACCAGGATGAATCTGTGTTTGGCGTTATTGCTGTGGAGAGTTCGTCCTGAAACCTGGATATTTCGGGTGATTATCACGGGATTAATCACCAGTGGGGATTCGACCTATAATTCTGTGAAACAGCTTCTAGTAGTAGGCAGGGACAGGACCAGGAGGGAAAAGGAACTTGGTGAGGTAGGGAAGATACATTTGTCTTGTGGAAGTTACAGCCCTTATCTTACCCCATTGATTCAGGCACTACTCAGTTTGTAACTTATCTCTTTCTTTTGGAGCTTTGGGCCTTTTCCCACTCTCTTCAATCCCCCTTATGCCGCGCGCTGCTCTCAGCCGCGATGGCAATCCCCTTTTGGCACGCCACCGGCGTCCCTTCTAATCGCGCCGCATAGCAGAGTGCCAGGGATGCCGCATGCTGAGGGGGCGCGGCACTGGCAGCATCAGGGCGACTGCGCTGTCGCCGCCCCTGTCGTGGGGAGTGCCGGGGGACCCCGCGCTACTCTCTTCAAGTAGCGCGGGGCTTAAGGTAAGTGGGGAAAGGCCCTTTGTCCTAAGAAGGCTAAAATACTGAAACTATTACGGTCTGATACCTGGCAACTCTCAAGAGACAGCTGAAATCTATCCATCTTACTGTCTTCTGACAGCAACAAACACTTAAGAAATTTCAACACCTGTTTTGCCTTGTGGTCTTCAGCTTCTGGAAACTCCTTGAGCATGTTCTCCCGTTGTCCAAATTACAGCATGAGCAATACAGCGAATCTTGTTATCCTTCAGTCAAACAGCCAATAAAACAGAGATAAGAACACTTACGAGGGCGGTAGCTGTGCGCCTTACTCAGGACAAAGCACATCAAAGGGATTAGTAACTTGCTACGATTACCATATGCAAAGTATTATGTAATTACTGGTGGAAGGAGCAGTTAAACCTCTTGTTAAAATTGCTCAATGTTTTCCTCTCCCAGAAGACATTAATTCCCCTTCTGGCTCTAAAGCTGCCAAACTTTGCTTGTCTGAAAAGGCTCAGCCAAGTTGCTGCAGGCAACTAAATGTAGGGTTGCCAACACTGAGTTGGGAAGCTACTGGAGATCTAGAAGTAGGGTCCAGGGAGGGGAAACTTTGGGTAGGGGAGGGACTTAATCTTGGTATAATTCCACCAGAATCCCTTTTCCTAAGTAGCTGTTTCCTCCAAAGAAATTGATGGCTGTAATCTGGAGATCAGTTTTAATTCTGAGAGATCCTCAGAACCCCACCTGGAGTGGGGGGGGGGCAATGTCGAAGGACTGGAATCAACTGGAATCCACTGGCTGTTGTAGGTTCTCCAGGCTGTGTGGCCAGGATCTGGTAGGTTTTTCTCCTAACTTTTCACCCACTTCAATGGCTGACATCTTCAGACGCATGTCGCAGTAAGATGTATTTCTCTCCATGGCACAAAAAGACATCTTACTGTAGCACGCCTCTGAAGATGCCAGCCATAAATGCGGGTGCAAAATTTGGATCAAAAACTACCAGACTATGGCCACACAGATGTTGACAATGATGTTTTTATCTCGTAGGGACCTACTTTAAAACTGTAGTGTAGTGCCAGCCTGGTTTAGTGGTTAAGAGTGATGGACTATAGCACAGGTGTCAAATTCGCGGCCCTCCAGATGTTCATGAACTACAATTCCCATCAGCCCTAGCCAATATAGCCAATGCTCATATTGGGAGGGACTGATGGGAATTGTAGTTCATTAACATCTGGAGGGCCGTGAATTTGACACCCCTGGACTATAGGCTGAAGAACCAGGTTTGATTCCCCACTTCCTCACATGAGAAGCAGACTCTTACCTGGGGAACTGGATTTGTTTTCCCACTCCTGCACATGTGACTTTGGGCTAGTCACAGTTCTCTCAGAACTTGCTCAGGACCTCTTACCACAAAAGGTGTCTGTTAAGGAGAAGGGAATGGAAGGAGTTTGTAAACCACTTTGAGACTCTTTAAGGTTGAGAAAAATGGGAGTTAAACCCAATCCTCCTCCTTCTACCCACTGAAACTGGTTGACAGTGAATTCTGTACAATCACACAGCAGCTGTACGTAACAGCTGGTGTGGCATAGCGGAAAAGAGATGTGGACTCTAATCTGGAAAACTATGTTTGATTCTCCACTCCTATGTTTGATTGTCCACACAACCTGCTGGGCGGCCTTTGCCACAGTTCTCTCAAAACTCTCTCAGCCCCACCTACCTCACAAGGTTCCTGTAGTGGAAAGAAGACGCCATTATGGAACAGAACATGAATTCAGGGGGATCAGTGAAGACACCACCCCACTCTGGAATGTGGCAGATTTGTAGACACAACCTGGATGGTTGCTTTGGAAATCACATGTGAGCCACTCTGAACTTTATAGAGGAAGTAGAATAACGTAACATAATTATGTGGTTGTCGTTGCAGTTTCAATGGTGTTTGCGTGCGTTACATGCTGTACATAAATCAAAACAGAAGGCACTCGCTTATCTTATCTCTTGGCTAATTGCCCTGATTTCTTTCCCTCTGAACCCCTGAGGACAATTAGCTGCTACAAGGAAAAACAAGATACATTTAGATAAACTTTTCATACTGCTAACCTTACTGTGTTTCCCCACCAGTTTTGGTTAGTTTTTCCTGACTGAGGGCTGAGGTGGGATCCAGCAGGTTCTCACAGGTTCCCAAGAGTAGGTTACTAATCATTTGTGTGTGCTGAGAGCAGGTTTCTAATTGGAGATTTTGCCACATGATTTTTGCCTTAGTTACGCTCCTCCTCTCAGCAGTAGCGCGCAGAACTTGAAGCAGTCTAGCAGGAGGTGCACCGGCGTGCGTGGCAGCCTGCGCCTGCGTGCATTCGTTTCCTGCCCAAGGACCAGCACAGCAGCTGCATCCTTGCCACAGCCCCACCCAGGAATGCCCTGCCCCGGAATGCCTGGCCACGCCCCCATCGTACCATGCCCAGCTCCATTGGCGCTACGCCACAGTTTGAATCCCACCACCATGGGAACCTGTGACTAAAATTTTTGGATCTCACCACTGACTGAGGGGATGGGGTGGGTGAAATCTTCAGAATTCTTAGAGTCTGGTTTCTGGAGTACCTGCCTTCAACAGCATAAAGAGGCTTTAATACAATTATTTCCACAAAGGAAGAAAACAGGAGAAAATTGGAAAGAGGGACCCATTTGATAATGCCAAAATGGTGATATGGAGAGCCAGCATGGTGTAGTGGTTAAGAGCAGAAGACTGTAATCTAGAGAACTAGATTCAATTCCCCATTCTTCTATATCCATGGTGGCGAACCTTTGGCACTCCAGATGTTATGGACTACAATTCCCATCAGCCCCTGCCAGCATGGCCAATTGGCCATGCTGGCAGGGGCTGATGGGAATTGTAGTCCATAACATCTGGAGTGCCAAAGGTTCACCACCACTGCTCTACATGAAGTCTACAGGGTGACCTTGTTCCAGTCACAATTCTCTCAGAATTCTCTCAGCCCACTCGAAGGCAAGCAATGGTAAACCACCTTTGGACATCTCTGGCCTCAAAAACCCAATGGGGTTGCCATAAACTAGCTGTGACTTGATGGCACTTTTCACCACAAATGGAGAGATGAGCTTTTGATCGGAATTTAGGATGGGACAGGTTGCGCCATAAGAAAAGCCTCATTAAACCCAAGTGACACGTTCAGGTTTTTAAAGAGCTGGGTTCCCTGAAGCCACCCAACAACTGTGGGGAATGGGTTTTTAAAAATAAAAGAAAGCCCATTTTTAAATCAGGAAATCTCTCCATTTTCCAACTGGATACAGCTGTGACTCTTGCTCTGTTAATAAATGCAGGAATAATTCTTTAAGTTTTATTCTTATTTATTAAGATTTTTTAAGTGCCTAGCAGCATATTTTTGTATCTATTTGAAAATTTGATCTTTAATATTTTCTGCAATTGTCTATGAATTATTAGGAAGATTTTGTTTTGCTTTTTTACAGGTCCACGACATATGGAAAAATGATTAAATTTTTTCTTGACATTTCCAACATGTTCCTTTATACTTTTTACCCATTTTTCTAAAGCCTTCTGGGGTTATGTATAATCTATAAAACATTTTGTATCAAGTTTCTTTCAATAACTGGCATGTCGTGAATTTAATGTTCTTAGTCCATACTGATTCCCACTTTTGAAAAGCAATCTCTTCTTGAAATTTTTGCATCTACTTTATCGTGCAGTTTCTGACTTGTTCTGTTTCAGCGTCATATTTGAGTATTAACATGTAAATTCTTCCTGTTAAATATTACTTCTATTTAATTTCTTTTTTTTCAAATTCTGATATTTCTCCAGTTTTCTATAAATCTCTTCTTAGCCTTGATACTATTTGAAAGTACTTAAAATGGCTAAATTGACTAACTTTGTAAACAGATGACCAGAACGAGAGTTTAAAGAGAAATGGGAGTTCTACTGTAAGTATTATACAATGTAAAGACTTTATGTGGTCGTTTATGATGTTACAGCCTGTACTTCAGAATAGTGCATACATATTAGTAGATAATTTTAAATTATTAATTTATTTATTACTTAGATTTATACCCAACCCTACCCCTGAAGAGCTCAGGGTGGCAAATTAGGTGTAAATATCATTTTAATAATCTAATTAGAGCAAGAACTTAATGAACTATCATTACTTCATAACTATTAGAAATTATCATAACATTGTTTTCTTTTTTTATGTACAAAAAATTATAGGCACCTAATAATATATTTTTAAATAAAATCAATGAGAATGAAGCAAGAAATAACTAGATGGTTTTATGATTAATGATTAAGGTTGTTCCTATCCAATTAAACTGTTTAATGTGATTTTGAAGTATACAAATTTATCAATGCATAGATATTTAATATAATATCTCTAAAATGTATTATTAAGGTTATAATTATTATGTTTGCTCATGTTTTTTTCATTTTTAAATTTTAACTTTTCCTTTTCTGTAACTTTTTGTTGATAAAATAAAAAAGAAATGAATAAAAGAAAGCGGTATTGGCTCAGGTGGAGTCTCCTTCTTTGGAGGTTTTTAAACAGAGGCTGGTTGATGATATGTCAGGGGTTCATTGATTGTGTGTTCTTGCATGGATGGGGGTTGGACTTGATGGCCCTTGTGGTCTCTTCCAACTCTATGGCCGTTTCTGCATGGCCATGATGGGGGCTGGGTCGGTGTACACGATGCCGACCAACCCCCCTGGGACTGTTCGCACGAACGGTGGAGCACCGTCGCCCGGTCGACCTACCATCTCTGCAGCCATCCAGCATGTCGCCGAGGCCTGGGGACATGCCCCCACTGCCCTGCGCGACCGCTCCGGAGTCGCAGGGCAGGGGAAGCGTGTCCCCAGGCCTCGGCAACGTGCCGGATGGCCACAGAGATGGTAGGTCGACTGGTCACAGGGGGGAGGGATGGTGCCTTCAGGCCGCTGTTTTCCGTAAACCTTGATTGGGAAGCAAGGTCAGAAAACACTGGCTTTGTGCCGCTCGGGAGGCATGAGGGCAGCGTTGCTGCGCAGCAGCTGCACCCCCCCCGTACGAACAGCTCCCTGGGGACGGCATTTTTGTGGAAAGGGCCTATGATTCTATGATTCACCATTGCAGTGGAAAGAAGGGCTCCTGCCTCCCCCAACCAAGTCATTTTTTTTTGCACTGAAACAGCATGAGGAAGAAGTTATTTCCTCATCTTTGCTGTTTCATGTGCACTATTCCATGCGGGAAAATGACCTGGAAAAGGTGGGGTGATGCAGGAACCCTTCTTTCCCTGCAGTAGAGTTGCAAGCCCATTTGTGTTCTTCTTTATTTTTTAGTCGACAAATTGGTTTTTACATCCCATTTTTTCACAGTTGTTAAGGAGTGTCAAAGTGTTTTACAACCACTATCCAATGGTGGGATTCAGCAGATTCACACCCCTTTGGCAGAACCGGTTGTTAAAATGGTCCTTGTAAACAACCAGTTGTTAATGATTTGAATCCCACCATCAGAACTGGTTGTTAAATTATTTGAAACCCACCACTGCCACCATACCTTCCCTGCTCTCCCCACCCCTCACAACAGGCACCTTGTGAGGTTGTTGGGGCTGAGAGAATTCTGAGAGAACCGTGACTAGCCCAAGGTCACTCAGCAGGAATGTAGAAGTGGCGAAACAAATCCGATTCAGCAGATAAGAATCCGCCACTCATGTGGAGAAGTGGGGAATCAAACCCTGTTCTCCAGTTTAGAGTTTGCTGCTCTTAACCACAGCACCATGCTGGCTCAATTACCCTTTCAGCTTTCATATTAAAATGGGGATTCAAACCTGTGTGTCCCAGGCCCTACGCTGAAGTCTATTATATCACACTGAGGGCCCTTCCGCACACGCAAAATAATGCATTTTCAAACCACATTCACAACTGTTTGCAAGTGGATGTTGCTATTCCACACAGCTTCAAAGAGCACTGAAAGCAGTTTGAAAGTGCATTATTCTGCATGTGCGGAATGAGCCTGACTTTCATAGGATGACTGCTGTTGAACACTATGTCACACTGGTCATTATCTACAGCTGCTTTGTGGTTGTGAGGAGTCTACTGTCAACCAATTTCAGTAGTCTGTGATCCCATGTTCACAGGAATGGAAGATCACAAAGTGATGTGCCATTAACTAATGCCAGGTTTTGCCACAGAGCAAGTATCAATGGTGGTAAGATTCCTTAGAATAAAAAACGCAGGTACTATATCTGCTTGTTTTCCAACCCAACACAGTGTTCAGACTTGATTTTTCCTTTAGAATTGCCAATTTTAGGTGGGAAATACCTGAAGATTGTGGGGTGGATCCTGAAGAAGGCAGAGTTTGGGGAAGGGAGGGACTGTAATAGAGTAAAATGCAAAAGAGTCCACCTTCCAGTCAGCCATTTTCGACAAGTGAACTGATTTCTGTTGCCTGGAGGATAGCCATTCTTAGAATCACAGAGTTGGAAGAGACCACATGGGCCATCCAGTCCAACCCCTGCCTTGCACAAATACACAGTCAAAGCACCCTTGATAGTTGGCCAACCAATCCCTGTTTAAAAACCTCCAAAGGAGACTCCACCACCCTCCAAGGCAGTGTATTCCACTGTTGAACAGCCCTTACCATCAGGATGTTCTTGCTAATGTTTGGGTGGAATCTCTTTTCCTGTACTTTGAATCCATTGTTCCTTGCCACAGTTACAGAGCAGCAGAAAACAAGCTTCCCCATGTTCAGCATGATATCCCTTCAAATATTTAAACATGGCTACCATGTCACCCTTTAACCTTCTCCTCTCCAAGCTAAACATACCCATCCCCCTAAGCCGCTTCTTGTAAGGCATGGAATCTGGACCTTTTGGTCACCCTCATCTGGTCACCATTTTAGCCACCCTCTTGTGGACACACTCCAACTTGTCAATATTCTTCTTCAACTGTGGCATGTGGCATTGGACACAGTATTCCAGGAGAGGTCTGACCAGTGCAGAACAGAGTGGGACTATTGCTTCTTATTGATGTAGCATATCGCACTGTTGACTCATGTTCAGCTGGTGATCTATTTAGACCAGCGGTTCTCAACCTGTGGGTTGCGACCCCTTTGGGGGTCGAATGATCCTTTCACAGGGGTCGCCTAAGACTCTCTGCATCAGTGTTCTCCATCTACAAAATGGGTAAATGTTAGGGTTGGGGGTCACCACAACATGATGAACTGTATTAAAGGGTCGCGGCATTAGGAAGGTTGAGAACCACTGATCTAGACTCTCTGATCCCTTTCACATGCATTGTTGACAAGCCAAGTGTTGCCCATTTATATCTGTGCATTTTGTTTCTTCTGCCTAAGTGTAATACCTTACATTTCTCCTTGCTGAAATTCATTTTGTTAGTCTTGGCCCATCTCTCTAATCTGTCCTGGTCATTTTGAATTCTGACCCTGTCCTCTGGGATGTTAGTTATCCCTCCTAATTTGTTTTTTTTAATAGATTTTATTTTTGCATTTTGGTAATAATAACATACAGGAGTAATAGCATCAACAACAAATAATATATAATAAAGTAATCAATCTGATATATATCTAGGTTAATACAACAAATTGATGCAATTAAATAAATTCATTCTATAATCCATCTATATAAAGAGTGACTTCTTCAAAAGAATATATTCATTTATTAAATACTTTAACATTTCTAGCAGTTTATAAACCTCTGAACCCATTGTTCAGTTTTTATGTCTAATCAAACTGTCTAATACTAAATTAAATTACATCTAATTTCTTGGTTGTGCGATTATTATTTTTGAAAATAAACATATACCTTTAGTAATCAATTGGATGGAAATCAATATCTATCTTTCCCTTTAGATATAGTAACCAGGGTTGCCAGATCTCTAAATATGTTTCCACTGGAAAGAATCTAGATTGATGAAAACCCTTATCCAAAACAAAAAGTTGTTGTATTTTGCTATGCCTCCTAATTTGGAGTCATCTGCAAATCTGATAACCGTGCCCTTTATTCCATCATCCATCCTCCCCTTTGGTGATGACATCTGATGGCAGGGTGCAGGTAACACAGAAGAACAGTATCTTGACAATGGTCCAACCATAATTCCAGTGCATTTTAACACCTCCCCATAATTATTAAAATGTTTCCTAGCCAGAACATCCAACCGGATATGAGTTCTACATTAGTTGGACCATATATTTCCATGGGATGGAACGGTTATCATTTGGGTCCCAACCCTGTCAAGGAGATGGGCATGCCAGGAGTTAAAGCTATTATTTTCAGGGAAGTATTGCTTAAAGAATTGTTCAAGATTTCATCACAATACCACAAAAAGATACAAGGAACCAGGGAAGGACCAATTCGGAAAGGAAACTCCCAATTAACTTTGTGACGCTGGGGACTGGAATGAGTTCATTGTTTTTTTTGTAATATCATGCACGTGAATGAAACCAGTGGTATGATTATTCCCCAATCTTTGTCTATGACATCGGGAGTTTTACAATGCCTGTTGGGTGTAACACAACTATCATATTCAGTGACAAAGTTGTTGGACCAATGAAAACCTCAACATTGTCGTAAACGGTAACTTCGCAACAATAGAAAGTTTTGCATAGATATCAGATTTGAGATTGACACTTAATTATGGGGGTACATTACTGCAAAGATGTCACGTGTGCCGCAGAGACTGTATAAAAAGTCCTCAACATGATGCTACTCCAACACCATCTTTCACCAGCTTTACTCTTGCCTTCTCCTCGGATAGTCAGGTAAGGTCCATTTGGATTCCGTGAGGCAATTGGCTTTTTCTCTGGATTGGTGTGATATTTCTGAAGCTTATCGTTTACTCCTTTAAAGGGAGATCCAGAGGGACAGACAGCTTCCTGGAAAGATAGCTCTGTCTTCCCATACAAATATGCAAACACAGGGTAAGGATTGGATGAATTCTAGGGCACGTTCTCAGGTTTCTGTGGTTTTCCAGTGAAACAAAAAAAAAATGAAGATCTGACCATTCCTCAACAAGAAAGCGAAACAAAAATGTTTTGCCAGATGCAGAGGACTCTTGGCTACCACTGTGGTTTCCCAACAGGCAAATGAACGTAAGAAGGTTTCACTTTAGGGCAGAGAAGAACACAATTATGGGGAACACTACTCTTAGAATTATGACAAGAACTTGGCAGAATTTCCTGTTTCTGAGGTGGAGCAGTGCTCAGAGGCAGAAAACTATCTATTTGTTACATTGAAAGCTCACCTTGCTTGTGTCAGGGAGCTTAAGAGCGGTTTCCTAGAAATTAATAATCTGGGAACAATATAGTTTAAACCAAAATAAATTGGCAGGTGTGATGGATTGCAATCTGCTTGAGCAAATGTAACCTTAGCTTGTGGGTTCTGTGGGGCAGTACTTGGAAGGAGTTGCAAAGAACCAAATTTAAACAAAACAGTTTACTTCTCTTTACAAATAACATTAAACATCAACATTTAACATTACAATTCAAGGTCCTGTTCAGGTTGCATTTCAAGTCCTTCTAGTTACAGTCTACTGATACTGCCAAGTCCAATTCTTCTTTGCAAGTGGGTTGGCTCCTGAAGACTCCAAGGCCTTGATGAACAAGATGCAACATGATGAAGGTTTCCAGGAGAACTCTCACCCATTACAACCACAAAAAGAAACCCTTAACAAGGTGTTAAGGGCTTATAGAAATCAAGGTCCAAGTCTGGTAGCCTTGTCTTCTCCAAAGAGCTCTGCAGCCTTTCTGCTGCTCTGAGTCTCCACCCCCTTACTGGTTCAACCCATTCTGGGCATGGGGGTTACACAAACACTGTTTGTTTTCAGATTGGGGCAGGAAAACCTTGGGAATAGTGGAGCTACCTGACTGGCTGGGGCAGGTACCAGTACGATGCAGAGAAATAGGAAAGAGCTGTGGAGATTTTTTTAGTCAGAAAGATCATGGAAGCACAAGAACCAGGGTGTTCATTGTTAATGGCTTTTCGGTACTGTTAAGACCTATCTGTCTTAGCTGAGAGAAAACTAAACTCTGAGGGGAGTAGATCAGCCTAGAGAGTGACTGATTCTACTGGTTATCAGTCTGAATCCCCCTTCCACACATGTAGAATAATGTACCTTCAATCCACTTTCACAATTGCTTAAAAGTGGATTTTGCTATTCCGCATGGTAAAATCCAGCTTTAAAGTGCATTGAAAGTGGATTGAAAGTGGATTATTCTGCATGTAGTATATCAGTTTTTCTGAGGTATAGGGATTTGCTTTCAGTTTACCTCAGTAAGAATTTATGTTTTGTTTTGAGGGTTATACCTAACAGAGAGGGCTGTGTCTGTGGGTACCGAGTGAATGCGCCTAGCCTATGCTTGGACCGTGTAAGTGGATGGCCATAAGCCAGAACACCTAAGCAAAGAAACTGTACAAGCTGTGAAACATCTTATGAAATATCTCTGAAACTACCATCTGTGTAATCTTAAGTGCTATGCTAAAGAAAATCAAAACTATAAGTCTATGTGCCAAGTTCTCTTGTGTAGTATAAATACTGGTAAGCCTCTCTCTTGCTTTGTTTGCTTCAGTCATTCATCTCCAAGTTTAAATAGTGTTTCCTCCACCATCTTCTCTGTCCGTTTAACAAAGCTGTGTTCTTGATTCAGTTTAAGTCTATCTCAGTATATTTATTTTACTGTGTAAGTGCAAGGAGTGCCTGAGAAGGAAAGAGGAAAGAAAGCTAAAAGTAAAAATAAACAGGCATCCCTTCACCTTCTGGTGTGTGATAAAAGGGCTGAGGGAAAGTGCTATCTACAGAATGCTACATTATGAGAGGCACCTCAGTCCCTGAAGTGAAAAAGCAAGAAAAATCTGAGTCAGTGGTTTCCCTGCCTTGGTGTTGTAGAAGGCTGAGCGGTTGTCCGTCACAGCAGGGCTTATATACTGTGGTATTAAATGTCTGCTCTCAGTCAGCAGGGAGATGTGAGATTTTTTTAATGTGTTTTTCTCCACACTAATTTTTTTTTTGTCCCTTCAGAGATTAGTTCTGTTTGAGAAGGAGGGGGAAAGTAACATGTTCGATTTTTCTCTTAAACAGTTGCTTACACACATTCAACCCTCTGTGTCATTTTCAGATTCCTGCTTGTCACTTCCAAGATGGCCCTTTGTGACTACAACCCTTGCAGCCCTGCCCTCTGCGGTATCAACACTTCCTGCGTCACCCAAGTCCCACCTTCTGAAGTGGTGGTACAGCCTCCCCCATTCGGCGTGACCATCCCAGGACCCATTCTCTCAGCCAGCTGCGAGCCAGTGGCTGTGGCACAGTACACTCCATGTGCTAGTGGATATGGGGGTTACCCTTATGGGGTTTGGGGGGGTTATGGAAGTGGTTACGGCTATGGCTATGGCAGAAGATACCGTTATGGTTCCTTATACCCATATTGTTACCCTGGTTATTCCCGAAAGTACACCTATAGTGGCTGTGGGCCTTGCTAAGTCAGTTCCTGGAGAAATGAAGGTAGAGATCCCTAACTACTGTTTTGCTTTTGGGTATGAATTTCAGAAATGATGAGCACCTTTTTTTCTCCTCCAAAGGCTGTGTTGGTTGGAGGACCTTACCGTTTCTGTTAGGCAGGGCCAAATCTCTCTTTCTCTCTCAGACTTAAAATGTGGGTCTGCATTTTCAATGTCCTTGCTTTCTATGTTTCTCTAGTTTCTTGCAAACATACAATTGTTGCTGCCCTCTTTTGTTGGCTTTTGTTGGAAGAAGCCTTCTAAAAATGTCTCCCATTCACTTTTACCTTGCAATGTATTCTTTACTAAAACTGTTCATTGTTTCATTCTGTGCTGTCCTATTAAAAGTGAACATTTGCATCTCAATGTCTGCCTTGTGGTTTTCATGTGCTGTTGGCTCTATTTCATGTTACGGATTGCTAACTTGGGGCTGAGAAATTTCTGGAAAATTCCATGATGGAGTTTGGAGAGGGTGGCATTTGGGGAGGGGAGGGACTTCAGCAGGGTATAATGCTATAAAGCAGTGGTGGCGAACCTTTGGCACTCCAGATGTTATGGACTACAATTCCCATCAGCCCCTACCAGCATGGCCAATTGGCAGGAGCTGATGGGAGTTGTAGTCCATAGCATCTGGAGTGCCAAAGGTTCGCCACCACAGCTATAAAGCTTACCTTCCAAAACAACAATTTTCTCCAGGTGAACAAACCTCTGTAGTTGTCATGCCCTGTGACTGTGGTCTCAGTTGAATAACTCAGAATTGGAACATGATATTCTTTATTGCAGAACTATCACAGGATATTGGGATAATTAACAGATATGGAAATACATCACAAGCTGCCCATTGATATACACAGAAGAGACCCCCCCTTTTTTTTCCAGTACCAAGTGGAACTGGTTTAAGCAGATAGTGTAACATAATTGGATGTTTACATAATGGCAAAGCTGGGTTCCAAGGACAGAGCTAGCTAGGCTATCCTTATGCAATGCAAAAGGAATGCGAACAATCAGTTTTCCCATAAAGAAGCCTAGAGCAAGATAAGCGCAATGATCAGGCAAGCACATGCACACTCACTCACACACACACACACACACACACACACACACACACACACACACACACAGAGAGAGAGAGAGAGAGAGAGAGAGAGAGACTAAGAGCAGGAACAGTAGCAGTACAACAGGAGCAGCAGTGGCGTAGTGGCTAAGAGCAGTGGCTAAGAGCAGGTGCATTCTGATCTGGAGGAACCGGGTTTGATTCCCAGCTCTGCCACCTGAGCTGTAGAGGCTTATCTGGGGAATTCAGATTAGCCTGTACACTCCCACACATGCCAGCTGGGTGACCTTGGGCTAGTCACAAAGCTGTCTCAGCCCACCCACCTCACAGGGTGTTTGTTGTGAGGGGAGAGGGGCAAGGAGATTGTAAGCCCTTTTGAGTCTCCTGCCGGAGAGAAAGGGGGGATATAAATCCAAACTCTTCTTCTTCTTCCCAGTACTCTGGTAGATAAGGAAAGCAGCAAAATGGCAGGAGCATCAGGGGCAGGACAACTACTGTCTATAGAGATCAACTGTAATTCCAGGAGATCTGCAGGCCCCATCTGGATGTTGGTAACTCTGTATGGCCATACTGTCTTCTTCCTCTAGGGAGCTCAAGGCCATGCATAGGGACCATGGTTTTCTTGCTCCCCCACTCCCAGTTTTATCCTCACAACCTGTATGGTAGGATTGGTAGAAACAGTGAAAGTGACCCAAATGTCTCCATGCTTGTAGTTTGTGTTAGAGTTTTCCTATGTAGGAATGCATAGGCTATCTCAGGGGTAGGGAACCTGCGGCTCTCCAGATGTTCAGGAACTACAATTCCCATCAGCCTCTGTCAGCATGGCCAATTGGCCATGCTGGTAGGGGCTGATGGGCTGGGGGGGGGGGGGGGGGGTGGGGGGGGGGGGGGGGGGGGGGGGGTGGGGGGGGGGGGGGTGGGGGGGGGGTGGGGGTGGGGGAGTTGTGGGGTGGGGGGGGGGGGGGGGGTTGGGGGGGAGGGGGGGGTGGGGGGGGGGGGGGGTGGGGGGGGGGGGGGGTGGGGGGGGGGGGGGGTGGGGGGGGGGGGGGGTGGGGGGGGGGGGGGGTGGGGGGGGGGGGGGGTGGGGGGGGGGGGGGGTGGGGGGGGGGGGGGGTGGGGGGGGGGGGGGGTGGGGGGGGGGGGGGGTGGGGGGGGGGGGGGGTGGGGGGGGGGGGGGGTGGGGGGGGGGGGGGGTGGGGGGGGGGGGGGGTGGGGGGGGGGGGGGGTGGGGGGGGGGGGGGGTGGGGGGGGGGGGGGGTGGGGGGGGGGGGGGGTGGGGGGGGGGGGGGGTGGGGGGGGGGGGGGGTGGGGGGGGGGGGGGGTGGGGGGGGGGGGGGGTGGGGGGGGGGGGGGGTGGGGGGGGGGGGGGGTGGGGGGGGGGGGGGGTGGGGGGGGGGGGGGGTGGGGGGGGGGGGGGGTGGGGGGGGGGGGGGGTGGGGGGGGGGGGGGGTGGGGGGGGGGGGGGGTGGGGGGGGGGGGGGGTGGGGGGGGGGGGGGGTGGGGGGGGGGGGGGGTGGGGGGGGGGGGGGGTGGGGGGGGGGGGGGGTGGGGGGGGGGGGGGGTGGGGGGGGGGGGGGGTGGGGGGGGGGGGGGGTGGGGGGGGGGGGGGGTGGGGGGGGGGGGGGGTGGGGGGGGGGGGGGGTGGGGGGGGGGGGGGGTGGGGGGGGGGGGGGGTGGGGGGGGGGGGGGGTGGGGGGGGGGGGGGGTGGGGGGGGGGGGGGGTGGGGGGGGGGGGGGGTGGGGGGGGGGGGGGGTGGGGGGGGGGGGGGGTGGGGGGGGGGGGGGGTGGGGGGGGGGGGGGGTGGGGGGGGGGGGGGGTGGGGGGGGGGGGGGGTGGGGGGGGGGGGGGGTGGGGGGGGGGGGGGGTGGGGGGGGGGGGGGGTGGGGGGGGGGGGGGGTGGGGGGGGGGGGGGGTGGGGGGGGGGGGGGGTGGGGGGGGGGGGGGGTGGGGGGGGGGGGGGGTGGGGGGGGGGGGGGGTGGGGGGGGGGGGGGGTGGGGGGGGGGGGGGGTGGGGGGGGGGGGGGGTGGGGGGGGGGGGGGGTGGGGGGGGGGGGGGGTGGGGGGGGGGGGGGGTGGGGGGGGGGGGGGGTGGGGGGGGGGGGGGGTGGGGGGGGGGGGGGGTGGGGGGGGGGGGGGGTGGGGGGGGGGGGGGGTGGGGGGGGGGGGGGGTGGGGGGGGGGGGGGGTGGGGGGGGGGGGGGGTGGGGGGGGGGGGGGGTGGGGGGGGGGGGGGGTGGGGGGGGGGGGGGGTGGGGGGGGGGGGGGGTGGGGGGGGGGGGGGGTGGGGGGGGGGGGGGGTGGGGGGGGGGGGGGGTGGGGGGGGGGGGGGGTGGGGGGGGGGGGGGGTGGGGGGGGGGGGGGGTGGGGGGGGGGGGGGGTGGGGGGGGGGGGGGGTGGGGGGGGGGGGGGGTGGGGGGGGGGGGGGGTGGGGGGGGGGGGGGGTGGGGGGGGGGGGGGGTGGGGGGGGGGGGGGGTGGGGGGGGGGGGGGGTGGGGGGGGGGGGGGGTGGGGGGGGGGGGGGGTGGGGGGGGGGGGGGGTGGGGGGGGGGGGGGGTGGGGGGGGGGGGGGGTGGGGGGGGGGGGGGGTGGGGGGGGGGGGGGGTGGGGGGGGGGGGGGGTGGGGGGGGGGGGGGGTGGGGGGGGGGGGGGGTGGGGGGGGGGGGGGGTGGGGGGGGGGGGGGGTGGGGGGGGGGGGGGGTGGGGGGGGGGGGGGGTGGGGGGGGGGGGGGGTGGGGGGGGGGGGGGGTGGGGGGGGGGGGGGGTGGGGGGGGGGGGGGGTGGGGGGGGGGGGGGGTGGGGGGGGGGGGGGGTGGGGGGGGGGGGGGGTGGGGGGGGGGGGGGGTGGGGGGGGGGGGGGGTGGGGGGGGGGGGGGGTGGGGGGGGGGGGGGGTGGGGGGGGGGGGGGGTGGGGGGGGGGGGGGGTGGGGGGGGGGGGGGGTGGGGGGGGGGGGGGGTGGGGGGGGGGGGGGGTGGGGGGGGGGGGGGGTGGGGGGGGGGGGGGGTGGGGGGGGGGGGGGGTGGGGGGGGGGGGGGGTGGGGGGGGGGGGGGGTGGGGGGGGGGGGGGGTGGGGGGGGGGGGGGGTGGGGGGGGGGGGGGGTGGGGGGGGGGGGGGGTGGGGGGGGGGGGGGGTGGGGGGGGGGGGGGGTGGGGGGGGGGGGGGGTGGGGGGGGGGGGGGGTGGGGGGGGGGGGGGGTGGGGGGGGGGGGGGGTGGGGGGGGGGGGGGGTGGGGGGGGGGGGGGGTGGGGGGGGGGGGGGGTGGGGGGGGGGGGGGGTGGGGGGGGGGGGGGGTGGGGGGGGGGGGGGGTGGGGGGGGGGGGGGGTGGGGGGGGGGGGGGGTGGGGGGGGGGGGGGGTGGGGGGGGGGGGGGGTGGGGGGGGGGGGGGGTGGGGGGGGGGGGGGGTGGGGGGGGGGGGGGGTGGGGGGGGGGGGGGGTGGGGGGGGGGGGGGGTGGGGGGGGGGGGGGGTGGGGGGGGGGGGGGGTGGGGGGGGGGGGGGGTGGGGGGGGGGGGGGGTGGGGGGGGGGGGGGGTGGGGGGGGGGGGGGGTGGGGGGGGGGGGGGGTGGGGGGGGGGGGGGGTGGGGGGGGGGGGGGGTGGGGGGGGGGGGGGGTGGGGGGGGGGGGGGGTGGGGGGGGGGGGGGGTGGGGGGGGGGGGGGGTGGGGGGGGGGGGGGGTGGGGGGGGGGGGGGGTGGGGGGGGGGGGGGGTGGGGGGGGGGGGGGGTGGGGGGGGGGGGGGGTGGGGGGGGGGGGGGGTGGGGGGGGGGGGGGGTGGGGGGGGGGGGGGGTGGGGGGGGGGGGGGGTGGGGGGGGGGGGGGGTGGGGGGGGGGGGGGGTGGGGGGGGGGGGGGGTGGGGGGGGGGGGGGGTGGGGGGGGGGGGGGGTGGGGGGGGGGGGGGGTGGGGGGGGGGGGGGGTGGGGGGGGGGGGGGGTGGGGGGGGGGGGGGGTGGGGGGGGGGGGGGGTGGGGGGGGGGGGGGGTGGGGGGGGGGGGGGGTGGGGGGGGGGGGGGGTGGGGGGGGGGGGGGGTGGGGGGGGGGGGGGGTGGGGGGGGGGGGGGGTGGGGGGGGGGGGGGGTGGGGGGGGGGGGGGGTGGGGGGGGGGGGGGGTGGGGGGGGGGGGGGGTGGGGGGGGGGGGGGGTGGGGGGGGGGGGGGGTGGGGGGGGGGGGGGGTGGGGGGGGGGGGGGGTGGGGGGGGGGGGGGGTGGGGGGGGGGGGGGGTGGGGGGGGGGGGGGGTGGGGGGGGGGGGGGGTGGGGGGGGGGGGGGGTGGGGGGGGGGGGGGGTGGGGGGGGGGGGGGGTGGGGGGGGGGGGGGGTGGGGGGGGGGGGGGGTGGGGGGGGGGGGGGGTGGGGGGGGGGGGGGGTGGGGGGGGGGGGGGGTGGGGGGGGGGGGGGGTGGGGGGGGGGGGGGGTGGGGGGGGGGGGGGGTGGGGGGGGGGGGGGGTGGGGGGGGGGGGGGGTGGGGGGGGGGGGGGGTGGGGGGGGGGGGGGGTGGGGGGGGGGGGGGGTGGGGGGGGGGGGGGGTGGGGGGGGGGGGGGGTGGGGGGGGGGGGGGGTGGGGGGGGGGGGGGGTGGGGGGGGGGGGGGGTGGGGGGGGGGGGGGGTGGGGGGGGGGGGGGGTGGGGGGGGGGGGGGGTGGGGGGGGGGGGGGGTGGGGGGGGGGGGGGGTGGGGGGGGGGGGGGGTGGGGGGGGGGGGGGGTGGGGGGGGGGGGGGGTGGGGGGGGGGGGGGGTGGGGGGGGGGGGGGGTGGGGGGGGGGGGGGGTGGGGGGGGGGGGGGGTGGGGGGGGGGGGGGGTGGGGGGGGGGGGGGGTGGGGGGGGGGGGGGGTGGGGGGGGGGGGGGGTGGGGGGGGGGGGGGGTGGGGGGGGGGGGGGGTGGGGGGGGGGGGGGGTGGGGGGGGGGGGGGGTGGGGGGGGGGGGGGGTGGGGGGGGGGGGGGGTGGGGGGGGGGGGGGGTGGGGGGGGGGGGGGGTGGGGGGGGGGGGGGGTGGGGGGGGGGGGGGGTGGGGGGGGGGGGGGGTGGGGGGGGGGGGGGGTGGGGGGGGGGGGGGGTGGGGGGGGGGGGGGGTGGGGGGGGGGGGGGGTGGGGGGGGGGGGGGGTGGGGGGGGGGGGGGGTGGGGGGGGGGGGGGGTGGGGGGGGGGGGGGGTGGGGGGGGGGGGGGGTGGGGGGGGGGGGGGGTGGGGGGGGGGGGGGGTGGGGGGGGGGGGGGGTGGGGGGGGGGGGGGGTGGGGGGGGGGGGGGGTGGGGGGGGGGGGGGGTGGGGGGGGGGGGGGGTGGGGGGGGGGGGGGGTGGGGGGGGGGGGGGGTGGGGGGGGGGGGGGGTGGGGGGGGGGGGGGGTGGGGGGGGGGGGGGGTGGGGGGGGGGGGGGGTGGGGGGGGGGGGGGGTGGGGGGGGGGGGGGGTGGGGGGGGGGGGGGGTGGGGGGGGGGGGGGGTGGGGGGGGGGGGGGGTGGGGGGGGGGGGGGGTGGGGGGGGGGGGGGGTGGGGGGGGGGGGGGGTGGGGGGGGGGGGGGGTGGGGGGGGGGGGGGGTGGGGGGGGGGGGGGGTGGGGGGGGGGGGGGGTGGGGGGGGGGGGGGGTGGGGGGGGGGGGGGGTGGGGGGGGGGGGGGGTGGGGGGGGGGGGGGGTGGGGGGGGGGGGGGGTGGGGGGGGGGGGGGGTGGGGGGGGGGGGGGGTGGGGGGGGGGGGGGGTGGGGGGGGGGGGGGGTGGGGGGGGGGGGGGGTGGGGGGGGGGGGGGGTGGGGGGGGGGGGGGGTGGGGGGGGGGGGGGGTGGGGGGGGGGGGGGGTGGGGGGGGGGGGGGGTGGGGGGGGGGGGGGGTGGGGGGGGGGGGGGGTGGGGGGGGGGGGGGGTGGGGGGGGGGGGGGGTGGGGGGGGGGGGGGGTGGGGGGGGGGGGGGGTGGGGGGGGGGGGGGGTGGGGGGGGGGGGGGGTGGGGGGGGGGGGGGGTGGGGGGGGGGGGGGGTGGGGGGGGGGGGGGGTGGGGGGGGGGGGGGGTGGGGGGGGGGGGGGGTGGGGGGGGGGGGGGGTGGGGGGGGGGGGGGGTGGGGGGGGGGGGGGGTGGGGGGGGGGGGGGGTGGGGGGGGGGGGGGGTGGGGGGGGGGGGGGGTGGGGGGGGGGGGGGGTGGGGGGGGGGGGGGGTGGGGGGGGGGGGGGGTGGGGGGGGGGGGGGGTGGGGGGGGGGGGGGGTGGGGGGGGGGGGGGGTGGGGGGGGGGGGGGGTGGGGGGGGGGGGGGGTGGGGGGGGGGGGGGGTGGGGGGGGGGGGGGGTGGGGGGGGGGGGGGGTGGGGGGGGGGGGGGGTGGGGGGGGGGGGGGGTGGGGGGGGGGGGGGGTGGGGGGGGGGGGGGGTGGGGGGGGGGGGGGGTGGGGGGGGGGGGGGGTGGGGGGGGGGGGGGGTGGGGGGGGGGGGGGGTGGGGGGGGGGGGGGGTGGGGGGGGGGGGGGGTGGGGGGGGGGGGGGGTGGGGGGGGGGGGGGGTGGGGGGGGGGGGGGGTGGGGGGGGGGGGGGGTGGGGGGGGGGGGGGGTGGGGGGGGGGGGGGGTGGGGGGGGGGGGGGGTGGGGGGGGGGGGGGGTGGGGGGGGGGGGGGGTGGGGGGGGGGGGGGGTGGGGGGGGGGGGGGGTGGGGGGGGGGGGGGGTGGGGGGGGGGGGGGGTGGGGGGGGGGGGGGGTGGGGGGGGGGGGGGGTGGGGGGGGGGGGGGGTGGGGGGGGGGGGGGGTGGGGGGGGGGGGGGGTGGGGGGGGGGGGGGGTGGGGGGGGGGGGGGGTGGGGGGGGGGGGGGGTGGGGGGGGGGGGGGGTGGGGGGGGGGGGGGGTGGGGGGGGGGGGGGGTGGGGGGGGGGGGGGGTGGGGGGGGGGGGGGGTGGGGGGGGGGGGGGGTGGGGGGGGGGGGGGGTGGGGGGGGGGGGGGGTGGGGGGGGGGGGGGGTGGGGGGGGGGGGGGGTGGGGGGGGGGGGGGGTGGGGGGGGGGGGGGGTGGGGGGGGGGGGGGGTGGGGGGGGGGGGGGGTGGGGGGGGGGGGGGGTGGGGGGGGGGGGGGGTGGGGGGGGGGGGGGGTGGGGGGGGGGGGGGGTGGGGGGGGGGGGGGGTGGGGGGGGGGGGGGGTGGGGGGGGGGGGGGGTGGGGGGGGGGGGGGGTGGGGGGGGGGGGGGGTGGGGGGGGGGGGGGGTGGGGGGGGGGGGGGGTGGGGGGGGGGGGGGGTGGGGGGGGGGGGGGGTGGGGGGGGGGGGGGGTGGGGGGGGGGGGGGGTGGGGGGGGGGGGGGGTGGGGGGGGGGGGGGGTGGGGGGGGGGGGGGGTGGGGGGGGGGGGGGGTGGGGGGGGGGGGGGGTGGGGGGGGGGGGGGGTGGGGGGGGGGGGGGGTGGGGGGGGGGGGGGGTGGGGGGGGGGGGGGGTGGGGGGGGGGGGGGGTGGGGGGGGGGGGGGGTGGGGGGGGGGGGGGGTGGGGGGGGGGGGGGGTGGGGGGGGGGGGGGGTGGGGGGGGGGGGGGGTGGGGGGGGGGGGGGGTGGGGGGGGGGGGGGGTGGGGGGGGGGGGGGGTGGGGGGGGGGGGGGGTGGGGGGGGGGGGGGGTGGGGGGGGGGGGGGGTGGGGGGGGGGGGGGGTGGGGGGGGGGGGGGGTGGGGGGGGGGGGGGGTGGGGGGGGGGGGGGGTGGGGGGGGGGGGGGGTGGGGGGGGGGGGGGGTGGGGGGGGGGGGGGGTGGGGGGGGGGGGGGGTGGGGGGGGGGGGGGGTGGGGGGGGGGGGGGGTGGGGGGGGGGGGGGGTGGGGGGGGGGGGGGGTGGGGGGGGGGGGGGGTGGGGGGGGGGGGGGGTGGGGGGGGGGGGGGGTGGGGGGGGGGGGGGGTGGGGGGGGGGGGGGGTGGGGGGGGGGGGGGGTGGGGGGGGGGGGGGGTGGGGGGGGGGGGGGGTGGGGGGGGGGGGGGGTGGGGGGGGGGGGGGGTGGGGGGGGGGGGGGGTGGGGGGGGGGGGGGGTGGGGGGGGGGGGGGGTGGGGGGGGGGGGGGGTGGGGGGGGGGGGGGGTGGGGGGGGGGGGGGGTGGGGGGGGGGGGGGGTGGGGGGGGGGGGGGGTGGGGGGGGGGGGGGGTGGGGGGGGGGGGGGGTGGGGGGGGGGGGGGGTGGGGGGGGGGGGGGGTGGGGGGGGGGGGGGGTGGGGGGGGGGGGGGGTGGGGGGGGGGGGGGGTGGGGGGGGGGGGGGGTGGGGGGGGGGGGGGGTGGGGGGGGGGGGGGGTGGGGGGGGGGGGGGGTGGGGGGGGGGGGGGGTGGGGGGGGGGGGGGGTGGGGGGGGGGGGGGGTGGGGGGGGGGGGGGGTGGGGGGGGGGGGGGGTGGGGGGGGGGGGGGGTGGGGGGGGGGGGGGGTGGGGGGGGGGGGGGGTGGGGGGGGGGGGGGGTGGGGGGGGGGGGGGGTGGGGGGGGGGGGGGGTGGGGGGGGGGGGGGGTGGGGGGGGGGGGGGGTGGGGGGGGGGGGGGGTGGGGGGGGGGGGGGGTGGGGGGGGGGGGGGGTGGGGGGGGGGGGGGGTGGGGGGGGGGGGGGGTGGGGGGGGGGGGGGGTGGGGGGGGGGGGGGGTGGGGGGGGGGGGGGGTGGGGGGGGGGGGGGGTGGGGGGGGGGGGGGGTGGGGGGGGGGGGGGGTGGGGGGGGGGGGGGGTGGGGGGGGGGGGGGGTGGGGGGGGGGGGGGGTGGGGGGGGGGGGGGGTGGGGGGGGGGGGGGGTGGGGGGGGGGGGGGGTGGGGGGGGGGGGGGGTGGGGGGGGGGGGGGGTGGGGGGGGGGGGGGGTGGGGGGGGGGGGGGGTGGGGGGGGGGGGGGGTGGGGGGGGGGGGGGGTGGGGGGGGGGGGGGGTGGGGGGGGGGGGGGGTGGGGGGGGGGGGGGGTGGGGGGGGGGGGGGGTGGGGGGGGGGGGGGGTGGGGGGGGGGGGGGGTGGGGGGGGGGGGGGGTGGGGGGGGGGGGGGGTGGGGGGGGGGGGGGGTGGGGGGGGGGGGGGGTGGGGGGGGGGGGGGGTGGGGGGGGGGGGGGGTGGGGGGGGGGGGGGGTGGGGGGGGGGGGGGGTGGGGGGGGGGGGGGGTGGGGGGGGGGGGGGGTGGGGGGGGGGGGGGGTGGGGGGGGGGGGGGGTGGGGGGGGGGGGGGGTGGGGGGGGGGGGGGGTGGGGGGGGGGGGGGGTGGGGGGGGGGGGGGGTGGGGGGGGGGGGGGGTGGGGGGGGGGGGGGGTGGGGGGGGGGGGGGGTGGGGGGGGGGGGGGGTGGGGGGGGGGGGGGGTGGGGGGGGGGGGGGGTGGGGGGGGGGGGGGGTGGGGGGGGGGGGGGGTGGGGGGGGGGGGGGGTGGGGGGGGGGGGGGGTGGGGGGGGGGGGGGGTGGGGGGGGGGGGGGGTGGGGGGGGGGGGGGGTGGGGGGGGGGGGGGGTGGGGGGGGGGGGGGGTGGGGGGGGGGGGGGGTGGGGGGGGGGGGGGGTGGGGGGGGGGGGGGGTGGGGGGGGGGGGGGGTGGGGGGGGGGGGGGGTGGGGGGGGGGGGGGGTGGGGGGGGGGGGGGGTGGGGGGGGGGGGGGGTGGGGGGGGGGGGGGGTGGGGGGGGGGGGGGGTGGGGGGGGGGGGGGGTGGGGGGGGGGGGGGGTGGGGGGGGGGGGGGGTGGGGGGGGGGGGGGGTGGGGGGGGGGGGGGGTGGGGGGGGGGGGGGGTGGGGGGGGGGGGGGGTGGGGGGGGGGGGGGGTGGGGGGGGGGGGGGGTGGGGGGGGGGGGGGGTGGGGGGGGGGGGGGGTGGGGGGGGGGGGGGGTGGGGGGGGGGGGGGGTGGGGGGGGGGGGGGGTGGGGGGGGGGGGGGGTGGGGGGGGGGGGGGGTGGGGGGGGGGGGGGGTGGGGGGGGGGGGGGGTGGGGGGGGGGGGGGGTGGGGGGGGGGGGGGGTGGGGGGGGGGGGGGGTGGGGGGGGGGGGGGGTGGGGGGGGGGGGGGGTGGGGGGGGGGGGGGGTGGGGGGGGGGGGGGGTGGGGGGGGGGGGGGGTGGGGGGGGGGGGGGGTGGGGGGGGGGGGGGGTGGGGGGGGGGGGGGGTGGGGGGGGGGGGGGGTGGGGGGGGGGGGGGGTGGGGGGGGGGGGGGGTGGGGGGGGGGGGGGGTGGGGGGGGGGGGGGGTGGGGGGGGGGGGGGGTGGGGGGGGGGGGGGGTGGGGGGGGGGGGGGGTGGGGGGGGGGGGGGGTGGGGGGGGGGGGGGGTGGGGGGGGGGGGGGGTGGGGGGGGGGGGGGGTGGGGGGGGGGGGGGGTGGGGGGGGGGGGGGGTGGGGGGGGGGGGGGGTGGGGGGGGGGGGGGGTGGGGGGGGGGGGGGGTGGGGGGGGGGGGGGGTGGGGGGGGGGGGGGGTGGGGGGGGGGGGGGGTGGGGGGGGGGGGGGGTGGGGGGGGGGGGGGGTGGGGGGGGGGGGGGGTGGGGGGGGGGGGGGGTGGGGGGGGGGGGGGGTGGGGGGGGGGGGGGGTGGGGGGGGGGGGGGGTGGGGGGGGGGGGGGGTGGGGGGGGGGGGGGGTGGGGGGGGGGGGGGGTGGGGGGGGGGGGGGGTGGGGGGGGGGGGGGGTGGGGGGGGGGGGGGGTGGGGGGGGGGGGGGGTGGGGGGGGGGGGGGGTGGGGGGGGGGGGGGGTGGGGGGGGGGGGGGGTGGGGGGGGGGGGGGGTGGGGGGGGGGGGGGGTGGGGGGGGGTGGGGGTGGGGGGGGGGGGGGGTGGGGGGGGGGGGGGGGGGGGGGTGGGGGGGGGGGGGAGGGGAGGGGGCGGGGGGGGGGGGGGGTGGGGAGGCGGGGCGGGGGGGGGGGCGGGGGGGGGGGTGGGGGCGGGGGGGGGGGGGGGGGGGGGGGGGGGGGGGGGGGGGGGGCGGGGGGGGTGGTGGGGGGGGGGGGGGGTGGGGTCAATACTCCGGGCAGCAAGCCCAGTACAAAGAATGTGCCAAGGATGAGTCGGGCAGAGGATCGCACTAACCCCCACCCTTACAAGTTAATGTCTGTCTCTTGTCTGTCCCTGGAAAAAACTGTTCTGTGGAACACATCTGGAACCATGGAGCAGATGTGTCAGCTTGAAAATCAGCCATGGAAGATGGGGAAGCCCATATCCCTGCTACTGCTCCTATCTATTCAGTATTTACTGGAACTCAGAAAAATCTAATCATCCTAGCTCTGGTCCTAGCCACTATTCAGAAAGGAGATTCTCAAATCGCAGGCCTAGCAAATACAGGCACAGCTCCAAGCAGTAAATTCAGGAAAACATTTAGAAAAACAGGAAAACATTTTCAGGATGGAATTTACTGGGCCAAAGATAGTAATGATCAACTGCATTGGGTAGTCCCGTTACAGGTTAGAGAAGACCTAATCCACTTCATTCATGAACAGGGGCACCGAGGAAAGGAAGCAACCCTGGATCATGAAAAGGAAAGGGGTGATGGCCATGCATGTGCCAGGATGTTGAGAGCAGGTAGATAACTGCATCACTTAATGGTCAACACAGACCCAAACAGCCATAAAACATCCCTCCAGGACCAGAGGATACAGGATCCTTGGGGACAGATTCAAATGAATTTTATAGGTCTTTTTCTTCCTTCCCATGAGGGAATAAATGCTGCATCACAAGAATGGATACATTCAGAAAATGGGTAGAAGCCTCTACTACAGCAGGGATCCTTTTCAATAATGTTTGGAATCACTGGGGTATCACCAGGGCTGTTTCCGCACCACCATGCTGGGGGTTGGGTCAGTGTACATGGCGCTGACCCAACCCCCCCCCGGACCGTTCGCATGAACAGTCCCAGAAACTACCGGGAAGACAGTGCAGCGCTGCACCATCGCCCGATCGACTTACCTTCCCTGCAACCTTCCGGCGCATCGCTGAGGCCCAGGGGACATGCCCGCTGCCCTGTGCGACTGCTCTGGAGTCGCAGGGAGGGGGGCGTTGCAAGGGGGAGGGGCAAAGCGCCAGACGGTCGCAGGGAAGGTAAGTCGATTGGGAAAGGGGGGAGGGATGGTGCCTTCCAGCCGCTGCCATTCGCACGGCAGCAGTTGGAAGCTGCTGTTTCCCAACAGGGAAACAGCGGCTTTGCACTGCTGGGGAGGAGCAAGGGCAACGCGGCTGCGAAGCAGCTGCGCCCCCCATGCGAACAGCTCCCTGGGGACGGCGTTTTTGCCATCCCCAGGGCGCTGTATTTGGCCTGTGTGGAAAGGGCCCAGGTTTCTGGACAGTGTTATGGCCCCACTTAAACAGTATGGTAACTTAGGAACTGTGCAAAGCCTTTGGAATCAAACAGTGCTTCCACATTCCTGGACATCCTCAATCTTCTGGACACTACAGAGTGACCCAACTGAACTTTCAAGGAGGCACTGCACAGAAACGTAAAGACTTCTGGAAATGACTGGGACAGAAAACTCCCTATCATCCTCATGGCTCTTAGAGGAACAAAAGATGTCCATAGTTATTCACCACAGTTGATGATGATGGAACATAAAATATTGCTACCTGAAAAATTCTGACCTGACACTGACCTTCCCCCAGAGCTAGTATCAATAGTCATTAATCAGGAATTGGTGTGCTCCCTAGTAAATGAGGCAGCCTCCATTCACAAGAAAGTAGCTATTCAACGAGGCTCTGCTCAGCTGTCTATGAGTAGGAAGTTGTGCTGATTGTGCTGGGTCATAGTCCCCAGGGAATGGTAGGAGGGACAACTGGTCATGTATCGAAAGTTCTCAGAGGTCGAATCCCCACTTGAAATTTGCACACAGATCCAAACCTGTTCATTGTGAAACTGTGTCCTCTTCAATGGAGTTTCTCTCTCCCCACTGCAGCGAGCACAGAGCAGACACACCCAGTTGCAGGACTCTTAGCAATCCCCACTACCAGGCGAGCTCGCTTTGCCAGTCTCCCCTGATTGGCTGGCATGCCTTGATGGGGCGGGACCTTTTCCCACTGTGGAAACATACATTGTAGGGGCATGATCAAAAAACCAACATGTAAAAGTTTAACGTTTAACTGTGCAAACAGTTAATCGTTACCTTTGTAAACCATTACTGATTCAAAGTTACACATTTGCGTCCCCTTCTGCTGGCCGATCACAAAAGCAGAAATGAAACCAAGGAAAGGCTGCGCAAGGGCAATACTTAAATTACATGGAGGGCTTGTTTGCAGGTCTCTGCGGAGACAGCACCTAGATAAGGGACGGTGAAATCTCTGAGGGTGTCTGTTATTTAGTTAACAGAGTCAGGAGTGGGTTTCCAGGGGGAATACCCCAGAGCCTGCTCTGGTAAGCCCAGTGTGCCTCTCTTTTAGTGAAAAGAGTTGGATTTTTTTTTGAAGTATCTGCCAAGTTCTGTGAAGAAAAAATTTTCCCTGTGCAGAAAGTTTAGTAGAAGGAAGTTTTGTTAAAACTGAGTCACAAAACTGTCTGGAAAGTATAAGAGAATATCTGAAACAACTAAAGTGTTTAGTAAAATATTCCTGCCAAAGGAAAAGAAAAGTTTAACTATTTCTATAATTTATTTTCTTATAATTCTATAAATAACCATTTCATCTCGGTTTACCGGTTAATAGTCTTCAGAAGTCATTTAAAAGTGCCACAATCCAGCCTGATTAGAGCAGTCAGTTTTGGAGGGAATAGTAAAAATCCCCTCACAGAGCTATCAGTATACCCAAGAGGTGGCAGTTGGAAAAAGACTGACAGGAACTCCTGAGGAGTCTTATGTGTGTGCCCACTTGGTCTGTGGGGCTTTCCCCACTCACCTACTGCTGCGCGCCACTCTCGTGCCCCCTCAGCGCACGTCATTCCTGGCGCGCTGTCAGGGTTCCCCACGATTCCGCGCGGGGTCATCAAAAGGTGCCGTTTCTTCAGCACCAGGAATGACGTGCGCTGAGGTGGTGCAAGAGCGGCAGCGTCGGGGCGGCTGCGTGGTTGCCGCCCTTGCAAGTGGAGAGCGCCACTGGACCCCGCGCTACTTTCCCAGAGTAGCGCACAGCAGAAGGTAAGTGGGGAAAGCCCCTGTGTGTAGCAACAGTTGCAAGCAAATATAACAAATATTCTCCCTTCCCAAAAGCAAGGGGTTTTTTCCACTCCTCCAGGCAGCAGCTGAGGGGAAGGGAAAGAAGGCTGACAAGAGGGCTTGCCTTCCTCCTCCCTTTCAGCTAGGTAGCTCAAGAGGAAAAGAAGCTGACTGGCTCTTTTAATCTTGATCAGCAGACATAATTTGCAAAGCTATGCAAAATGAAAGCCATATACAGTGAAGAGAGAAGTTACTTGAGTAAGGAAGGTGTCTTCTTTGTGCTAAAACAAACACCGCATCAAAAATCCATGAGCTAAAACAGCCACCATCAAATCTGCCACGTTCCCAGTGTGTGTTGGCAGACACAAGGAAAGGTGTGGTTGGGCTATGGGTTAGAACTAGTGATCTAGGCCATCACTACTCGAGGTGCACCTGATTGCTATTTTCCTCCTGTGCACATGAAAATGATACAAAACAAATCAAATAATTAATTTAAATACCAATATTCATCATCCAGGATTCATTATGGCACGCGGCATTTCCCAATTCCTCATTTTTTACTAATTTCCTTGCGGAGAGATCTCATTAAAATCACATGCTATTAATTTTAAATTTCAAAGGTTTGGTGCCTGTATGCAACATCCTGGAAATGCTGATCTTAGATATGATAGAAGCAGGTGCTTTGAGGGAGTCGTAAATGTTTCCACTGCTGGGCGTCTACTGCCTTCTAAAAACTATTAAGGTAATAACCCTTCACTTTATACTTAATGGATGTTAATGAGCATTTGCTAACTGCTTTGAAATCCCATTTCTTCCCTCCTCCTTTAGTTCCACATAAAACCTCAGGCACAGTTCTCCTCCCTCTGGGTAGCTTCTAGCATTACTTGTTGCTTATTTTCACAGTTCCAGCTGTGCACAGGTGCCTGGAAAGGAAAAAGAAAGGGGGGGAAATGCTTGTCTTGATAACTTCCAGCAACCAACACATAATTAAAACACATTCCATTATTTTGTACCATTGGCGTGTGGCAAGGTAGATAAATATTCCGCATTGATCATGTTAGTATTAACAAATGCAAAGTGCGTTCTTCCAGACCCTTCATATATTCCATAATAAGATTTCTCCTTATTCATTCCTCTAAATTCCTGGCTTAACTAGTATCCATCTTCATAACAAAGGTATGCAAACATTTGGGCTGTTTCTGCACAGCCAGAGGCAGCAGCATCCCACCGGCTTAAATTAAGCCGGTGGAGCATTGGGACTGTTTGCACAATCCTGTGCGGGCAGTCCCGACACTGCCGCTGCCCACAGGGGCGGCTCCGCATGGAGCCGCCCAGGGTGTGTGCGAGGGACTTACCTTGCCTTCCTGTGCAGCTCCAGACGGCTGGAAAGACATGCCCATGCTGCCCTCCGACCCTCGCACACACCTGAGGGGCCAAAAGCAGCGCCCTCATGCTGGTGTGGTTTTGCTTTCCACATCAGTCAGAAGGCGGCTGCTGAGAGAACCTCACTTTCGGGGGGTGTGGTTTTCGTGGTGTCCGAAAACCTCGCTGGGCAAGCAGCTGCGTTCCCTGTGCGAACGGCTCCCTGGGGACGGCGTTTTTGCCGTCCCCAGGCCGCTGTATTCCACCCGTGCGGAAGGGGCCACTGATTGCAGCTCTTGGGGTGTTCATGCAGAAAACACATTTGCCATGCTGAAAACTAAATGTGTGACCTTTAGCAAGAAGGCTATGTGTTCAAAAACTGAACTGATCACTTTGAAAAAATCATATCTTGTTAGCATCATTTTCAGCTATCTACATTTGAGATGTTTTGTATTGATTGTTGATGTTCTGAATAATCTCACCCTTCAGCAATGTTTTGGTGTTCATGGCCAGTTGTTCAATAAGACAGTATTCTAAACCATAGAGCGTGATGTTTATGACACTCTGTGGCGTGATGTTTGTACTCATGACTTTAGCTCTTCAAGAAGATGATAAAATATGTTCCATATGAAATCATATAAAGTAATTACTTCCATCAGCTCAACTTGATTATGCATAGTCAACTCATAAGAATGACAGAGGAGCTCTGTAGGATAAGATTATCTAGTTCATCCTGTTTATGATATTGTCTAATCAGATACTTCAGGAAAACGCACAAGAAGAACATGACAACACCAACCCTTCTGCAAATTGTGATACCCCCTTCTGAGGGCTGGTAGTCAAAGACCAATCCCCCCCCCTAAATATGACATCAGTAATATCAGTAATCATGGAGATAGACAAAGATCTATCAACATTGGTAACCTTTTTTTGGGGGGGGGGATAATTTGGGTTTCCCAGAACAAATTTTGCATTAAAAATTGAACATCACAATGTTGCACACTTGTCCCCCTGAAACTGGGGGATAAAAATGGTACAACAATTCAAGTCTTGCCTTTCTTCGATTGTAACTTACTAACATTTTTGGGTCATCATCAAAGGGCTTTCTTAGCGTCCTATCACAGTGGTTCCCAACCTTTTTTCTATCACCTATCCCTTGGCAGCCCATTTCCCTAAAGCTGCACCCCCATATTAGCAAACTCATTGTGTAATTTTTGAACCCCCAAACAATTCAGCCCCTTCCGCACAGGAAATGCATTATGGGTTGCAGTCAAGTAACCCATTTTCCTGTTTGCCGGTTCAAATGTATCTGTGCAGGCAGCAATTGGAGCCCACAGAAACAATCTGGGTTGCTTTCACGCCCTCGCATGGAGACGTGTCTCTAGTTATTTTACTTCCCACTGATGTATAGCTATGCATGCATGGACAAACAAATCCCCACAGTCATACCGATGTCTCACTAAATGACCATCTGCACCTGTGCAGCTACACAGATATAAGCCGCAATTTTTTTTTAAAGGGAAAAGGAGGCAAATAAAGCGCCTCCTGCCCAGCCATTTTCACACAAGCGGCTGCAACCCCGGATTTTTTTAAAAAGACTCACTAATAGTGCACTTCTAAAAAAAACCACGGTTTGGGGAAAATAAAATAGGGGAGACTCATTTTAGGGGCAGGATCTGTGCAAAGCCCCTCCCTATTTTTTTACTGTCCTACACCTGTGTTTATTGGCCTCTGCGGAATGGACCTCTGGCACGTACTCCTGGGAACCACTCTCCTACCACCATCAGAAAACTTTGAGACATAATGGCTAATGTCAGACTGTGTCTGGGAGACTTACAGAAAAATCCTAAAGAGACCACTCATTTTAAGGGGAAGTAATGATGCTTAGGGCAGAATTTGAGGTTCAAACTGAAGTTTTTTGGAATTTTAGGTTCAAACAGGGCACCCTGGAGATAGGGCGGTATACAAAACTAACTAACTAACTAACTAACTAACTAACTAACTAACTAACTAACTAACTTACTTACTTACTTACTAAATAAATCAATAAATAAGAAAGAAAGAAAGAAAGAAAGAAAGAAAGAAAGAAAGAAAGAAAGAAAGAAAGAAAGAAAGAAAGAAAGAAAGAAAGAAAGAAAAAAGGAAGGAAGGAAGGAAGGAAGGAAGGAAGGAAGGAAGGAAGGAAGGAAGGAAGGAAGGAAGGAAGGAAGGAAGGAAGGAATAGTACATAGGGCAGAATTTAGGTTCAAACACTGTGCCATGAAGGGTGCTGGGTGATTGTGGAGTAATACATGATTTCTTCAATTAGGATATTAAATGAATAAATATTCTACAGTTCCATTTGATTTATAAATTTGCATTTTTAGGGGTCCTTGAATAGTAGATACAGCAATATTCTGAATGAATCCAAATAATCCAATGTTCTAAAATGATTTCATGTGAAATTAGAAAGAACACTTTTCATGAAGTTGTGGTGATCCATCACAGTGATCTCCTGGTGACGTACTACTTTGTGGCAGCTCCCTTTGATACCCCACTTATCAATACTCAGGGCCCTTCCACACATGCAGAATAATGCACTTTCAATTACTTTCACAATTGTTTGCAAGTGGATTTTGCTATACCACACAGCTGCAAAGTGCATTGAATGTGAATTGAAAGTGCATTATTCTGAATGGGTGGAAAGGGCCTCAGGATTGACAGCACTGAAACTGAGAATACAATTGATTGCAACAATTGCCACAAACTGTTAAAATGTGCACATACATACCAAAATTTGCTTAGAAAAATATCCATCCATCCATCCATCCATCCATCCATCCATCCATCCATCCATCCATCCATCCATCCATCCATCCATCCATCCATCCATCCATCCATCCATCCATCCATCCATCCATCCATCTGTCTGTCTATCTGTCTGTCTGTCTATCTATCTATCTATCTATCTATCTATCTATCTATCTATCTATCTATCTATCTATCTATCTATCTATCTATCTATCTATCTATCTATCTATCTATCTATCTATCTATCTATCTATCTATCTATCTATCTATCTATCTTCAACTTAACAGATCTGAGAGCTTGGAAGCTAAACAGAGTGGCCATAGTTTGTATTGTTGTTGGAAAGTCAGGTTTGTTATGCAGAGAAAGGCAATAGCAAGCCACTTCTGATAATCTCTTGCCTTTAAGAAACCCTATAATGTATGACTATGTTGGGGTCAACATATTCAGTTAGGACTTCATGGTACACGATTGTTATTTTAACCATCCACCAGCCTGTGAAGCTACTTATTCAGGGGATGGGGTTGGGGGAATGATTCTGAGTTAAATGGTGATTTTAATAGCATGATAATCTTTGTGTCTGGGTCACCCTCTGGCACCCTGAGTGCAATTTTATTTTATTCTGTTTTTTTAAGTTACTAGCAATGTGATGAAGTCCCTAACCTCTTTTTGGTTAGACAGTAATTCTTTGACTAACTTACTGAG
This sequence comes from Sphaerodactylus townsendi, assembly GCF_021028975.2. Taxonomy (NCBI): domain Eukaryota; kingdom Metazoa; phylum Chordata; class Lepidosauria; order Squamata; family Sphaerodactylidae; genus Sphaerodactylus; species Sphaerodactylus townsendi. The sequence continues at coordinate 1,829,374 of NC_059425.1, read as the reverse complement.
ATCCAGCATGGTGTAGTGGTTGAGAGCGGTGGACTCTGATTTGGAGAACTAGGTTTGACTGACTGTGTTAAAAAATGATTCCTAAAGAGGCTTACAGAAATGACAAACGAGTACAAAGTATTTCTGGGAGGGTCTTAGGGGAAACCCGATGGAAAATCCCAGTTGAACAATTTGAATATGTGAGGCAAAAGTTTTCATACTTTTTTCCAGTGTTGAGCATATGGCACAGTCCACACATCAAAAATGTGTCATGTATCTTTACATGAAGCTGACTAAGGCTCCGTCCGCACACGCAGAATAATGCACTTTCAATCCACTTTCACAGTTGTTTGCAAGTGGATTTGGCTATTCCGCACAGTAAAATCCAGCTGCAAAGTGTATTGAAAGTGGATTGAAAGTGCACTGTTCTGTATATGGAGAAGGGGCCTAGGTGTGATGACTCAACATGGTAAGTAGATTTGCCACAGTAGGCGCACAGACCTGTTATTCCTCTGGAATGCTTTGAAGGGCGTGTAAATATTTTCGGCAAACGCTTGAAATGTCTCTTTAGTGAAGGGGTTGTGGCTTAGTGGAGGAGGGCCCATTTCATAGGCAGAAGAGCCCAAATTCAGTTCCTGCCATCACCAATGTATTATTATTGGCTTTGCTTTGTAAAGTACATTACTTCCTTTAATCCCTGTGCATCAACAGAATTCATGAGATGGGCAGCCCCATCCAATGCTGGGGGCAGTGGAATGCGACACTGATGCAGCACTACTCCTGTTGCCAGACCGGCCTATGGAAGGTTGGGGGTACCCTGTTTTAAGGACAGCTGTGTCTCTACCCATCTCTGCCAATCCTTGGGATGTCTAACAGTGCAGTGCCAAAATGGGGAGCCAATTCTTTGCATTGGTTCAGTGTACCAACAAAGGCATACAGTAAGTAAGAACTTTGTTTGGACTTGCCTCCTCCAAATCAACCTTGCACAATGCCTCTCACACAGCCTTCCTGACAGGATTAAGGCCCCTTCCGCACATGCTGGAATTTTGCTATTCCGCACAGTAAAATCCAGCCTCAAAGTGCATTGAAAGTGGAATGAAAGTGCATTATTCTGCATGTGCGGAAGGGGCCTAAGTGAACACAATGTCCTTAGTCCTAGAAAGCATCCTTAACCCTAGAAAGCATGTGAGCAGCAGTGGCTAAGTGTTTAAGAGCAAATGTACTCTAATCTAGAGCAGGGGTCTTCAAACTATGGCCCCCCAGATGTTCATGAACTACCATTCCCATCAGCCCTGCCACTTGGCCATGCTAGCAGGGGCTGATGGAAATTGTAGTCCAATGCAACATAACACTGGAGGGGCCACACTGGTTGGAAGACCTCTGATCTAGAGGAAACCAAGTTGGACTGAACCAGCTCTGATTCCCGCTTGAGCTGTGGGAGGCTTATCTGGGGAATTCAGGAATTAACCTGTGCATTCCAGCCACAGGCCAAAGCTGGAGTGAAACCTTGGGCTGGGTTGCAGTTCTTCTGAGCCTCCTCTCAGCCCCACCTACCTCAGAGGGTGTTTGTTGTGAGCCAGAGTTTGTAAGCCCCATTTGAGTCTCCCGCTGAGCTAGCCCCAGATGTTCATGAGAACTATCTCATTCCCCCTCCCAGCCCTGCCACTTGGCCATGCCCAGCAGGGGAGCTGATGGAGAATTGTAGTCCACTTAACATCTGGAGGCAGCCATAGTTTGAAGACCCCTGATCTAGAGAGGAACCAGGTTTGATCTCCCAAGCTCTGCCAGCTTGAGCTGTGGAGGCTTCTCTAGGGGGAATTCAGATTAGCCTGTGTGCATTCCAACACAGGCCAGCTGGGTGACCTTGGGCTAGTCACAGTTCTTCTGAGCTCCTCTCTGCAGCCCCAATTCCTACCTCCTGTAGTGGGTGTTTAAGTTGTGAGGGAGGAGGGAAGGAAAAAAAAGTTTGTAAGTTTCTCCCATTTGATCTCCCTTCAAACTATATTCCCCCCAGATGTTCATGAACTACCATTCCCATCAGCCCTGCCACTTGGCCATGCTAGCAGGGGCTGGACATGGAAATTGTAGTCCAGAGAACATCCTGGGAGTGGCCATAGTTTGGGTGACAAGATCTGACGGAGGAACCAGGCTTCTGGATTCTCTCCGCCTGCCGCTTGAGCTGTGGAGGCTTATCTGGGGAATTCAGATTAGCCTGTGCATTCCAACACAGGCCAGCTGGGTGACCTTGGGCTAGTCACAGTTCTTCTGCTCTCAGCCTCCCACCTACCTCTAGGAGGGTGTTTGTTAAAGAGGGGGAGGAAGGAAAAAAGAGCTTGTAAGCCCCATTCTAGCCAGACTATGAACTAATATTCCCATCAGCCCTGCCACTTGGCCAAAGCAAAGGAGGGGCTGCATGGGAAATTGTAGTCCACTTAAACATCTGAGGGCCATAGGAAATAATGAAGACCCCTGATCTAGAGGAACCAGGTTTGATTCCCCGCTCTGCCGCTTGAGCTGTGGAGGCTTATCTGGGGAATTCAGATTAGCCTGTGCATTCCAACACAGGCCAGCTGGGTGACCTTGGGCTAGTCACAGTTCTTCTGAGCTCTCTCAGCCCCACCTACCTCAGAGGGTGTTTGTTGTGAGGGGGGAGGGAAGGAAAAAGAGTTTGTAAGCCCCATTTGAGTCTCCTTACAGGAGAGAAAGGGGGGGGGGTATAAATCCAACTCTTCTTTCTTCTTCATCTCCAGCCCTGAACCATACACTTCTGCTTATATCTGAGAACTGTGTGTGTTCTGCTGCTTTGATTATTGTGTGCTTGCCTGCCCCCATTATCCCTTTATTAAAATTATTAAACTTTACTCTCAGTTCTGTTCTTCAAGTCTCCCTTAGGCAGATTCCACATGGGCTAGGGCAGCAGTGTTCCACCAGCATACCTGATGGCGGGGGAACACCGGGGCCATTTGCATGCTGAGATGTGAGTGGCCCAGAGTAGCCGCTTCCCACAGAGGCACCTCCACATGGTCTCCTTCTCAGGCTCCGAGAGATGGGGAGGTATGCCCACGCTGCCCTGCAACCTCCGGGGGTTGCAGGGCAGCATGGGTATGCCTCCCTGTCCCTTGGAGCTGGTCTAGGGCTGGAGTTGTGAATGCTTTCTAGAGTTAAGGGCATTGTGTTCCTGGGACCTTCATTTTATGCAAGAATAATGCACCTCTGGGGTTACAGGGCAGCGTGGGCATGCCCCCCTGTCCCTTGGAGCTGGTCTAGGGCTGGAGTTGTGAATGCTTTCTAGAGTTAAGGGCATTGTGTTCACTTAGGACCCTTCCGTACATGCAGAATAATGCACCTCTGGGGGTTGCAGGGCAGCGTGGGTATGCCTCCCTGTCCCTTGGAGCTGGTCTAGGGCTGGAGTTGTGAATGCTTTCTAGAGTTAAGGGCATTGTGTTCACTTAGGACCCTTCCGTACATGCAGAATAATGCACCTCTGGGGGTCGCAGGGCAGCGTGGGCATGCCCCCCTGTCCCTTGGAGCTGGTCTAGGGCTGGAGTTGTGAATGCTTTCTAGAGTTAAGGGCATTGTGTTCACTTAGGACCCTTCCGTACATGCAGAATAATGCACCTCTGGGGGTCGCAGGGCAGCGTGGGCATGCCCCCCTGTCCCTTGGAGCTGGTCTAGAGGCTGGAGTTGTGGGAATCGCTTTCTAGAGCATATATATAAGGGCATTGTGTTCACTTTAGGACCCTTCCGTACATGTGCAAGCAATAATGCACCTCTGGGGGTCGTGAGAGGGCAGCGATGGGTAGCACCTCCCTGTCCCCTTGGGCTGGTCCCAGGGCTGGGTTGTGGAAATACTTTCTAGGGGTTAAGGGCATTGTGTTCATAGGACCCTTCCGTACGTGCAGAATAATAATGCACCTGGGGGTGTGGGGCGGCGTGGGCATGCCCCCCTGTCCCTTGGAGCTGGTCTAGGGCTGGAGTTGTGAATGCTTTCTAGAGTTAAGGGCATTGTGTTCACTTAGGACCCTTCCGTACATGCAGAATAATGCACCTCTGGGGGTCGCAGGGCAGCGTGGGCATGCCCCCCTGTCCCTTGGAGCTGGTCTAGGGCAGAGTTAAGGGCATTGTGTTCACTTAGGACCCTTCCGTACATGCAGAATAATGCACCTCTGGGGGTCGCAGGGCAGCGTGGGCATGCCCCCCTGTCCCTTGGAGCTGGTCTAGGGCTGGAGTTGTGAATGCTTTCTAGAGTTAAGGGCATTGTGTTCACTTAGGACCCTTCCGGGTATTACGCAGTGGCATCAATGCACCTCTCTGGGGGGGGGGGTTGCAGGGCAGCGATGGGTATGCCTCCCCTGTCCCTGTTGGAGCTGGTCTAGGGCTGGAGTTGTGAATGCTTTCTAGAGTTAAGGGCATTGTGTTCACTTAGGACCCTTCCGTACATGCAGAATAATGCACCTCTGGGGGTTGCAGGGCAGCATGGGTATGCCTCCCTGTCCCTTGGAGCTGGTCTAGGGCTGGAGTTGTGAATGCTTTCTAGAGTTAAGGGCATTGTGTTCACTTAGGACCCTTCCGTACATGCAGAATAATGCACCTCTGGGGGTTGCAGGGCAGCATGGGTATGCCTCCCTGTCCCTTGGAGCTGGGTCCCTTAGGGGCTGGAGTTGTGAATGCTCTAGAGTTAAGGGCATTGTGTTCCACTTCTAGGACCCTTCCGTACATGCAGACACAATAATGCACCTTCTGGGGGGTCGCAGAGGGCAGCGTGGGTGCATACCCTGGCCCTTGGAGCTGGTCTAGGAGCTGGAGTTGTGGGTACCTAGAGTTAAGGGCATTGTGTTCACTTGGGACCCTTCAGTACATTACAGAATAATGTGCACCTCTGAGGTGCTTGGAGGCAGCGTGGGCACTTGTCCCACTTGGAGCTGGTCTAGAGGGCTGGAGTTGTGAATGCTTTCTAGAGTTAAGGGCATTGTGTTCACTTAGGACCCTTCATTTATACAGAGAATAATGCACCTCACAGGGGTGCTTGGGGCAGCGTGGGCATGCCTATGGAGAGCTGGTCTGGGGAGCTGGAGTTGTGAATGCTTTCTAGGTTAAGGCATTGTGTTTAGGACCCTTCGATTTTTTATGCAGAATAATCACCTCTGGGGTGCGCGGAGTGGGCATGCCCCCCCTGTCCCCTTGGAGCTGCTGGTCTAGGGCTGGAGTTGTCAGGAATGCTTTCTAGAGTTATGGGAACATTGTGTTCACTTAGGGACCCTTCCATTTACATGGCAAGGAATAATGCACCTCCTGGGGGGTCTAGAGGGCAGCGATGGGCATGCCCCTGTCCCTTGGAAGGAGCTGGATAGGGCTGGAGTTGAAGATGCTTTCTAGAGTTAAGGGCATTGTGTTCACTTAGGACCCTTCATTTACATGCAGAATAATGCCTCTAGAGGTCTGGGGCAACGATGGGCACCCCATCCCCTTGGAGCTGGTCTAGGGCTGGAGTTGTGAATGCTTTCTAGAGTTAAGGGCATTGTGTTCACTTAGGACCCTTCCGTACATGCAGAATAATGCACCTCTGGGGGTCGCAGGGCAGCGTGGGCATGCCCCCCTGTCCCTTGGAGCTGGTCTAGGGCTGGAGTTGTGAATGCTTTCTAGAGTTAAGGGCATTGTGTTCACTTAGGACCCTTCCGTACATGCAGAATAATGCACCTCTGGGGGTCGCAGACTGGTGGAGCATGCCCCCCTGTCCCTTGGAGCTGGTCTAGGGCTGGAGTTGTGAATGCTTTCTAGAGTTAAGGGCATTGTGTTCACTTAGGACCCTTCCGTACATGCAGAATAATGCACCTCTGGGGGTCGCAGGGCAGCGTGGGCATGCCCCCCTGTCCCTTGGGGCTTGGCAAGGAGAGATGGTGAGTGGTGGGGAAATGGAGGCACTGAAAAGTGGCACCAGCAGGAAAATGCTGTTTCCCAAAGGCCAGCAGGGATTTCCCTGAGAAAAGCACAGCGCTGCCTCGATTCAGAGGTGGCAGGCCTGCAAACAGAGCCCCTGGATAAGTGTTTTTACCATTCCAGGGGTGCTGTTTTTTTTGCACATGCTTAATCTGCCTTACTCCTGCCACCTTTCTTTGGTTGGGGGGGGGGGGGAGGAATAATACAAAAACAATTTTTGTCAACAAAAATGTGTGACTTTTTTAAAGGACATGAGGCTATGTGCATAAATTCCTGAACTGAAAACTTTTTTGGGAAAAAAAAAATTGTGAAAATGATATTTTCGTACCAAAAATATTGTCATACCAAAAATCATGTCCTTTTAAAAAAAAGACCAACACGAATTTAAAATTAATCTTTTTGAAGTGTGCACTTTTTTACCTGTGACAGCGACTGTCAGTACTTTTAGAGGTAGCATGTTTCTGCAGACCTAACTCAGGATGATCCTGTGGTTTTTACCAGATTTGACAACACTCCCCAAATTTGCAAGCTAGTCGCTTTTCAATGCTTATGTGGAATTTTGCAGTGAGATCAAAGGGCTTCAAAATGAGCCATATTGGGGGAGGGGTCTTAGCACACTTAGACTACAAAGCTGACCAGTTACATCCTTCCAAGTCCACTGAAGTCAACAGGCTTGGAGAGTTAAGAGTCTTCTTAGGATTGCCCTGTTAGTAGGTCATCTCGCCCTGCTATGGAAATCAAACTGTGGAAATGAGACGGAAACCCCCAAAAATGTTAATAAGGCTTGCAACATGTTTACAAGGCAGGGGAGCATGCTGCCTGTCTGTGTTATTGCCGACATCACAACGTGCCTCCGTTTAACCGCTTGAGACAGAAAGAAGACGCTACGCCTTGGAGGGTAGGAGTCGGATGCAGCATGTTGCAATGAGTCTTGTAAAAACACCTTTATCATTGTTGTAGAATGCAAAAGGGCTGTTATTAACATAAAGTGTTTCTTTTGCCTGGAGGTAAACACCCTTGTGTTGACAACTAGCAGCAACTCTCCTAGTCCACTGCATCAAAAGAAAGGCCAGAAGAAAGGGCTACTATACCACTTGGTCTGTTTATGAATTATTTTGACCCAGTTTTGATTAGATACTCTGCTTCACATAAAGATGTCAGTAGATTGTATATTCCTCTGCCACAGAAAAAAACCCTCTTTGTTGTAGAATGGGCACTTAGTGCCTATCTAGTGCCAACCTGGGCACTTAGTGCCTATCTAGCCCTGCTCCCCCCGATCTGTTTGAAAGTTTGAAAGGAAAAATATATTTTGGCATAAACGCTCTTGTATCAAAGTACCATGGTCAATGATACCAAAAATAATGGGTTTGACAGGCAATATGTAAAAATTAATGATAATTCTCACATTCATTTGGGACTGTTTTCTAAAGCAGAAGCATACAATTTTCTCTCACTTCAACTGACAGAACTAACATCGTCCGTTTCCGCACGGGCAATAAAAACGCCGTCTCCAGGCCGCCATTCGCACAGGGGGCGCAGCTGCATCGCAGCTGCGCTGCCCTCGCGCTGCCCGGCCGCCGCGAAGCCGGCATTTCCCCAGAGCGCTTGGAAGCGCTCTTGTTGGGGAAACGCCGCTATGAAGCCGCTGCCGAGTGAACGGCAGCGGCTTCACGACGCCTCCCCTACCCGGCACTTACCTTGTCCCCGGGCCTCCGGCGCGTCGCCAAGGCCTGGAGACACGCCCCCCTGCCCTGCGCCGGCTGCCCGGCTGTTTCCAGGACCATCCATGCGGACGGTCCCAGCGTCGTCGGGTCGGCGTCGTAAACGCCGATCCGGCCACTTCCGCCTTCGTGCTGCCATCCTTATGTAAAACAGAGTATAGCTGTACTATCTTGGCTAAAATCATGTAAGGGCACCTCATCAATAAATCCTTAGTATCTTTTATAAACCACCTGCCCTCAACCAAAGAGACAATTATCTCTCTTCTACTTCAAGAAAAATCCTTACAGAAAAATGATGTAGCCAATTATTGCCCTGTCTCAAACCTGCCTTTTCTGGACAAAGTGATTGACACAGCAATAGCAGACTGACTCAGGGCCTTCCTAAATAATTCATCTGCTCTGGCCCCCTTTCAATCTGGCTTCAAGCTTGGCTAGGATAGCTCGCTTTAGTTGTCTGACCGCAGAAAAAGGCTGGGCCTCTTTGTGGTTCTTATTGGACTTATCTGCGCTCTTCAGTATTTGTTTGTTTGTTTGCATGTATGTATTTTTAGCCTGCCCAAGGTTTCAGGTGTATAGACTAGGTGGGGCTGGTGTGCTGCCACAGCAAAACAAAGCACTGAGGAGGAGACTAGGCTTGGAGATTCAAGAGCAACAAATACTGGATTCAGCTTGAATCTGGGTGAATTCAGGCATGTTTCAGCCAAAATCGGCCGAATATGTCCTGCCTGAATATGAACGAATCCGTATGCAAGGGATTCAGGCTTTTGCGGGGTATTTTTTGTGGTTTTTTGCGTTTTGGCCTGCAGGGGGCCATTTGTAAAGCTAGTAGCACCAAAATTTCAGGGTATCATCCGGAGTCTATCTAGATGATACCCAAGTTTGGTGAAGTTTGATTTGTGGGGGCTAAATGTATAGATCCCCAAAGGGGGTGCTCCATCCCCCATTGCTTCCAATAGGAGCTAACAGGAGATGAAGCTACCCCTTTGAGGGTCCATAACTTTGGTCCCCCTGAACCAAACTTCACCAATCTTGGATGGCATCATCAGAACAGTCTCTGGATGATACCCTGATGTCTTGGTGCTACAAACTGTAAAAATGCACCCCCTACAGACCAAAATGCAAAAAATACTAAAAATACCCCCCCCCCAAATCCCGAATACCTTGCATTCGGATTCGTTCATATTTGGGCAGGACATATTCGGCCTGAACATGCCCGAATTCGCCCAGATTCAGGCCAAATCCAGTATTTGTTGCACCCAAATCTCCAAGCCTGCCCAGCAGACATCATGCCGAGGAGCAGGGAAAGATAAGAGTCTGCCACTCATCAGATAAGAGTCTGCCGCTCATGTGGAGGAATGGGGAATCAAACCTGGTTCTCCAGAATAGAGTCTTCTGCTCTTAACCACTACACCGTACTGACTTTCAGAAGAGGAATTAGGTTCAGGAGCCAGTTAAAGATCGACATAATGTCCAGGATACAAGTTTTTGAGAGTCAAAGCTCTCTTCATCCTATGAGAAGCCTGTACCATGGAAATCTTGTTGTTCTTTAAGGTGCTTTCTGGCTCAAATCTTGTTTCTTTTTGCTATCTCTTTTCCACTGAGATTCATTTCTTTGACTTCTGAGAGGGCAAGGGTTTCTCAAAAGAAAGACAAGGCAGCAATGAAGGTTTAGATTTAACCCATAGGGTGGGTAGAAATTGCTATATTATATTATTGCAGAGAGCAGCAGTGGCGTAGGAGGTTAAGAGCTCATGTATCTAATCTGGAGGAACTGGGTTTGATTCCCCGCTCTGCCACCTGAGCTGTGAAGGCTTATCTGGGGAATTCAGATTAGCCTGTGCACTCCTACACATGCCAGCTGGGTGACCTTGGGCTAGTCACAGCTTCTCGGAACTCTCTCAGCCCCACCCACCTCACAGGGTGTTTGTTGTGAGGGGAAAAGGGCAAGGAGATTGTAAGTCCCTTTGAGTCTCCTACAGGAGAGAAAGGGGGGATATAAATCCAAACTCCTCCTCCTCCTCCTCCTCCTTCTCCTCTTCTTCTTCTTCTTCTTCTTCTTCTTCTTCTTCTTCTTCTTCTTCTTCTTCTTCTTCTTCTTCTTCTTCTTCTTCTTCTTCTTCTTCTTCTTCTTCTTCTTCTTCTTCTTCTATATAGACTGTCTCAGAAGAAGATATAAGTTGGGTTGAACATTCCTCCACCACAAAACTCAACATGCCGGTCCTTCTTTGTTGTAGAATACACCACCTGGGTACTAGTGCCTGCCTAGCTCTCCCCACCCCACACCCCACTATCTTTTTGAAAGTATAAATACAATGAGCTATAAATGCTCTTGTATGAAAGCACTATGTTCAATAATGCACAAAATAATTTTATTTATTTATTTATTTATTTTATTTATTATTTGATTTAGTATACCACCCTATCCCCAAAGGGCTCAGGGCGGTGAACAATATAAAAGCATATATAAACATAAATATATAAAAGTTTAAAATTTTCATTCTAAAACAGTATCCCACGAACCCATATGCAACCCTCCCAAGAAGAATGATGGGTCCCGATGATGTTAGGGACCCTATACAGCAGGGGGAGGATGAAAGCAGGGCACCCTCAGCGGCTGGTCTGGCTCCAGGCCCGATTGGAACAATACTCGGTCTTGCAGGCTCCCTATGTGAACTCCTCCAAGGTCCCGCAGGGGTCCCGGACATGCTGGTGTGGTAGAGTGTTCCACCATGGCAGGGGCCAGGAGCCAGAGAAGGAGCCCTCGGCCCCGAGTGCAGTGGGAGGCCACAGCCGCATCATTGAGGGGCCAAGGGATCTCCAGTGAAATTGGCTCCTCTGCACTGAAGCCGCATGAGAGGTCATGAGCTTCGGGACATATGGGGTAATGCGGTCCCGAAGGTACGAGGGTCCCAGGCCGCGTAAGGCCTTAAAGGTCAACACCAAATAATGGTTTTGACAAAGGCAGCCCTTAAAAATGAATGATAATTCTCATATTCATTCAGGACTATATTCTAATGCAATCGGATACGATCATCTTTATCTGAGATGTTAAAAGTTTCCATCCAGACTTAGCTGGCAGATACAACTTAGTGTGTTGAATTTCACAGAAACCTATTGCATTGAGGAATACTCCTTGCATGGAGGGGGGCGGGGATAAAAACACTGGAATCAGAACAAGTCTATGGGTTCGAATAAAGCATTGGGGGGTTTTCTCCTACTGTTTTGGTATGCCAAATGGGGATTCAATTCATTTCAGTGGTTTCCACACAGCACAAAAAATTCCATTGTCATTACACTTCTCCTTCGCTTGACTCGAATCCATTAAGTGCTTGTATCAGCTGGCCGGCTGGAAAAAGCTGAACTCATGAAACAGCTCCATAATACAGTACCCTCACTAGCCTTTGGGCTGCCCTGATCCAGACCTGACACAATTAATTTGTTCCTCCACACTCATAGACTGCACAGCAAAATGTGCCAAGAGATGCCAGTCATTGACACTATCTTCCAGTGCTGGCCAGCATGTGGATTCAGGCACTGTTCTCCAACACTACAAGGTGTCACTTCGCAGGGCCTGGACCCAGTAGGGCTACAGAGACTGGTTTGATTCTCTCTCCCCATCCATAGATACCTTGATAAGCTATCCAGTCTGAATCACCAAACCTGTGTTAATCCTTCTCCATCCCTTAATTAAAACCTCATCAGTCTGCTCCAAGATCAAGGCTATTTAAATTACCTCCACCGGCTCATCCAGTGGCCCTGACCGCATGATGCCTCCACCTGTTGATTGAATGCACAGAAATGAAGAACAGACGCATGCATGCCGACCCTATCTTTTTCTGCTTCTATATGATCATTATCTTGTCTACCCACTGCCAGTGTATGGAGGATGAGCGCACATGTGTTCCTTGTTATCAGCAGCACTCAAAAAGCCTTGTCGATCATCCTGCAACTGTGTTCATCTTCCTTCCTTCCTTCCTTCCTTCCTTCCTTCCTTCCTTCCTTCCTTCCTTCCTTCCTTCCTTCCTTCCTTCCTTCCTTCCTTCCTTCCTTCCTTCCTTCCTTCCTTCCTTCCTTCCTTCCTTCCTTCCCGTTTACATTTTTTAAATTTTTATTTGTATATACAAAAAACAAACATATGGGTCAATATCAATATCCCCTTCGGGGATCGGGCGGTATATAAATCTAAGAAATAAATAAAATAAATAAAATAAATATTGTTTACATTTATAGCTCATCCTCCTCCTGCATAGCAAAGCTCAGGGTCACTCACAAAATAAGTGTAATTCAAGTGACTGAAATCTATTAAAAAACCCAGAACCAAAAACCTTTCTGCACGGGTCAATAAAAGTGGGGGATAGGTGGGTAACATGGACCCACCCTCGCCCCGGCCCCTTTGCATGGCTGACTGTCCCGTGGACAGCCAGTGTGTTGGTGTGCGTGCAAGCCTTCGCACAAGGGCACATCTTGTTTGTTCTTCCCTGCTGGCTTTTTCCCCCTGCCTGCAAAGCCCATTTTCGCTACGTGGCTCTGCAGATGGGAGCCGGGGAAGGGTTTTCCAAGAATCGTGTTATGTGAGATTCTCGCAGCTGCAGCTGTTCGTTCAGCCGCAGCTGCAAGCCACGTTAAAACAAAAGAATAAAAAATAATGTGATTCTTGGAAAACCCAGGTTGGGGGTGGGGTGGTGGAATGTAGAGAGGATCCGCATTAGGATCGGGATCTGTGCAAAGTTCCCTCCCAACCTGGGTTTTTTACCAGCGTTGTTTCGGTTCAATTGGCCCATGCGGAAAGGGCCTAAGTTATGACTAAAATAATTTGATAGTAAAATACAACAGCCCTTCCCACCTTTTCAAGATTTAAATTTTGAAGTAAAAAAATGACAAATGACCCAAATAGTTATTTGCGGGGGTTGATGGGGGTAGAAAGACAAGCAATAAGAAGACAGCAGCAGAGAGGGGATCCCACAATCCAGCCAGCATAGGCCTGATGGAACATCTCTTTTAGACCCGATGAAACTGAGCGACGTCTTGTTTGTTTGTTTGTTTGTTTGTTTATTGGATTTGACATACTGCCCCATCCCCTAAGGGTGGTGAATTTGACAGATTATCTCACCCAATAATTAGGTTGGAATCACAGGATGAGCCAAGTTTTGTACAATTCATTTTAGCCCCACTCAGAATAGAATGTTCTTCTCACATCCACTTTATCCTCACAACAACAATATGAGGAATTTGAGGTGCAGAGAAAGAGGCAGCGGGACTAGGTCATCCAGTGAGTTTCCATGACCATGAGTGTGACCCTGGGAGTCCCATATTCTTGTCTGCAACACTGACCACTACACACACTGTCTTCTGTGGGATGGCTACTATGAGCCAGCCCATGCACTGAGGTCAAGTAGGGAGGCCCTCCTGGTGATCCCCGCTGCTGCTGAGGTGTGGTGAGAGGGGGTTCACGGGAGGGATTTTTCTGTGGTAGGCCCCAAGCTGTGGAACGGCCTCCCTGCAGAAATTTGGCAGGCACCAGCACTTTTATTTATGCGGTTTTTTTTGTTTAAACTTCCATCCCATCCTATCCCCACAGGGATTTCAGTGCCTGGTTAAAACCTAGGCCTTCAATGTGTGATCCAGAGGATTCTCCATATCAATGCCAGCTGAAGGATTGGGGGAGGATGGGGTGGTGGTTTTTAATGATGTTTTAATTGACTGTTTTTAAATGATGTTTTAATGGTGGTTTTAATGTTTATGTTTTTAGGATTGTATGTTTTAAGGGGGATTTAAGTTTTCCTGGGATTTTGGTATAGGGTGGGGCGTAAATTGAATAAATAAATAAATAAATAACAAGCAGCCAGATCTCACTAAGTCAGGCAAGTCACATGGTTGCAAGTTGCCTACAGGGTGCTCCAAATCTCTGCATCAATTACTTCTCCACCAAAGGCTAAAATAGCCTTGGAATGGACCATGCCCCCTCCCATTGACTTTTACTGATATAAACAAAGGCTTCAAGGCTGGGAATACTGTGGTGGTTGCCTAGCAACTCCAACATTGCCACCAATCAGCCACTGTTTTGAGGCATTAATCACTCATTTATATATTTATTTGTGTCAGATTTCTGGGATGGGGAGGAGTTCTGTAAAACTAGAGATTTTCTCAGGTTTGCAGAAGGATCAATTCTGTCTGTTTCTACTCTCAGGCCGTTTCCGCACGGAGGCGGAAGGGGTCGGGTCGGTGTAATCCACGCTGACCCAACCCCTCTGGGACCGTTCACATGGACGGTCCCAGAATCAGCCGAGACAACGGCGCAGAGCTGCGCCGTCGTCAGAGCGACTCACCAGTCCTGCGCGCGGACTCCTCTCGGCATAGTTAAGCTGAAACCAGGGAGACATGCCCCTGCTCCTGCGTGACTTCACTCCAGGGGTTGCAGGGCAAAGGGGGCGTGTCTCCCCAGGCCCGGCGACGACACCTGGAGAGGGGCCACAGGACGTGGTGGAGTCGCCCTGATGAGGGAAGGTGCTTGGAAGCCGCTGCCGTTCGCACGGCAGTGGCTCCAAGCCGGCGTTTCCGGTAAACCTTGCTTGCCGAGTGAGGTTTGGAAATGCCAGCTTCACGCTAGTCGGGCAGCGCGAGGGCAGCGCGGCTGCGCAGCAGCTGCGCCCCCTGTGCGAATGGCTCCCTGGGGACGGCGTTTTTGCCGTCCCCAGGGCTCCATAAACCACCCATGCGGAAAGGGCCTCAGCTTCAGTATTTTAGGATTCACTGATAGTGACCTGTTCCAAACTATTTAATACTATGAATTTAATTAATCTTTCTGTTGTCAGGTTTCCAGGTTGTGTTGCCTTGGTCTGGCGATTTTAACTCCCAACATTTATAACACTCTGTAACCAAAATGTTTTAGAAGCTTCTGCAATGATTCCAGTTGACAACCAAGCACAACCACAAGACAGTGGAATAACAGTGGTTTACTTTTTTCTTCCTGATATAATAATGGCCCATCTTCAAACTACAGGGTGTAGCAAGATGACACAATGAATTGCAGATAATCTAAAAGATCCAACAAGAAAAGGAGGTAAACAAAGGCAGGAACAGTTTGATACATGATTCACCAACACGTCCCCCTCCCCCTGATATTAATTCATGGGGGGTGGTGCATACTCCCACAATACTGCCAGCAGAACGATATAAAAGAGCATTCAACTCCTCATTTCTCCATCAGCTTCTCTCTTCTGCCTGTCGCTTTCCGACCTCTTCTCCTCAGAGAGCCAGGTAAGTTTGATGCGATGCTATCTCAATGAACTTCAATGCAGTCTCACATCACCTGCCTTTCTTTTTCTTTGTGTTCTAGCAAAGGATGTGCCGTGCATTTATCTCCCCCCCCTCCCCGCCGCCATTATTTCATCATGAGAACAGATTTATCTCAAGCTTTTTGGAATGGAGCGATGGCACTGTGAACCACAAACTTTCCAGTTTTCATCTTTCCATTGACTTAGGTTACTCTCTCTCTCTCTCTCTCTCTCTCTCTCTCTCTCAACCACAGACCATCTTTTGAAATACATGTGTTAATAATCATCATGATAATAATCGTGGCTTTCTTTATAGCATTGCAAGGATTACTGTGACAATCATGCGAAGTCTTGTTGTTATTGAGATCTTATCATTCTTTGCCAAATTACTCTAGCTAAGTTGACTTGTATTTCAGTGAAGCTGGGGGAAAAAGTTTGAATCTGCAAACCTGAATGTCCAAGTACAGAATTGGATGCAGCCCACTGTTTTATTATATCTTACTCTATTTGCTCCCTATCACAGCTTCCATTCCACATGGGATGCAGGTCTCATGGTTCTCAGCACAGCCTTTTAAAGTGGTCAAAGAGGTTGCTCCTTCCTTTTTCACCAGCAGAAAACATGGCTGAATCCACCCCATGGAATATGACAATGGGAAGTTTTTTTAAAAAAAACTGTTTACAATGGATTGGATCCAGCATTTCTCTTCCACTAACTGACCAGTTTTCTGTTGCAGGAAAACTCCATTCGAGCAGATCCCTGCAAAAACTATCCACGAGCACAGACAGTTCAGACAGATTCACAAAGAGGTCCCTCAATACTTTCCAGTGGTGGCAGTGGGTTGAGATGGAACTAGCTCTGCATAGACCTGTCCTCTAAGTTATAGGTGCTACGGACATTTTAAATAGTAATTCTGACTAGTTTGTGTAGCAAAATTCAATAGAAATGTTCAGTCTTCAGAGGCAACGTACCACACCATGTCACTTGTTTGGTGAGGTAGATAAATGGAGGTGCATCTTCATGGTCAATGGGGGACCAATGATTCTTGACTAGATTGAACTTTGGTCTCAATCAGTAGGGTTAGGAACCTGCTAGATCAGACAAGTGGCCCATCCAGTCCAGCATCATGTCTCATGTGATGGACAACCTGTCCAATTACCATTCTTTTGAAAGTCACCAAAAATATTTTCTTCTCTTCTCAACACATTTTTGACTTCTCTTGGGTTTTGAAACCTTTTGAGGGGAAAGGAAGGCAGAACATTCCCTAAAGAAATTAACGTGTCCTAGGTTAACAATTTTTTTCATATTTCAGTGTAAGATCTACAAGAAATTTTATTTAAGCTGATTTCTCTGCAGATTGTGTTGCTCCTTGTTCATTGATTCATGCTGACCTCTTCTTTTCAGATTTCACCCAACCTCATCAAGATGTCTTACTGTGGCCCCATCTGCAATGTCCCTTGTGGTCTTGGATCATGCTATGGAGGTGTTACATCTTCTGGCTTGTTGCCATCATACGGCCTTGGCTCCCTGTCTGGGCTAGGTGGCTGGTCTGGTCTTGGAACCGTAGGTGGCTGGTCTGGTCTTGGAACCGTAGCTGGTGCCAACGTTGGCTGCACGAGTCAACTTCCAGGGTCTGAAGTAGTGATCCAGCCACCTCCCTCCGTGGTGACTATCCCAGGACCTGTCCTGTCTGCATCTTGTGAACCTACTGCAGTTGCTCAAAACACACCCTGTGCAACTGGGTATTCAGGATTAGGTTCTCAAGCCCTCTCCCCTCTGTATTCTGGTAGAGCTTTGGGAGCTTATGGAAGGCTAGGATATGGTGGTTGGAGAAGGTATGGTCAGAGGTACCTGCCCTTCAGTGGTTGGGGTTATGGTGCCTGTGGACCTTGCTCACCTTGTGGACCTTGTTAAATCCTGACAGTTTTTTACATGGACATTAAAAATCTGGAAATGAAAACAAGAAGACAATTTAAGGCGCCGAGTGGACATTGCGTGATGACCTTTGGAATGCTAAGCTCCCACCATCTCCTGTTTCAACAATGGGAGTTGTTGGGTGCTCAGCACCACTGAAATAAGAACTTGGTTACATTTTTTGTCTGTTACTTTCAACTTCTTTTTTCTTTCTTTCCATATTTCTAACAATATTTTTCATGAATGTGCAATCATCTTCGAAACACTGCTTAAGACGTTCCTGTCAAATCATTTGACTGTAAAGAAAGTTGCTCTGTCCTGTTTCTTATTGTTAAACTGGTAGCTGCATTGTGTGTAGATCTCTTTCTCTTGCCTTTCCACAATAAAGCTTAATGCTGCATCATCATTCCTGCCTGATCTTTGTTTTTTTCTCATTGGGGATCTGTTCAAAATTCTCCTTAGCATTATCAGTGTAATGTAGGAGACATAAAACATAAAAGTACCAGCTGGGGAAAAGAGGAAACTATGGAAAAAGAAACTGGCCCAATTAGTCAAGAATGGGGTTTTTTTTGGAGTCTATATATATTATAACGGGGGCAGTGGAAAGAGACTACAACGAGATTAGATTCAGGTATTCTGAAAAAAATATTTATCTTCCAAGACCAAGAATGTTCCCCATTTATTTTTTCTTTTTATTAACATCTGCCAATAGTTATTGAATGAAACAAAGTAAAGCTGTAAAGATGGGACAAAGGTTAATTTGGAGAGACCGGCCGCTGAGGGTGCCCCTGCCCCCTCCTCTTTACCCCCATGGGGCCTAATACCATCAGGACCCATTATTTCGCATTAGGAGGGATTCGTAAGAGCGCGGGCGATGTTTTAAGATATGACTGTTGTTTTAATTATATGTATGTTTTTAGCTGATGTTTTATCTGTACACCGCCCTGAGCCCTTCAGGGATAGGGCGGTATACTAAATAATAATAATAATAATAATAATAATAATAATAATAATAATAATAATAATAATAATAATAATAATAATAATAATAATAATTTGCAGCCAAACCTGACCACTGTGTCTGACTATGGGTATCTTATCTAAAGAAGCATCCATCTGGATTAGACCAGAGATCCATATAGTCCAGCAACCTGTTTCATCAGTGGCCAACCAGTTGCCCTGGGGGTTCAAAAATCTGAACTCAAACGATAAAGCCTTGACTTATAGGTCCACCATTGTGCCTTTTCTCTAAATTCTGTATTAAACCCCCATATACAGGAACTACCAGTAAGGAAGTGAACATGGGTCTTCCCTAGATACAAAGTACTCAAAGTACTCCAAGAGGAGGTGAGGAAAATTCCTGCACCTGAACCAAGCTTCTTAGGAGGCGAATCCGAGGAACTAACGAAGATAGTGGTAGACAAGGAAGAAATTCTGGCAGCCATTGATAAACTAAATGCTACCAAATCCCCTGGCCCAGATTGCATTCACCCAAGAGTTCTTAAAGAGCTCAAGCATGAAATTGCTGATGTTCTCACTTTAATATGCAACTTATCCTTGAAATCAGGCTCCATCCCTGAAGACTGGAAGATGGCCAATGTCACACCAATCTTTAAGAAAGGATCTAGGGGGGACCCGGGAAATTACAGGCCAGTCAGTTTGACATCTGTTCCTGGTAAATTAGTCATTAAAGATAAAAAATTATAAAACATGTACAAAAAAGCAAGACCTTGCTGAGAAAGAGTCAGCATGGCTTTGCAGAGAACAAATCCTGTGCTTCACAAACTTACTAGAGTTCTTTGAGGATGTAAATAGCCATGTGGATAAGGGGGAACCAGTGGACATTGTCTACTTGGATTTCCAAAAGGCTTTTGACAAAGTTCCTCACCAGAGACTATTATTGAGAAAACTCAGCAATGAAGAAGAGATAAGAGGGTAGTCCTCCTATGGATTAAAACTGGTGGAGAAACAGGAAGGAAAGAGTGGGTGTAAGGGGGAAGTACTCACAATGGAGAGATGTGGGGAGTGGTGTCCCCCCAAGGATCCGTGATGTGGGACCAGTGCTCTGTAACGTATTCATAAATGACCTGGAAGTAGAGGGGGGGTGGGTAGCTGATGGTGTAAAGTTTGCAGATGATACCAAATTATGTAGGGTGGTGAGAACCACAAAAGGGATTGCGAGGAGCTCCAAGCCGGACCTCGGATAGAATTAGAGGTGAAAGTGGGCTAAGAAATCGGCAAATGCAGTTCAATGTGGCAAAAATGCAAAGTGATGCACATATGTGGAGCAAAAATCAGAAAACTTCACATACACATCGCTACAGGGGTCAGTGCTATCAGTCACAAAGACCAGGAAAGGGATTTGGGCGTCTTAGTTGATAGTTCCATGGGAATGTCCAACTCAATGTATGGCAGCTGTGAAAAAGGCAAAACTCTATGCTGGGGATACAATCAGGAAAGGAATTCGATAATAAAACTGCAAAGATTGTCATGCTCCTATATATACAAAGCAAATTGAATGCGACCTACACTTGAGCAATACTGTGTTCAGTTCTGGTCTACCACATCTCAAAAGGATATTGAAGAGATAGAAAAAAGAGAAAAGTGCAGAGAAGGGCAACCCAGGATGATTGAGGGACTGGAGCACCTTCCTTATGAGGAGAGGCTGCAGCGTTTGGTGGGGGACTCTTTAGTTTGGAGAGGAGACGTCTGAGGGGGGATATGATTGAAGTCTATAAAATTATGCATGGGGTAGAACATGTTGACAGAGAGAGACATTTTTCTCTCTTTCTCACAATACTAGAACCAGGGGGCATTCATTGAAAATGCTGGGGGGAAGAATTAGAACTAATAAAAGGAAACACTTCTTCAATGCCAACGTGTGATTGGTGTTTAAATATGCTACCACAGGAGGGTGGTGGCAGGTGATGGCCTACTAAACCTGGATAGCGCTTTAAAAGCGCTGGGCTTAGGACAGATTTTATGGAGGAGAAGTCCAATTTATGGCTACCAATCTTGATCCTCTTTGATCTCCAGATTGCAAATGCCTTAGCAGCAGACCAGGGTGCTTTCAGGGGAGCAACAGCCGCAGAAGGCCATTGCTTTCACATCCTACATGTGAACTCCCAAAGGCACCTGGTGGGCCACTGCGAGTAGCAGAGAGCTGGACTAGATGGACTCTGGTCTGATCCAGCTGGCTTGTTCTTATGTTCTTATGTTCTTATGTTCTTACTCATAATGATTGACCACATTAAATGATCTATGTTTTATGTGAGTACTGATCTCCTAATGGAATGGTGTTGGGTAGCATGCACAGTAGTGTTCCAAAAATCAGGCCACAGTTCCAAGTCATTGGAAAGGAACAACACTAGACCAATGTAATGTCGAAGGATCCTCTGAAGATGCCAGCCACAGATACAGGCGAAACGTCAGGAGAGAATGCTGCTAGAACACGGCCATACAGCCCGGAAACCACACAGCACCCAAACACTAGACCAGTTTGCCATTCAAGAAGGGAAGCCACTTCTCAGTTTAAAAGTAGCAATTTTGGAGTCTCAAAGCAAAAGCTGTACCTCTGTTTTTTTCCCCCACTGGCTGTTCATTGCTGTTGGTAGCTTCTCCTCCCTTCCCTATAGTTTTGCTGGTGGACATTATTTAATTTTCAAATGATTCCAGCCACTCAGGAAAGGATGCTGTGAAACCGCTGTGCTGGATAAGACCAATGGCTCATCCACTCCAGAATTCTTTAACACAGTACCTAACAAAATGCTGATTCAAGTCTATAATAACCTAAGAGCTAAGAGCAGTGGCTAAGAGCAGGTGCACTCTGATCTGGAGGAACGGGGTTTGATTCCCAGCTCTGCTGCTTGAGTTGTGGAGGGTTATCTGGGGAATTCAGATTAGCCTGTACACTCCAACACATGCCAGCTGGGTGACCTTGGGCTAGTCACAGCTTTTTGGAGCTCTCTCAGCCCCACCCACCTTACAGGGTGTTTGTTGTGAGGGGGGAAGGGCAGGGAGATTGTAAGCCCCTTTGAGTCTCCTACCAGAGAGAAAGGGGGAATATAAATCCAAACTACTACTACTACTACTACTACTACTACTACTACTATTACTACTACTACTACTACTTCTTCTTCTTCTTCTTCTTCTTCTTCTTCTTCTTCTTCTTCTTCTTCTTCTTCTTCTTCTTCTTCTTCTTCTTCTTCTTCTTCTTCTTCTTCTTTGTTTTAGCCTTTAGCACTCAGATTCAGATATAATCATGGGCAATAGCTACTGATGAATCTCTGTGTGTTTAGTGCTACCACAGCAACTCCAATTTATGACAACATTACAGATTCGGTAAAGGGTAAAGATAGTCCTCTATGCAAGCACCTGGTTCTTCATGCATCATCACATGACAACACATACTGGGAAGACAATATTCTCAGGGTGGTTTGCCGTTGCCTTCTTCAGTCATCTACACTGTACCCCCAGCAAGCTGGGCACTCCTTTTACCAACATCGAACAGCTGAGTCAATCTTGAGCCAATCTCTGCCCCAAAAGGCTCCTTACATTATGACTTCAACTTCAAAGCCTTTATTGGCATATTAAAACTAACAAATAAAATAGATATAAATTAAATAAGAACAAATAAAATAGATATAAAAATGCATATAATACAAAAATGCACGTAATATATCAACAAGAGAAAAAAATTACTATTAGTACAGTATCCATAAATATGATATTACTATTTCATTTGCTCCATCAACTTTGTTAAAAAAAATTGCAATAAATTCACAAAACATAAGATCACAATGATTCAATAAAGAAGGGATTGCCAGCATATCAGCTGAATCCTCCTGAAAGGACGGAATCCTTGTGGTATATTTTTCTCAAACTTTGGCAAATCTGGGACAGTGGAAAAAAAAGAGTTATCTTTTCCACTCGTCCCTGATAACAGGAACAAACTCTCTCAGCCCTATCTATTTTTTTATACCTGCCACATAGTAAAGCTGAGGGCATTATATTAAATCTTGCTAGTGCAAGTGTCCTTCTCTGTTCAGGATTATATATGTTCACTAGATAATTGACCATCCGTCCTTGTTCAAATGGGATTAAAAAAATTAGGGGTGAACAGGTTTTCCCAGCACCTCTCATCAGAGTCTGGAATTCCCATTGGAAAAGTCTCATTTTTAGACATACATACATACATACATACATACATACATACATACATACATACATACATACATACATACATACATACATACATACATACATACATACATACATACATAAGCCTTTATTGGCATAGTCAGAAAGAAATACATAAATCAGGAGCAAATGCATGAATACATGATAGATAAAAAGGCCCCACGGGGAGCACAACAAGTACATTCTACTGAGAACTCTCAACTATCTCCGCAATGAAATTGGCGATCTCTTCACAAAGACCTGGGTCCGAGTTGTTTAACAATAGAGATAACCTAGTCAGATCAGGCAGCCCAGATTGGAAGAAAAAATGTAAGTTGGTATATTTAGTTCTGATATTTATATGCTTCATCACAAGAGAGTTCATAGAAGGAATCCATTGAGAGACCCATAATTTTGATTTTCTCTTCAATCAGATTACTCCAACATGGGGATTTATTATCCAACAGCTTCCATTGAGCAAGGCTGGGAGAATTCTGCTGGTAGTGAATTCTAAGCCAATATTTAAAAGTCCTCAGCCAGGCCATTGTCTCAAATGAATTCTGCCCTAGTTCTAAACATAAAGCTGCATATGCAACACAATTAGGGAAGCCCATTATTTTGTGAAAAAAATTAGACTGCAACCTGTAGATTAAACAGTTCACAGCTCTTATCCAAATAAGGGCCCCATATAACATCTGTAGAGCAACCTTAGCATTAAATACAGTCAATGCAGCTAGTATATATTGGTTCCCAGCACTATAAAAAAGGGCAGTATTGCTTTGGTGCTATTGGCAGCAATAGTAAGAGCAGAGTTACAATGCACCCTGCAACTCAGATTGTAGCTAAAGGTAATACCTAAATACTTGAATTGTTTAACTTGCTCTAAATTGTTGTTGTTGATTTTCCAGTTATATCTTTTCAACCATTTAGAAAATACAAGCATTTTTTTATTTAGAACTAGCCGTATCCAGCCACAGGTTGCTGTGGCTCATCTGGTGAAATGCCATCTGGTGCATGCCACCACTAACTCCCTTCCATTCCTTTGCATGTCAGCCCTCCCTCCCTCCCCCTCCCTCCCACCCCCTCCCTCCGCTAGGGTGGGTAGGCCATGTCCAGATGCCGGGCCCCTTCCCCCTCCCTCCCCTCCCTTGCATGCCACCCGTCTGCCTCCCCTCCCTCTGCTAGGGTGGGTGGGCCATGTCCAGATGCCAGGGCCCCTCCCTCTCCTCCCTTGCATGCCACCCCTCCCTCCCTCCCCTTCCCTTGCATGGCACCCCTTTGAGGGTCCATAACTTGAGGGTCCATAACTTCCCTTGCATGGCACCCCTTTGAGTGTCCATTTACCAACAGCATGTGAAGGAAGAAGCATGAATCCTGATTGGCTGACACAACATTGTGTCAAAATTCGAAAGGAACACATAAAAACACACGTGGAGTCAAATGGAACATTGTGTCCACTTTTCAGAGCAATTGGTGAAGGACTTTTGGAGATTTGGGATTTGGAACAAATGAACAAATGAACATTTTTATTAATAGAAATAATTATTTTCAAGTTTGTTAGTATCACAAAATGCCATACATCTCCTTAATGATCTCATAAGTCCCTCTTTGGTACAAGAGAGCAATATAGTGTCATCTGCATACAACATGACTGGAAGATGAATTGGACCAAACTTGGGAGCAAGAAGGAACTATTAAAGTAGGTGCCAAAACACAGCCCTGCTTGACTCCTTTGAAAGTGGGGATATTCTTAGTTTGGCTCACACTCGAGTATTTAACCTGACAACTCATTCCAGTATAAGTTGCTTGATTATACACTATGACTTAACAACCTCCCAAACCTTCTATTGTTAACAGCCAGTGGTGTATTTTACACAATGGTGCCACGTGCCCCACACCAACCTGAACTTCCCTTGGCCCAACAGACCCACAGCATTCCTACTTGGCTGATGTGGAGGCCAACAGGGTAAGCAGGCAGGTGGGGGAGAAGAAACTTTCCTCAGCAGGTCTCCAAGTCCCGGGCTCCCCCCTTGGCAAACTGCACAAAACTCCACCAGGCCATTGCCACTCTTCTGCTCAGACCAGGGGTGTGAGGGGAGTTCGGGGGCATGACAGCAGCCCGGCAGACCTTCACTCAGTTTGCTGAGGGAAGCCCAAGACCAGTGATGGGGCTGCCAGGCAAGGCTTCTCTCTCACCTGCCTGCCAGCCCTACTCTTTGCTGGGCTCAATGTCAGCCAAGTGGGAGTACTGGAGCAGTGGTGGCAGACCTAGCACAACAATCCCCTGGGTATGGTGGGAGAGAGGCAGGGGATGGGGGAACAATGTTCCCCCACATGACCCGGGAGAATGGCGCCTGGGTCATCTTCCCCCTCTTGTCCTTGCAATCAGATGAACCAGGTGCTTGTGTAACCCCTCTGTTCAGAATGGGTTGACCCAGAAAGGGGTGGAGACTCAAAGCAGCAGAAGGCTGCAAAAACTGGTGAAGTTGGAGGAAGCAAGGCTACCAGGCTGGGACCTTGATTTAATTCTTGATAAGCTCTTAACACCTTGTTTAAGGTCACTGCAAAGTTGTTGGGAACTAGTGGGAAGGGAGTTGTTTATTTTTGCTATATTTGTAAATGTTAGAATTTATTGTTCCAGGGCTTGCTATGTATGTAGTTGATGGGAGTTCTTTTGGGGACCTTCATCATCTTGGATCCCATTCACCAAGCCTCTGAAGTCTTCATAAGCCAACCACCAGCAGGAAGAATTGGACTTGGCATTTATCAGTAGATTGTCAAGATAAGGACTTGAAATGCAACCTAAAAGGACTGTAAATTGTAAATGTTAAATGTTAATGTTAAAAGTGTTATTTGTTAAGGAAGTAAACCATTTTGTTTTAAATTTAGTTCTTTGCAACTCCTTCCAAGTTCTGCCCCACAGAACCCACAGATAGAGGTTACATTTGCACAGAGGACTACCTTTACCCTTTATGGACTTTGTAATGTTGTCATAAATTGGAGGTGTTTTGGTAGCACTAAACACGCACAGATTCATCACACACACAACTCTTGCCATCACTGCCCTGTTCCTGGTCAGTCAGTGTTGCGACTGCTGTGACCAGAGGTTTGTCTAGACCAGGGGTAGGGAACCTGCGGCTCTCCAGATGTTCAGGAACTACAATTCCCATCAGCCCCAACCAGCATGGCCAATTGGCCATGCTGACAGAGGCTGATGGGAATTGCAGTTCCTGAACATCTGGAGAGCCGCAGGTTCCCTACCCCTGGTCTAGACTTTAGCGGAGAAGAGCGATGGTGATACTAGCATAACAGGATCTCCACTGGATCATTAGCTTCTATGAGAAAAAGAACGTGCATATGACATAATTTGGTGTTTTCATGTTTGCCTTTGTGCATTTTGTGCTTCTGTGCATTTTGTGTAGCATGTGTTATGACTGTCCTGCTCCTACCTTGCTGTTTTTTAGTACACTGTGGAAGTACACCTGCTTCAGGTACCCCAACCCCTACCACTCGTGACCCCTGCCACGCCCCCCCACCGTGCTGCACTTATCTTAGACAGCGGCTGTGGCCCCGATGGCTGCTCCAACAGCTGCGGTCCTGGAGCAGCCTGGCAAGACTGGGCCAAGGGGCTGGGCCAAGGGGTGTCCAGCAGTGACCCAGCTGCAAGGGCAGGCCGGCTCCTGACCTCCCCATCAGCAGGGAGGGCAGGAGCCCAGAGCAACCTCTTTGCAAGGGGGCTCCCAGCAGCATGGTGGGGCCCAAACTTAGTGCCGGCTGGGCACCAGGCACTGTCGGTTCAAACCTCAACAGGAGAGAGACCTCCTGGCCACATGTCCTCAATCAGGACCTCCCGGCCTCTCACGCTGGTGCAATCCTCGTGGGGGGGGGAAGAGGCTTCCCGGCTGTGTAACTGGGCCCGGCCTTGGGCACCAGTGAGCACACCCTGGCATGAAGGGGAGCCACTAGGCACCATCTGGGGCACCACACTGCCTGAAAGGCGAGTTGTGGGAACCCACCTGGTGCCCATCCACGTGACCGAAAGGCATGCGCCCAGGGACATGTGTTACCCCTTATCCCTATTGGTGGTACGCCCCTGCTTTTCATTGCCAGTACAGAAAACCACAGTTATTTGTCTTAGTTTCAGTCGGGTAGAAATGTTAAGTTGTACCAGTAAAACAGAATTTGAGTTCAGTAACACCTTGAAGGCCAGTAGAATTTCTCAAGGCATAAATTTTCATGAGCCAAAGCTTTCAGACCAGGAAAGGGATTTGGGTGACTTAGTTGATAGTTCCATGGGAATATCAACTCAATGCATGGCAGCTGTGAAAAAGGTGAACTCTATGCTGGGGATCATAAGGAAAGGAATTGATAATAAAACTGCAAAGATTGTCATGCCCTTATATAAAGCACTTGGAATACTGTGTTCAGTTCTGGTTGCCACATCTCAAAAAAGGATATCAAAGAGGTAGAAAAAGTACAGAGAAGGGCAACAAGGATGATTGAGGGATTGGAGAACCTTCCTTATGAGGAGAGACTGCAGCGTTTGGGACTCTTGAATTTGGAGAGGAGACGTCTGAGGGGGGATATGATTGAAGTCTATACAATTATGCATGGGGTAGAAAATGTTGACAGAGAGAATTTTCTCTCTCTTTCTCACAATACTAAAACCAGGGGGCATCCATTGAAAATGTTGGGGGGGGGGGAGAGAATTAGGACTCATAAAAGGAAACATTTCTTCACACAATGCATGATTGGTGTTTGGAATATGCTGCCACGGGAGGTGGTGATGGCCACTAACCTGGATAGCTTTAAAAGGGGCTTGGACAGATTGATGGAGGAGAAGTTGATGTATGGCTACCAATCTTGATCCTCCTTGATATGAGATTGCAAATGCCTTAGCAGACCAGGTGCTCAGGAGCAGCAGCAGCAGCAAAAGGCCATTGTTTTCATATCCTGCATGCGAGCTCCCAAAGGCATCTGGTGGGCCACTGCCAGTAGCAGAGTACTGGACTAGATGGACTCTGGTCTGATCCAGCAGGCTCTTTCTTATGTTCTTATGTGGTATAGTGGTTAAGAGGAGGTGAATTCTAATTTGGAAAACCGGGTTTGATTCCCCACCTCTCCAACTGAGTGGCAGAGACTTATCTGGTGAACCAGATGTGTTTCCACACTCCTACATTCCTGCTGGCTGACCTTGGGCTAGTCATAGTTCTTTCAGCCCCACCTACCACACAAGGTATCTGCTGTGGGGAGAGGAAGGGAAAGGAGCTTGTAAGCCACACTGAGTTTCCTTATAGGAGAGAAAGGTGGGGTATAAATTCAAATTCTTCTTCTTATAAAGTAAACTTTATTTTTTCCAAGCTTAGTCCTTGTCATGTGCTGAGACGAGGGTAAGAATGCAGTAGCATAGAATAGGGCGTATTGTTTTTCCTCCATGTTACCCTACTCTTTTAATTAATGTATTTATATTAAGCAATTCACTAGAATCTAGGTCTTTACTGATATCTGCCAAACTCAACTACTAACATAAACCTACTGAGCTTATATGAAGGAGGGAATTGGGGAACATTCTTTAGTTCTGCAGCGTTTGGGACTCTAGTTTGGAGAGGAGACGTCTGAGGGGGGATATGATCGACGTCTATAAAATTATGCATGGGGTAGAAAATGTTGACAGAGATAAATTTTTCTCTCTTTCTCACAATATTAGTATCAGGGGGTATTCATTGAAAATGCTGGGAGGGGGAGAATTAGGACTAATTGGTGTGTGATTGGTGTTTGGAATATGCTGCCACAGGAGGTGGTGATGGCCACTAACCTGGATAGCTTTAAAAGGGGCTTGGATAGATTTATGGAGGAGAAGTCGATTTATGGCTACCCATCTTGATCCTCTTGGATCTGAGATTGCAAATGCCTTAACAGACCAGGTGCTCAGGAGCAACAACCACAGAAGGCCATTGCTTTCACATCCTGCATGTGAGCTCCCAATGGTGGGCCACTGTGAGTAGCAGAGAGCTGGACGAGATTCTTAGGTTCTTAAGTCAAAGTTTTCTCAACTCCTGAATCTAAAGTAGTTGTGTACCCTTTAAACAACACCCCAGATTGTGGTACCCTTACCCTATGTACACAGAACCTCATACCTTGGTCTGTCCCTTTCTGTATAGCTCCCTCTCTTATCCAGCCCTTAAAAAAGTAGACTTACATATACATTGATAAGACCA
Organism: Sphaerodactylus townsendi; assembly: GCF_021028975.2. NCBI lineage: Eukaryota > Metazoa > Chordata > Lepidosauria > Squamata > Sphaerodactylidae > Sphaerodactylus > Sphaerodactylus townsendi. The sequence goes on along the minus strand of NC_059425.1, from coordinate 1,801,155 downwards.
AAGTATGATGATGCAACATTAAGCTTTATTGTGAACAAACAGAGGGACCTAGACACAATACATCTTCAAGTTCAACAATAGGAAACAGGGCAGAGATATTTTTCCCACTACATAGTTTACAGCAGCATTTGTGTTCAGGAAAAGATAGACTCGGGCATGGGAAATATTGCAAGCAATATGGTAGGAAAGAGAAAGAAACTGAGAGCAACAGAAGCAAAAATGTAACCAAGCTCTCATCTCAGAGGAAATGAGCACCAAAGAACAGTTGGAACAGGAGCTGGTGAGTGCTCACAATCTCCAAAGCTCAGCACTTCGTGCCCATTCGGTGTCCTAGATTCTTGTATTGCTTTCACTTCCAGATTGCTAATGTCCCGATATAGATGTTAGGATTTAACAATGCCCTCAAGGTGAACAAGGCTCACAGGCACCATAACCCAAACCACTGAACTTCCGGCCATACCTTCTCCAACCACCATATAAACCTAGCCTGCCATATCCCCCCAAAGCTCCACCAGAATACAGAGGGGAGAGAGCTTGGGAGCCAAGTCCTGAATACCCAGTTGCACATGGTGTGTTTTGAGCAACTGCAGCAGGCTCAGAAGGTGCAGACAAAATGGGTCCTGGGATGGTCACCACGGTGGGAGCTGGCTGGATCACTACTTCAGACCCCGGAAGTTGACCAGAGCAGCCGACGTTGGCACCGGACATGGTTCCAAGACCAGACCAGCCGCTGTACGGGGTTCCAAGACCAGACCAGCCACCAGCCACGGTTCCAAGACCAGACCAGCTACCCAGCCCAGACAGGGAGCCAAGGCCGTACGAAGGCAACAAGCTGCCAGATGTTGCACCTCCATAGCATGATCCAAGACCACAAGGGGTATTGTAGGAGGATCCACAGTAAGACATCTTGGAGTGGTTGGGTGAAGTCTGAAAAAAAAGAGATCTGCATAAATCAGCGAATGAGGAATAATGCAATCCCAGAAAAATGAGCTAAAATAAAGTTTATTGCAGATACAATAGTGAAATATATGAAAACCTTCAGTCAAGGGTTGTGGGCTCAGGAGCATAGGACCTGTTTCATTTAGGGAATGTTTTGTCTTCTTTTCTCCTAAAAAGGTTTCAAAACAGTTTCAAAAGAGGTCCTAGTCCAAGTCCCTCTCTTTGCCAGTGGAAGTTTCCACAATAGCAGATCACTGGAAAGATTGGGACCTTTGAGAAATGCTCTCAGTTGGAAGTTCACAGTAATCCTCCTAAGGAATCATTCAAGTGCAAAGCAGTTTCCTATGTTCCTTCTAGAAAATGCAGAGTTACCCCCCATGTATGTTCTTTGGCAGAGTTGGCCTCCACAACACAAGCGGCAGAGCTGGGAATCAAACCCGGTTCCTCCAGATCAGAGTGCACCTGCTCTTAGCCACTGCTCTTAGCCACTACGCCACTGAGTAGCTAGGTAAAGTTGTAAAAGCAATTTTATTTTGAGCTTTTATTATATTGTCTGTTACTTTTTTCTATATGTCATTAAAAGTTACTTGAGCTGACTTATCTGTCTGGAATTATATCTTCATGACTCTCTCTCTCTGGAATTATATTTCCATTGGAGAGCTTTCTTCATTAGAAGAATTATTTCATTCAATTGAAGTACATAGGAACATAAGAAGTGACTGATGAATCAGACCAGTGGTCTATCTAGTCCAGCATTATGTTCTACACAGTGGCCAACCAGTTGCCTTGAAGGTTATTGATGTCTACCTGTTGCTATCTACCTGTTGCTGGTATGCAGAAGGGGGGGGGGTTGCTTTTAAACATGGAGGTTCCCGTCAGTCACCATGACCATCAGTCAATGTTGGTCCTCTCCTCCATGAATATGTCTATTCCCTTTTGGAATCTATTTGTGTTCTCAAGTTAGCAGATACAAACTTATTTTCAGTTCCACTGAAATGCAAATGAGCCTAGCTGGAGTAGTCTGGCAAAGAAGAAGAGTTTGGATTTATACCCTGCTTTTCTCAGCTGTAAACCCCACTGTAATCCTAGCAACACTGTAAATTAAGCCAAGATTATCATACTAGTTTAGACAGGATGTTAATCTGTGATTGAGAGAGCGAGAGAGCAACTTAAGCCTTTCTTGTAAATTCACGACAAAGAAAAGATGTGTACCAGAAAGTTGTGGTTTGCAGCTTCATCCCTCCATTCCTGAAGCCTGAAAGATATCTGTCCTCCTAGCGCAGTGGTGGCGAACCTTTGGTACTCCAGATGTTATGGACTACAATTCCCATCAGCCCCTGCAATTGGCCATGCTGGCAGGGGCTGATGGTAACTGAATCCATCTCTTTATGCTGGATTCCCGGAGCGTTTTCCTGCCGTACCGTACGTTCTTAAAAGAAAGTATTTACATGGGGAAAATGCATAAATGAATGGCAAACATCTTAGCATAACACCAAGTAAATGAAAGGCAGGTGAAGTGATCCTGCAGTAAGGTTCGCTGAGATTGCTTCAGATTAAACTTACCTGGCTCTCTGAGGAGAAGAGGTCGGAAAGCGACGGGCAGAAGAGAGAAGCTGATGGAGAAGTGTGGAATCGAAAGCTCTTTTATACCGTTCTGCTACTAGCATTGTGGGAGTATCCACCACCTTCCCATGAATCTTGCCCTACATAATACTGAGGGCAGGGGGGACATGTTGATGAATCATGTATCAAATTGCTCCTGATTTTGTTTACCTCTTTTTCTTTTTGCACCCATTATCTGCATCCCTTTTGTGTCATCCCGTTACACCCTGTAGTTTGACGATGGGTCATGATTGCGTCAGAAGACAAAAAAAAAAAAGAAAGAAAGTTAAGCACTGTTATTCCGCTGCCACGGATTGTGCCTGGCTGTCAACAGGAACCATTACAGGTGGTTCTAGAATCTATTTGGGCATGGAGTGAGTTTTAGAATGACAATGTCACACCGCTCATCACTCCTCATCCTAAGCTGGGACAGGACCCAGAGAAGCCATTATACCCTCTTATTACAGCTGGTCAACATGCAGAATGTCATACTAGGATCTGAGAGACCAAAGTTTGAATCTTATTCTGCCACAGAAGTTCACTGGGTGACACTAGGCCAGTTCTCAACCTAACCTCCTTTAGAGGGTTATTGGGAAGGTAAAATGTAGACAATGAAAACACTGTAAGCCACTTTGGGTTCTCACTGGAGAGTAAAGTATGGTATAAATTAAATGAACAAATAAATAAAATAATCAGTTCAAATGTTCAAAATACAAATCAAGACCAAGAGATTCTTTCTTTCTTTCTTTCTTTCTTTCTTTCTTTCTTTCTTTCTTTCTTTCTTTCTTTCTTTCTTTCTTTCTTTCTTTCTTTCTTTCTTTCTTTCTTTCTTTCTTTCTTTCTTTCTTTCGTTCTTTCGTTCTTCTGTTCTTCTGTTCTTCTGTTCTTTCGTTCTTTCATTCTTTCTTTTTTTGTTCTTTCTTTTTTTGTTCTTTTGTTCTTTCTTCCTTTTTCCTTCCTTCCTTCCTTCCTTCCTTCCTTCCTTCCTTCCTTCCTTCCTTCCTTCCTTCCTTCCTTCCTTCCTTCCTTCCTTCCTTCCTTCCTTCCTTCCTTCCTTCCTTCCTTCCTTCCTTTCTTCCTTCCTTCCTTCCTTCCTATGAGTCTTTTTGCTTTATTAACGTTATTACTAGTGTTCCTTTTGGGGGAGGGGTGTCTCTGTTTACTATGTGGGTTAGCTCCAGTCAGCTTTTTACTGAATCTCACCCATTTTCTTTATTTTCTACAGCCCCCACTCCATAGAGCTTCCGTACATGCTGACCCCTGACTCACATTATCACCTACTTTGATATTCAAAGTGGACACACACTGTCTCCTTCCCTCCTTTGCTTCTTTCCTTTCTGCCTGCCTTCCCTCATGGGAGGGGGAGGGGGAGGGCAGAGTCAATAGTATAAAGCTAGAGAGAAAAGTCTGTGTCTGGCCTCAGCCGGGTTCAAATGGGCCCTTGCTGCTCCCATGTCCATGTGGAGATTGGGTGGGGCCAGCTCCATACCTTATCTCCACATGAAGATGCGGGTGCGGGGTGGAGTGAGCCCAGCTGGCCTTGCTTGCAGGTGAAGTGGCCTGGCTCATTGGTCTTCAAGTGTGTTCAAGTCTTGAACTCCATGAGGAGTTCGAGACCAGGGTACAGTTGGAGGTGTGTGTGGCCGCAAATGCGCCCACAAAAAGTGGAACCTAGGGCTTTAGACCCTACCTGCTTCCTTGGATATACCCGTGCTTTCTTCCTTCTTTTTTTTTACTAGCAGAAAAGCTGCTGGATCCAGTGTCCTTTCATACAATTTTTTCCCCAGTAATACGTCATATACAAATGATAAGGAATTGCTACAAAATCACACCGAAAATGTGTAATTTTAATGGAAGGAGCTGTTCCCACTTTTTTTTTGATGCGAGTTGTAATTTTACTCTTCCTTTTTTTATAAAGGAGATGCCAGATACAGGCAACCTTTTCTCTTGGCCAGTGCAGTGGGCAGAGATGAAGGCTATTTAGTGTTTCTCCACACATTCTAGCCAATCATTTTCACACAAAACTTTTCTCCCGGTTGTTCCTTTCACATGGCAATGTGGATTTATGTACTTGAGTCAGGACTGAGCAGGAAATGTGGATCTGCAGATAGGGGTTCCTACAACTGATCAGGAATATAGCCTCTGGCCCTTTCTCACAACAGCCTAAGCATATTACCACTCTGCATATTCAGTCAGAGGAGGAGAAGGAGAAGGAGAAGGAGAAAGAGGAGGAGGAGGAGGAGGAGGAGGAGGAGGAGGAGGAGGAGGAGGAGGAGGAGGAGGAGGAGGAGGAGAAGAAGGAGAAGGAGGAGGAGGAGGAGGAGGAGAAGAAGAGGCGGCGGCGGCAGCAGCAGCGGGGGAGGAGGAGGGGGAGGAGAAGAAGGAGAAGGAGAAGGAGAAGGAGAAGGAGAAGGAGAAGGAGAAGGAGGAGGAGAAGAAGAGGCAAGCGCAAGGCAGCAGCAGCGGGGGAGGAGGAGGAGGAGGAAGGGGGGAAGGAGGAAGAAGAAGGAGAAGGAACAAGAAGAAGGAGAAGCGAGAAGGAGAAGAAGAAAGAAGGAGAAGGAGAAGAAGAAGAAGGGAGGAAGGGAGAAGGGAGAAGGAAGGGAAGAAGAAGGAGAAGAAGCAGCGAAGAAGAAGAAGAAGAAGAAGAAGAAGAAGAAGAAGAAGAAGAAGAAGAAGAAGAAGAAGAAGAAGAAGAAGAAGAAGAAGAAGAAGAAGAAGAAGAAGAAGAAGAAGAAGAAGAAGAAGAAGCAGCAGCAGCAGCAGCAGCAGCAGCAGCAGCAGCAGCAGCGGGGGAGGAGGAGGGGGAGGAGGAGTTTGGATTTTTTCCTGCTTTTGTCAACCATAAAGAGTCTCAAAGCCACTTACAAACTTCTTTCCTTCTTTTCCCCACAACAGACATCCTGTGACATAGGTGAGGCTGAGAGAGTTCTGAGAAAACCACGACTGGCCCAAGGTCACCCAGAAGGCTTCTTTAGTAGGAGCAAAAAATCAAGTCCAGTTCACTTGGCTATAGTCTGCTGCTCAGGTGGAAGAGTGGGGAATCATGCCTGGACCAGATCACAGTCTGTCATTCATATGGAGAAGTGGGGAATCAAACCCAGTTCTCCAGATTAGCGTCCAACTGCTCTTAACCCACTATACAATAGTGAGCATGATCTTGTTGACAGTAACATCAGAAGCATGGGTTTCTGAACACTGCTGATAACAGGAAGCAAGTGTAACCTCTAACTGTGGGTTCTGTGGGGCAGAACTTGGAATGAGTTTGCAACAGCAAAATTTGAAAACAAAATGGTTTACTTTCTTAACATATAACATCAAACATCAACATTTAACATCACATTTCAAGGTCCTGTTCAAGTTTCATTTCAAGTCCTTCTAGTTACAGTCTTCTGATATTGCCAAGTCCAATTCTTCCTGCAAGTGGGTTGGCTCCTGAAGACTCCAAGGGCTTGGTGAACAGAATTCAACATGATGAAGGTTTCCAGGAGAACTCCCACCCATTACAACCACAATACCCTTAACAAGATATTAAGGGCTTATACAAACAAAGGTATGAGTCTGGTAGCCTTGTCTCCTCCAAACTACATGAGCTCTGCAGCCTTCTGCTGCTTTGAGTCTCCACCCCTTTCTGGGTCAACCCATTCTGAGCATGAGGGTTACACAAGCATACATGTGCAGACTTTATTGTAAGATGCCCTGAGCATGGTCCTGCCAGAAAAGGATGGGGTATGAAATCAATCTAAACTAAACCAAAACTGACACTGTGTTGACAAGGTGATGATCATTCAGGGGCAGAAGACAAGGTCAGCAGACCTTTACCATTCTCTGCCTCTGTGCATTCAATTGATGGGCGGAGGTGCCATGATTTCAGAGCCACTAGAATGGAATGTGGAGGGCAGTTTAAATAGTCCTCGCGCTGGAAGAGCTTGATTCGGCCTTAATTAAAGGCTAGTAGGATTAATGCAGGCTTGGTAATTTGGGTTGGATAGCTTAGCAAGGGATCTTTGGATGGGGAGAGATAACCAAAATAGTCACAGTGGCCCTACTAGATCCGGACCCTGGGAAGCAACATCTTTTGGTATTGGGAAACAGTGTCTGAACCCACACACTGACTAGCACAGGGAGATGGTGTTGATTTCTGGTATCTCTTGACACATTTTGGTGGGAAGCCTTAAGTGTTGGGAAACAATGCAGAACCCCCCATGCTGGCCAGCTCTTTGCAGAGAATGTCAACATTTGGCATCACTTGCCACATTTTGGTGTACGGTCTATAAATGCGGAGAAGCTCGATGACTGATCCAAGGTCTAAGCAGGGCTGCTCAAGGTTGGTTAGCCCACTGAGTCACATTTAAGTGGCTGGGATCTTCAGCAGCTCAGCTGATATAAACATTTAAGTCATATTTCTTGTCCTCTGCGGCATAGGGGCAAAAACATCATAAAGCATCAAAATGTGAGGCCAAAGTTAGGACGTATGGATTTGAAGAAGCAAGGAAGAAGCAAAATGGAAACGGGGAATGATACCAGCAGCAATGGGACATCAAATAGAATCTCTATGGTGTGTATGTATAAAGGGCCATGAAGTTGCAAACAACTTATGGTGATCTTATAGAGTTTTTAAGGCAAGAAATAACAGAGGTGGTTTATAGTTACCAGTTCCAACCCTCCTTGGCTTTCAAGACTAAATGAAATTGGATCAGGACACAATCCCTTACGGAATACATAACCAATAGGAAAAGTTGAAAAAGCAAATCACTGTTATGTTTGTTTGCACACTTTCTTTTGGAAGTAGGAAGGAGGAAAGCTGTCCAGAGTTCTTGCTTGTATTTCATGCTTTATCTGCTTACAGTTGACTGGAAATAACCAACAGTCCAAACTAGTTTTTGTGAAGCTGATTGTGCCCTAGATCATCAGCCTATTCTGCCTTAGTTATCACATTTTAATAAGTTTGTAACGTGGCAGCTATTCACTTTGGGCATTCTTGCAATGGGTGTCCTGCCCTCTGCCAATAAGACCAATTGCGAAGGAATGCTGTGTCATGATCTGCCCAGTTCTGGTTTGATCCTGCCATGTTTCCCAGCCAGGATGTGTATCTGGCATAATTTCTCAGTGGGGAATCCCCCTTGGAATGTGAACTTAGAACCAAAGATGATAACTTTGAGGCTGGTTGGAAGTAGGGAACCACAGGATAATTCTCAAAGTTTCTGACGTATTTACAACCGTTCCAGTTTCCTTTATTTTTCCTACCACTGAATCTTGGCGGACTCTTCCCCATCGCAACCACAGACTTTGGGTTTCTATTGTGTAACACCGAACAGAGAAGGTTGATGATCCCATAAAGAGCAGCTTCGGAAACTGGAATGGATGGTTTTTACAAGCGGAAGTTGATACACGATTCATTAACGTAACCCTTTTCCTCAAGATATTAATTAGGACAAAATCCATGTGAGGGTGATACATACTCCCACAATAATTCCAGCAGATCGGTATAAAAGAGCGTTCGACTTCTGGCTTCCCCATCGACTCCTCTCCTCTGCCTGTCACTTTCCAACCTCTTCTCCCAGAAAACCAGGTAAGTTTGATCTGAAGCGATCTGAGTGAACCCGACTGCAGTATCACTTCACCTGCATCTGTTTTCTTGTTGTTTATATTTTAGTAAGGTATGTGTCATGCACTCCTGGTGTTTTTTTAATAACCTTTTGATTCTTGCACCATGAGAACAGATTTCTTTCAGGCTTCTGAAATGGCATGACGGAGCAACGAATCATAAACTTTCAGGTTCACATATTTTCGTTGTTGTGAACTTACAAGAAAGGCTTAGATTACTATCTCTCTCTCTCTCAACCACAGACCATTCTCCTGTCTAAACTAGAATGATAATAATCTTGGCTTAGTTTACAGTGTTGCAGGGATTACAATGGGATTTATGAGAAGTGCTTAAGAGCAGCAGACTCTAATCTGAAGAACTGGGTTTGATTCTTTTGAAGCAGCGGATTGACTCGGAGTAGACCCCCTTGCAGGACGCAATGTAGACTAGAACTGATAGACACACAGTCACCAGTGCAGTTCTATTTATTGCTATCTACTGACAAAGCGCTTCGCCAGACCACAGGTGTTTTCAGGCACACACCACTCTGCTGTCTGTGCTAACTATATACAAAAGGTGATACCAATCAGGTGTCCTCACCTTATCAGGTTTGCACACGGTACAAGCTGTGCACTCGGTCCTAATCTGCACACGGCACCTGTTAGAAGGAGGGTCCAGCTGTCATTTAGATTTTGCTCATCTAAACGTTGACACATGCTCTGACAGATTCACCACTCCACCACATGAGTGATGGACTCTAATCTGGTGAACTGGGTTTGTTGACGATTTCTTTCATGCTTCTGGAAAGGAGTGACAGAACAGCGAACCATCAACTTTCCGGTCCACATCTTTTCTTTGCCATGAACGTATTAAAAAAGACTTAGGTTGGTCCCGCTCCCTCAACCATAGAGTTTACTCCCATTTGAACGACAATTATAATAATCGTCGTTTACGTTACCATATTGAAATGATTACTGCAGCAATTAAGCAAAATCTTATTTTTAAGATCTTGTCATTGTTTATCAAACTACTCTAGCTGGGTTCATTTGAATTTTGAACAGGGTTGAAAAAATAAATGTGCAGCTGCCAAGCTGAGTGTCCAAGTATTGAGTCCAAATTTCTTTTTTCCTTTTATCTTCTCCAATTTGCTCCTAACTACAGCTTCAATTCTACATAGAATGCAGGTATTCTGAAATTCACCATAGCCTCTGTCAAAGAATGTGTCCTCTTCCTTTTCCACCAGCAGAAAAACTAGTTGGATCCAAAACCCAGAAATAGCAGCAGCAAGCAAAAAAAAAATATCTGTTTTCAAAGGGGTAGATCTAATGCTTCCTGTCTACAATCCCTCTAGAGCAGTGATGGCGAACCTATGGCACGGGTGCCAGAGGTGGCACTCAGAGCCCTCTCTGTGGGCACACACAAACAGCGTTCATCATGTGGGGGGGAAATCGCCCCCCCCCCACATCTAGGCTGGCCTGGGCTGCTGGGCTCAATTATTAGCTTTAAACCCAAGACCTAGTTTTGGGGAAGCAGCATAGGTAACCCTGTTAAGCACTGTTAAACCCCACTGATTTTCATGCGAAGAACTAAAACATGATCCTTTACCTGGGAGTAAGCTCGGTTGCTGGCAATGGGGCTTGCTTCTGAGTAAACCCTCCCAGGGGCGTGATTCACCCGTTCAAAGAGTTGCATGGTTGCTTCAAAGCAAAGCCAACAACTACCATCAAGCTTACTCCCGAGTAATGCATGCCTCAGAGCCAACCATTTTTTCTAAACTAAAACCTCACTGTTCAGGTTAAATTGCCGTGTTGGCACTTTGCGATAAATAAGTGGGTTTTGGGTTGCAGTTTGGGCACTCGGTCTCAAAAAGGTTCGCCATCACTGCACTAGAGTTAATTTTATTTTCTACAATGGTTGGATTTTCAGACTTAACATATGCAGCTACTTTTCTTCTGAATCAGAATGAAAAGTAGCTGCATATGTTCAGTCTGAAAATCCAACCATTGTAGAAAATAAAATTAACTCTAGTGGGATTGTAGACAGGAAGCATTAGATCTACCAGAATGGTTCATTCAGCTTAGAGCTGTGAATCCAGCTGGGGTCACAAATTCAGTACCTCAGTTTTTCCTAAGTTTTTCCTAAGATACTTTCGCTGGAGTTTTTCCTAAGATACTTTCGCTGGAGTTTTTCCTAAGATACTTTCCTAAGGTACAGTTTTTCCTAAGGTACTTTCACGGGAGATGTCAGGGTCTTGAACTGGGACTTCTGCCTTGAGGCTGACCTTTTTGGGAGAAATGCAGCAAACTATTCCTCAAGGAAACAAGGAAGTCCTATCCTACTGAGACACAAAGCTGGGCAAAAAGTTTTTGTCACATTTCAGTATCAGATCTGCAAAAAAACACCCCTGCTTTAGCACTTACCTCTGGGATTGCAGATGGCCTGGATCCCTTGCATGCCACCCCTCACTCACTCCCCTCCCCTTCCCCTTCCTCCCCTCCCCTTCCTCCCCTCCCTTGCATGCCACCCTTCACCCCCTCCCCTCCCTCCACTAGGGTGGGTGGGCCATGTCCAGATGCCGGAGCCCCTCCCCTCCCCTCCCTTGCATGCCACCCTTCACCCCCTCCCCTCCCTCCACTAGGGTGGGTGGGCCATGTCCAGATGCTGGGGCCCCTCCCCTTCCCTCCCTTGCATGCCACCCCTCACTCACTCCCCTTCCCTTGCATGCCACTCCTCCCTCCCCTCTCCCTCCCTCCCTCCGCTAGGGTGGGTGGGCCAGGTCCAGATGCCGGGGGCCCTCCCTTTCCTCCCCTCCCTTGCATGCCACCCCTCAAGATGGCAGTACAGTCATCCAAGTCAAACTGGCATGTTAGATACTTATCTATCCATTTCTTCTAGTTGACAGTTTGCAAACGAGTATATGTTTTCCAATGAATCAGGAACAGATATGTATCTTTTTTTCAGATTTCATCCAACTACATCAAGATGTCTTACTGTGGCCCCATCTGCAATGTCCCTTATGGTCTTGGATCATGCTATGGAGGTGTCACATCCTGTGACCTGTTGCCCTCATACGGCCTTGGCTCCCTGTCTGGGCTGGGTGGCTGGTCTGGTCTTGGAACTGTGGCTGGTGCCAACGTTGGCTGCGCTAGTCAACTTCCAGGGTCTGAAGTAGTGATCCAGCCACCTCCCTCTGTGGTCACCATTCCAGGACCCATCCTGTCTGCATCTTGTGAACCTACTGCAGTTTCTCAAACAACACCTTTTGCGACTGGGTATTCAGGATTAGGTTCTCAAGCCCTCTCCCCTCTGTATTCTGGTGGAGTTTTGGGAGGTTATGGGAGGCTAGGATATGGTGGTTGGAGAAGGTATGGCCAGAGGTACCTGCCCTTCAATGGTTGGGGTTATGGTGCCTGTGTGCCCTGCTCACCTTGCGGGCCTTGTTAAATCCTGACATTCCACATGGACGTTTACGATCTGGCAACGAAAACAAGATGGCAATCTGAAACTCTGAGTAGACTTGACATGCTGATCCGAAATTCTGGGGGATCACCAGTCTCACCCATCAGTTTCCATTCCTATTTTAACAAACACAAGTTGTTGGGAGCTGATGACCTCTGAAACGAAGGCTTGGTTGTATTCCTTCTTCTGTTACTCTCAACCTCTTGCTCTTTCTTACCATATTTCTTGCACTATTTCCCATGAATATGACCATCGTTTTCTAAATACTGCTTACGATGCTTCTGTCAAAGAACATGGGTGAGTGGGGAATGTCTCCCTGTCCCGTTTCCTATTGTTAAATCGATAGCTGTATTTTTTCCCCTAGATTCTGTTAACTTTCCACAATAAAGTTTAATGCTGTATCATCATTCCTGACTTTTTTCCCCTCTCTTGCTTGGGCACAGTTCAGAATTCTTCTTTGTCTTATTGGAGCAAAAATTTACCCTGCTTTTGAGAGACACGGAAGCATTTGGTGTGGAAGAGTGTGAGCTATGCAGCCAGGGACAAGTCTTGTTTGGGTTTTTGTGTGGGCAGAGTGAGTGTAACAAAATATGGGGTAGAGTCAAATGGGGACACACCAATATTAGATTCAGAAGGAGGGAAACCAGTGGTGGGATCCAAAAATTTTAGTAACAGGTTCCCATAGTGGTGGGATTCAAACTGTGGCATAGAGCCAATGGGGCTGGACGGGGCACGATGGGGGCGTGGCCGGGTATTCCGGGGCTGGGCATTCCTGGGCGGGGCTGTGGCAAGGACGCAGCCACTGGGCCGGTCCTTGGGCGGGAAATGAATGCACGCAGGCGCAGGCTTCCACGCACGCCGGTGCACCTCTTGCTAGACTGCTTCAAGTTCTGCGCGCTACTGCTGAGAGGAGAGGTGTAACAAAGGCAAAAATCACGTGGCAAAATCACCAATTAGTAACCCCCTCTCGGCACACACAAATAATTAGTAACCTACTCTCGGGAACCTGTGAGAACCTGCTGGATCCCACCTCTGAGGGAAACGATTTCTTTTCCAAAACCAAAAATGTTCAGTTTATTTTTTTCCCCATCTGCCCACCACCACAGAGAAAAATAATGAGCAGCACTATAGATGGGTAGACATGCCAGCCACCAGGTGGTACCTGGGAATTACAGCTCATCTAACGAGATCTTTCCCCCTGGAGAAAATGGAAGCTCTGGAGGATGGACTCTATGGCATTGTACTCCACTCAGGTCTTAAGGCTCCATCCCCAAATCTCCGGGAGTTTCCCAACCTGCATCTGGCAACCCTACTGCCCTGCCCATGTCCAGGGGTGGCAGGGACCTGGGAGCCCTAGAAGATGGATCACTGCTGAATTGGTAGCCAAAACTGACCACCAGGTCTGACTATAGGTGCCTTGGTTTTAAAAATAGCCTGAATGTATCACATCAGTGGTCCATTTAGTCCAGGGGTAGGGAACCTGCGGCTCTCCAGATGTTCAGGAACTACAATTCCCATCAGCCCCTACCAGCATGGCCAATTCGCCATGCTGACAGAGGCTGATGGGAATTGTAGTTCCTGAACATCTGGAGAGCCGCAGGTTCCCTACCCCTGATTTAGTCCAACCTGTTTCACCAGTTTCCCTGGAGATCAAACAAACAAGATACAAAGGCCAAAGCCTTAACTTGTAGGGATTCCACCATTGTGTCATTTCTCTCTGCACTCTGTATTAAACCGCCTTCACACAGGAGCTCCAGAAATACATTTATTTATTTATTTATTTATTCATTCATTCATTCATTCATTCATTCATTCATTCATTCATTCATTCATTCATTCATTCATTCATTCATTCATTCAACTTGATAAACCGCCCTATCCCCGAAGGGCTCAGGGCGGTGTACAACAGCAAATAACAAGACAGTAAAACAAATCGAATAGCACCAATTAAAACAATACAAAACCTTAAAACTATAGCAGCAGTAACATACAAAAAATGAATGATAATAAATGGCGTCTGGGGTCAAACCCCAGTGGACAAACCCTGGGCGGGAGGGGGTAGGCAGATGGTCAGATATATAGCCAGTGCGCGGGCAATAAAAGAGGGGTGGGCTCAGCGGCCGCCCCCCCCCCAAAAGCCCGGTGGAACAACACAGTTTTGCAGGCCCTGCGGAACTCTCCGAGGTCCCACAGGGCCCTAACTGCTGGAGGAAGAGCGTTCCACATGTGCCCTTCTACCGCCAGAGGTACTACATATTATAATGACAAAGACACAGATGATCTCCATTTTGCATGAGCTGAAGGTTCTCCATAATCACTTTGCCACTTGCAAGTTATGATTTTGGAATCCCATAGCAACCGAGGAAGATATCTTGCGCTAGAAGGAAGAGCTGCTCTCAGCGATAGAAACAGCATGGTGGAGTGGTTAAGATTCGTGGGTTCTAATCTGGTGAACTGGATTTGATTTCCCACTTCTTCACGTGAGCGGCAGACTCTTATCTAGTGAGCTGAATTTGTTTCCCTGCTCTCCTACACAGAACGCCTGCTGGGTGCCCTTGAGTTAGTCATAGTCCTCTCAGAACTCTCTCAGCCCCACCTACCTCACAAGATGTCTACTGTGAGGAGAGGAGAGGAAAGGCCTCCTTGAGTCTCCCTACAGGAGAGAAAGGGGGTATGAATCTAACTCTTCTTCTTCTTCTTCTTTCACCTTGAACAATTAATACAAAATTACGACACATAGAATTTTGGTTGATTCATTTGGTACTTTTTCCAAATATAACTACACAAAACAAAGGCTATAAGGCCCTGATCTGCAAAGCACAGGAGAGCTCTACATTCACACGTACATCATTATATCTCCCCTTGATGATTCACAACTGAATGTGTACAAGTTTTCACTGAAAACAACAATGTTCACCATTCCAGGAGGTTTGCGATGGCCATTTCACACCTGCAAACCGCCCTTTAAAATTGTGAAGGGCAGCCCTGGAGAATCTCATCTGAATTTGACAAGATCCTACAAAGTGCTCCTTTTGAAAGTGCTCACTTTTGAAAGCAGTGGCATAGGAGGTTAAGAGCTCGTGTATCTAATCTGGAGGAACCAGGTTTGATTCCCAGCTCTGCCGCCTGAGCTGTGAAGGCTTATCTGGGGAATTCAGATTAGCCTGTACACTCCCACACACGCCAGCTGGGTGACCTTGGGCTAGTCACAGCTTCTCGGAGCTCTCTCAGCCCCACCTACCTCACAGGGGGGAAGGGCAAGGAGATTGTAAGCCCCTTTGAGTCTCCTGCAAGAGAGAAAGGGGGGATATAAATCCAAACTCCTCCTCCTCCTCCTCCTCCTCCTCCTCCTCCTCCTCCTCCTCCTCCTCCTCCTCCTCTTCTTCTAAATGACTGTCCCATTTTGGCTTAACCTCCATATTTCAAGAATAGATCATTTCAGGCCATATTTCATTTGTTTTGAATCTCAGTAATTGGGTAGAATCCAAAGTTCCCTTTCATGACTGCCCCTCTGGAATGATATCTCCACCAACTCTAAAGCCTGTTGTGGCAATCAATACAACTAGAAAGGGTGGGAGTGAGGGTGGGTGGGTGGGTGTGGGACTGTGTTTAACTTACCTCAAGCTGTAATGAGAGCATCATGGAGAGTGGTGGGCAAACAAGAAATGAGTTGGGGGGTAGGTGGGTAGACAGGAAAAGCTGTGGCAAGCAAGTGGTGAGTTGTGGGGAAGGTGGGTGGGCAGGAAAACCAGCCTGGTCATTCAGTGGTGAAGAGGGCAGTTGGGGGAATGGGGGGGGAGCTTGTGCCAGGTCTGGCTATGATGGTGGCTTGCTACCAATCCCCATCAGGCCTAGCTTGGTCATTGGGGGTTGGGACAGTTTGGTTGGGGGAGTGGTGTATCTTGTGCTGGGGCTGGCAGGAAGGGTGGCTTGCTATCCATGCTTCACCAGGCCTGGCTTGCTCCTTGGTTGGGGTGGAAGGCGGGTAGGGAACTGGTTGGGCTGTGAGGAAGGCCCTTCCAGCCACTTGCTACATGCTGATTGGTTGGAAGTGGATTGTTGATTCATGTTCCATCTCTTACTGAATTATGAGTCTTCGGATGAGTCTTCTTGTGAAATTATCCTTTAATTGAAGTCCTTTCTTCAATAGAAAGATTCTGGAATCCAATTGGTGATGAATCAGGCCTTTTATCCATCTAACCTAGCATCATGTTTCATACTTTGGCCAACCAGTTGCTCCAGAGGGCGAATAAACAGGGCATGAAGTCCTTTCCGTTAATAGCTACCAAAATTAGCATTGAAAGACTTGCTTCTTCTGAATATGGAAACTCCCTTCAATCACCATGGCTGGTAACCATGTTTGGTCCTCTTCTCAGTGAATCTGCCATTCGGCTATTAAAGCTATATATGTTTATAGCTAATGCTACCTATCTTGGTCAGGAATTTCACAGATGGAGTTTTCCTCCAACTGAAATCTGGTGAATTAGTGGAAGAAAAACACTCACTGAAAGCATTTTTTTTTCAACTTTGGTTGATTCCCCATGGACAGTTTATTGCGTGATAGTCTCACAAAAAATCACAGTTGAAGAAAGAACTCCCCACTGCTTAAGTGCCGAACATGGATTCATCCCGGTTTTGGCATACACACTCCCCACCCTCCTGTATTTTTTCAGAACCTGCGCTGAAGTGCACCTTTTTCCCCTTATCACACTCCGAAGCTGGATCAGTGGGGAGAAACAGGGGACAGACACGGTTTATTCTTCCTGCCCTTCAAACCTTCCAGCCAATCACAGCACAGTGGGCTATGTGCAGAGCGCGCACAGCCATTTTTTGTGCCGCGCTGGACGTGGCTACGAAGGAACGTAAATAGGAAGCTACGGTATGATGATTTTGATAAAATTGTTTATGCGTGGCTACATTTGAACATAAAAACGAGAAGAAGAATAACATGATTTTCAATCAGGGGCAGAGTAGTGTTCCCACTCCAGCACAATAGCCAACCAAAAGGGGAAATTCTGCCTACACATCTATGCAACGACGTAGCTGCGTGAAAAAAGTTTTTTAAAAAGTTCCCTCCCCAACACAACGCAACAGCCCATCAGGCGAGGAAGAACAGACCCGCCGAGCAGATCGCGTGTTCATGGGGAGTGTTACATTGCTTGAATCCGTGATCAACATTGAGGTCTTCACTAGACAGATGCTGCAGTGGGGAGGAAGAAACCACAAATCGCATCCCAGGCTTCAGCCTGGTGACTCTGTTGAGGCGGGGGAGGAAGGAGTGGAATGCCTCGTCCCTCTGCCGGCTGAGCAGGCGCTCACGTGGCCGGGAACGGGCACGTGATGGGGCCTGCCAGCCTATAAAAGGCTGTGCCGGCAGAGATCGGCCTCTTTCGAGGCCAGCGGCTGGAAAGGTCCTCCCATCCCTCCCTATTATAAGGTTTCTTGTATTGTTTCTTCATTGTTATGCTTTGTCGCAGTTCACTGGGCGGTTGGGCATAAGAGCACATCCTATTTGGGAAGGCAGTAGCTTGCGTGCCGGACCTTCCCATGTCAGGGGCCTCCTTATGAGGTCTGAGGTGGTGATGAGCTTGTGTAGGCAAGCCTTGGGGCCGTGCCGAGCGCTCGCTCCCCGGCAGGAAGGGGTGTCGCAAAGTGGTTTTGTGTCCACGTGGCACCTAGTAACTTCCTGTTCCAGTTCCCTTAGGGGATGTGCCGGACAGCGGTGCTGTCCGAAGGGCCTAAGGGGTCAGCTGGGGCTGCCCTATAACCAGATTCAGCGGCTTGCTGCCTGGGGGTCAGGATGTGCTCTGTTATGCTCGCCCAGCTTCAAGGTTATTATTATATGTTAAATAAATTTGGGCTGTGGCCGATTAATTTTCCAACTAATATGTTGTGGTGTTATTAATGGAACAAGTCTCCACACATCCGCACGCAATGAGAAGGTGCTGTTGTATTCGGCTTTAATTTCGTTGTATCCGGCTTTAATTCGGCTTTAATTTCTCAGTGGGGAAATGGCCTTTCTGTTGCCATATTCCATGGGTTGGATCCAACCAGCTTTTATACTGTTGTAAAAGGAAGAAGACAACCTCTTTGACCACTTTAAAAGGCTATGTTGAGAATCATGACATCTGCACTCCATGTGGAATGGAGTCTGCAATAGGGACCAAACTGAGCGATTTTTAGTAAATCAACCAGTCGGATCCAAATCAGTATTTGGACACTCCACTTTGCTGCTGCAAGGTTATTTTTCTGATCTGTTGAAATTCAAATGAACCTAGCTGGAGATATTTGGCAAAGAATGACAAAATTTCAATAATAACAAGACTGGATAATTGCTGTCTTAATCCTTTTCATGCTTGTAAAGTAAACCAAGATTATTGTGATTGTAGTTCAGATGGGAGTACATTCTGTGGTTGGCAGAGAGAGAGATCAGCCTTAGGCCATCTGCTTAATTCATGGCAAAAAAAGAGAGATGTGAACCAGGAAGTTTGGGGTTCATTGTTCCATCTTGGATTCCAGAAACTTGAAATAAATCAGGTCTCATTGGACAAGGGTGAATAAGAAAGGGGAGTGAATCATAAGCACATGGCACACATCTTGCTAAGTTTCCGAAAATGGACAGAACAGTTGGTCATTGGCATGGTCTTCATGCAACTCAACTTGTTTTGGAAAGGGTGGTTTAGAAGTTGAAATAAATAAATCTTGGTGAGGGTGTCCTACTGCTTTGGAGGCGAGGTCTCCCCTTACAAAATTGGGTTGGGTTGGGTTGGGTTGGGTAGGTGGGTGGGTGGGTTGGTTGGTTGGTTTATTAAAAAGCAGACCAGAAGCGTAGCTATGGGAAATGGAGCCTGGTGCAAAATCTGATTTTTGTTCCCCCCACCCTCCATGTCCGTTTGTGTTTTTTTGTATTTTTTAGTGTTTTTCAGTTTTTGGCCTGCAGGGGGCGAAGTTTTTAGGCTAGCATTGAAATTTCAGGGTATCTTTAGGAGACTATCCTAATGATACCAGCCAGGTTTGGTGAAGTTTGGTTCAGGGGGTCCTAAGTTATGGACTCTCAAAAGTGTAGCCCCCCCAATTAGCTTCCTGTAAAGGTTTCAATGGTGTTGATTCTCAGCACAGCCGCTTGGCCTTGACTGAATTCCAGGACTCGGGCGATGGGCCAGAAGCGGCAGCTATTACTCTGGTAGAGGCCTTATCTCACAGAAAGAGATGAGAATGCCGTGCACATGAGAATGGGACCGGGGGAACCGGGAGAGGGATGGGGCGGAGGAAGCTTGCCTTAACCTGTGGTTCTGGCGGGAGACTTCATTCCTGTCACGTCGTGTACGTGAGCTTTCTAAGATGTCTGAATAAACGGTCTTTCAACCAAAAAAGCCTTTTATTTCTGCTCTATGGAATTCCTTACATTGTGACAGGAATCAATCTTCATTTTACTTCTAAATATCAGTGGACCTCATGGTGTTCCGGCATGCAGAGGTTGAATATTCCTATGAAGCACTGTGGAAACAGCGGTAGCCCCCATAGAGGGCTCCGAAACCTTCCCCTTCCTGACTTGGAGGAACCAGCGGGAGAACAGGTCTTCGCTGGTAACTCTCTCCCGTCCTACGCCTGCCGACCACGAGTCTTCCCTTGCCACTTCGTTGGGATATGAGGGGCTTGAAGCTTGATCATGCGCGAGGTTACGCATGAGTGCGATTTGGGGCGCTGTCTATGGATCTTAAGCCTGTGGATCCGGATCTCTACCGTTTTCGTGTGGATTACAAACCTCAGATGCAACCTGTCTCTCGGAGGAGATGGGTCTAACCTCCTTTCATCGCGTGACAACCCAGAATTCGAATTGAGCGGTTCCTTGACTTCGTATTTGCGATGATGCCCCCCAAGAATCCACAGTGGCGCACTTGCGGGGAGCTCGTCCCAAGACCGCAGATTGATACGGGACTTTAAGCGGGATTGAGGGATTGGGAGGAGTTTCGGGCCGGCTCCCCAGCAGACCCTTCCAGATCCCGGACGTAGGGTAGCTGATGCACAAGAAGCGCCCGACGTGGAGCGGTCGGTGGACTTGAGGTTTACTGCTCTCCTCCGATGAGGAGGAATCCGAAGAAAGTCTGACTCCCCCATCCAGAATTTGTTTCCCCTCCCGTCCAAAGAAAACTGGAACGAGGTAAGTGGCCCGACTGCGAGATGCCCAAGAAGCGTGGAGCCCGTGAACGCTCAGCTATGGGAGGAGGAACGAGGAACAGCTACAAAAAGAGCGTTGAAAACC
The DNA here is from genome assembly GCF_021028975.2 of Sphaerodactylus townsendi. NCBI lineage: Eukaryota > Metazoa > Chordata > Lepidosauria > Squamata > Sphaerodactylidae > Sphaerodactylus > Sphaerodactylus townsendi. Next base: position 1,781,305 of record NC_059425.1, on the reverse strand, counting down.
TGCAAAGAGACCGTGAACAACGAAAGGCGCGCAAAGACATCCAACGCTTTTCGAACTATGGACCGAGCCAAAGAGCGGCGTTGCAAGCGGCAGCCTATACTGCAGGATTTATCGAGTCCATGATAAAGGTCCTGGAACACTCTAGAATGGACCTGGAGGCATGGCGAAGGCATTAAAGCCATCCGAGCATAAAGTGAACTAACTGCAGCCATGCAGCGAGGCGAATTAGCCAAACTGGACCGAGAAAAGCGGCCTTGCATAAGCATCAAGATGCCTTGACTTCGCAAGGAGAGGGAATTAGCTGTCTTGGAACAAGAGTTGAAGAAACAGCGGGATAGGATGCGAGAGTTGGTACCTACGCCTTCACCCAAGCGCCCAACACCAATGCCCCTCCCTATGGGGCGGCGCTTCTAGGTCCTGCTACTCGCGCACCTGCCGCCTCCCAAGGTCCTGCTCGCCAAAGAGGGGCCAGCGGTATGAGCCCGTGCCTCCACCGATTCTGCTCTTCGCTCCGCCGCCTCCAACCACGTCCGTGCAACCGCAGCCCCAGCGAACTCCAAAGGGCCATGGAGAGGGGATACTACGAGGCCCCCGATCCCTGCCGTTTCAAAGGGACCGCTTCTAAACTCCCTACTTCATCCTGCAACTTCGATGCACATATAGAGGGAGTATGGCGACTTATATCGATCTGAGCGTGAAAAAAATCACGGGACATCGGGTCTGTCCTGGATGGGGTGGCTGCTGACTGGTTTGTGACTCTTTTTGAGCTGCAGGCGGATGATACTCGCACAGTGGCTGCATTTCTTCAAGCCTTACGGGCCCGCTTCCAGGATCCGGACGCTGAAAATGAAGCCATCCGTACCATAAAATCTATTCAGCAGGGCAACCGTTCTTTTGCCGAATTTGCTCATGAATTCCGTGCGGCGGCTGCTTGACTTCCTCCTGAGTGGCCTGAACGCATGAAATGTGAATACTTCTCTGATGCCATTGACATCAAACTGCGAGAAACGGTGTTTCTCATCCGTTATCCCAGCACTATCGCTGAATGGATCGAATTGGGATCGCAAGTAGCGGCTCGTCTGGATTACGCTCGCTCCGGGGAGCGTCCACGCCCGAAACCCGCTACTACGACCACCTCTGCGACTCGCAAGCCAAGCCCAGCCGTCTCTACCGAAACCACCTCGAACGCCGTCGGCGTTTGGGATTGTGCCTCTATTGCGGGAGGACCAGGCCATCTGGCTGCCAACTGCCCGAAAAAACAGAAGTCCACAGCTCCGACCCCACGCACCCCCTCTGCCAAGCCACCACGGAGATCCGGCCCTCACTCCAGCGGGCTCGTCTAAAGCTGTTACCGAAGGTGATCGAGGAGGGGGAAGTGGCGGTTTGCCTCTCATCAGCACCCATGGATGTGGGATCCTACTCCAGATGCGGTGAGTGAAGGCAAGCGCCCCCATTACTGTTCAGCGGTTCTGGCCAACCCTGCTAAGCATACACGTATTCTAGCCTCAGCCCTCGTAGATTCTGGCTGCTCCCATTGCTTAATGCGGCCCCAAGTGGCTGAAGAGCTCGGTTTAGACCGAGTTCCTCTAGCAAAGCCCATACCGTTCACACAAATGGACGGCAGCCCACTCGGAGCCGAGGGCCCAGCTCGATTCAAAACGCAACCTGTCCTTCTTCGTTGCGCTGACCATTGGGAGAAGATTAGTTTTATACTTGCTCCAGTGGCCAAACATTCCATTGTCCTGGGCATGCCATGGTTATTGTTACATGAACCAAATATTATTTGGAAAGAACGGATTCTAGAATTCACTGATCCCCCATGTGGAGAGCATATGCATTGGGGGGACAACCCACCATCCAATGACACAAAACCCCAGGTTTCTTCGGTTGTGCACATCCCAATGACTTTCAATTCCACAGGCATTCCACCAGCTTACCAGGACTTAGCCAGAGTGTTTCAAGAACAGGAATGTGATCAATTGCCCCCCCATAGAGACACTGACTGCAAAATCATATTACAGCCCGGGGCTCAACTACCCAAGGGTAGAATCTATCGTATGAGCCCCAACGAAGAGAAGGAACTCCGTGCCTTCTTAGATAAAAACCTTGCTCGCGCCCTCATACGAAGGGCTACCACACATACGCACGCCGCTCCTGCCCTCTTTGTAAAGAAAAAGGACGGGACTTTAAGACTTTATTACTGATTACCGAGGATTAAATGCTGTTTCCATGTCCAATAAATACCCTTTGCCCTTAATCAAGGACCTCTTAGATGCATTGGGCAAGGGACGAATTTTACTAAGTTGGATTTGAGGGAAGCCTACTACAGAGTCAGGATTGCAGAAGGCTACGAACATTTAACAGCATTTAATACTAAATTTGGACAGTATGAATACTTAATTATGCCATTCGGGTTAGCTGGGGCACCCGGCGCATTCATGGCCCTCATCAATGAAGTTTTGCATGACTTACTATATAAAGGAGTAGTTGTGTACTTAGACGATGTTTTAATTTATTCACAAACCATGGAGGAGCATGAGGCTTTGGTTCCGGAAGTATTGCAATGTTTACTCAACAACTCCCTCTTCGCAAAACTGTCTAAGTGCTGTTTTCATCAATCCTCCATAGACTATTTAGGCTACAGGATCTCATCTGAGGGTTTAAAAATGGATCCTGTGAAGATTGACGCAGTCCCTCAATGGCCTGCCCCACCAACCGGAAAGAGCTCCAATCCCTTCCTAGGATTTGCTAATTTTATCGTGGATTTTATACCCCAATTTGCTGAACTAACCCTTCCACTCACAGACCTCTTCGCACTAAGGGTAAAGACTCACAGGCTGCCAAGCCCGGAGCTCCCCTCCCTTGGTCTCAGGAATGTCAAACAGCCTTCCAGCTTTTGAAATCGGGTTTCACTACCGAAGCCTGTCTTAAAACACCACCCAGACCTTCCTTTCGTGGTTCACGTGGATGCTTCGGACAAAGCGCTTGGCGCAGCCCTGTTGCAGAGAAATAAAGATGGTAGGCTTGTTCCGTGTGCTTATTTATCAAAAAAATTCTCCGGCTCAGAACTCAACTGGACCGTAGGGGATAAAGAGACTGCTGCCATCAAGGTAGCGCTTTCCACTTGGCGTCACTTCGGCTTGAGGGGCTAAACACCTTCCAGGTTTGGTCGGATCACAAGAACTTAGCCGCCCTCTCCACCCCCTCAGAATGTCTGCAAAACAACTACGTTGGGCGATTTCTTTTCCCGTTTTTCTTTCACTGTCCATTTTTTCCCCGGAAAAAAAACCAATAAACTGGCTGATGCGCTGTCGCCTTCCGGGGAGGGTGGAGCTGCTTTACGAACATCAGCGCACTGTTCTCTCCCCTCCCAACTAGGGCTGGCCGTCACTTTCGATCTCAGACATCCGCTCCTCCTCCATCGCCCGTTCCCAGCCTGGTCTCCCCCTTCCTGCGGGAACTTCGAGGAGGCGGGTCTTCGGGAGCCGCCGGCGGAGGAAGGCGACTCCCAGCTGCGCTTAGTGAATGGTGTTTGGAAGCGGGGGGATTGTTGGTACGTGCCTCCCCCCCTTCGTAAGCAGGTTCTCGAAGCCTGTCATGATGCTTGCTCGGCTGGACATTTTGGCTTTCTCAAGACACTGCATTTAGCCCGCCGTCAATTCTGGTGGCGCGCCATGCCGAAAGACATTGAGGTTTATATCAAGGGGTGCTCTGTTTGTGCGGAGGCCAAATCCATTCCGGGAAAGCCCCATGGACTGCTAAAACCTCTCCCGGTTGCCTCCCGTCCCTGGGAAGTTATCTCAATGGATTTTATTACGGATTTACCAGAGAGCCAAGGAAACACAGTCTTGTGGGTGGTGGTGGACCTATTCTCCAAACAAGCCCATTTCATCCCCTGCACCTCCATTCCCTCCGGCTCCTAAATTGGCGCGATTGTTCATTCAACATATATATCGTCTACACTCTTCCCCTCAAGGTGGTGTCCGACCGCGGGCCTCAATTCATTTCAAAATTTTGGAAAGCTTTCCTGGGCTTATTGGGGGCCACCGCGGTTGCCGCCCTACCACGTTCAAAGTGGCCGGTGAGTCGGAGAGAACGAACAGAACTCTCGAACAGTATTTACGTTGTTACACCAACTATCACCAAGACAACTGGTGCGATTTAATTCCGTTTGCAGAATATGCCTACAACAATGCCGTTCATAGCAGTAACGCCAAAAAAAACCCTTCGAAATTGTGTCTGGCCGCTCCTTCCCGCCATTGCCCCAACTACCCGCGGAGGCGCTGCATCCTCCAGAATTCCAGCAATGGATTTCATCTCTGGCTGAGGGGTGGAAAACGGTTCAGACTGCTTTGCAACAAGCTAAAGATTCCCAAAAGTTCCAGGCGGATAAACATCGTTCTGACTTTCCTTTGCGTGTTGGGGCTTGGGTCTATTTGTCTACGAAAAACCTCAGAGACGTACATAAATTCTCAAAACTGGGCAAAAAGTTTGTGGGACCTTTTAGAATTACGAAAGTGATTAATGATGTTACTGCCCGTTTAGATTTGCCTAATTCTTTAAGTAATATCCATCCTGTCTTTCATTCCAGCTTGCTCAAGGAGGCTCCCGCTTCCGATGCCTGGCACGACCCTCCGGAGATACCCCCGCCGACTATAATTGATGGCCACAAGCATTATGAAATTGACGCCATCCTGGACTCTCGTTTTAATTGCAATCGCTTGCAATACTTGGTTTCTTGGGTGGGGTATTCCTCTGGGTATAATCAATGGGTGTATTCAGAAAATATTGACGCCCCCTCCCTTATTTCTGCTTTTCATCGTACCTTCCCACACAAACCAGGGGGGGAGAAGTTTTTCTTAGGGGAGGCAGAGTGTAAAGGTTTCAATGGTGTTGATTCTCAGCACAGCCGCTTGGCCTTGACTGAATTCCAGGACTCGGGCGATGGGCCAGAAGTGGCAGCTATTACTCTGGTAGAGGCCTTATCTCACAGAAAGAGATGAGAATGCCGTTCCCATGAGAATGGGACTGGGGAAACCGGGAGGGGGATGGGACGGAGAAGCTTATAACCTGTGGTTCTGGCGGGAGACTTCATTCCTGTCACGTCGTGTACGTGAGCTTTCTAAGATGTCTGAATAAACGGTCTTTCAACCAAAAAAGCCTTTTATTTCTGCTCTATGGAATTCCTTACACTTCCATTGGAAATAATGGGGGATGGGGGCACCCCCTTTGGGAGTCCATAACTTTGGACCCCCTGAACCAAACCTCACCTAACTTGGGTGGTATCATCAGGAGAGCCCCTGAAAACTCCCTGAAATTTTGGTGCTGCTGGCTTAAAAACTGTGCCCCCTGCAGGCCAAAATTGAAAAACACTAAAAAATAAAAAACCTGAATTTTTTGCTGCCCACCCCAGGCATGCGCCCCATTGTAGCTCCCTTGTGGCCCCCTTGTAGCTCCACCTCTGAAGCAGACAGATAACAGCTCTTTGAATGGCTGAGAGAAGGCATTAGTAAGCTGCTTGGAGACTCCTTATAGTTGGGAAAATCAGGGTATAAGTCTAAGCTCTTCCCCCTCTTATTCAAAAAGATCCGTAAATAGACCACAACGTGTATTAGACCTTTCTTCTAGGTTTTCTTCTGGCGTGGCGGACTGGGAGAGTTGCTGATAGTTTTTGTCAACACATGAGTGTATACCTCCAGGCAAAAGATACTGTTTATCTTAATAACAGACCTGTTGCATTCTACAACAATGGCAGAGATGTCTCATTGCAACACACTGCATCCGACTCCTACCCTCCGAGGCGTAACATCTTCTTTCTGTCTCCAGTGGTTAAACTGAGGTGCATCATAAGGAGCATTTTGGCAAGTGACACAGACAGGCTACCCACTCCCCCATCCACACCCCCAAATGTTTTGCAAGCCTTATTAACATTTTTGGGGTTTCCATCTCATTTCACCCTGCTATCAAAGTCAAATAACAGGCAAATCCTCAGAAGAATTTTAATGTCCAAGATTGTTGATTTCAAAGTATACAGAAAAATGTACCTCTGCTCAGCGGCGTAGTCTAAGTGTGCCAAGACACTCCCCTAGTGGCTCATTTTAAAATCCTTTGATCTCACTTCCAAATTCCATACAAGCTTTGCAAGGCAATTAACTGGCAAGTTTGAAGAATATTGCCAAATCTGGTGACGTTACACCCCAGAAGCATGCAGGATCTCTGTTACGATTGGAGGTGCACAGTTTTAAAAAAATCAAGTGGATTTTTTTTTTTGGAAGGGGTTTTCATTTTCGGTATGCTGAAATTTCAGGAGGTTTAATGCCACGTGTGCAATTTTTTTCAAGGTAGTTTTTCCATGTAGGAATTTATACACAAACGTTCGTGTCCTTAAAAAAAAGAACAGAAAATAATTTTAAAAACATTGTTTTTGAGCTATTGCCTCTTTTACCACCAAAAGGTAGTAGGAGGGGATAGAGCAGGAGGGACAGAAAGATCACACATACTGGCATTTAGCTGTTAAGTGATATAATTGTCCTTTAAATCTTAAAGGGCTGCTCTTTTCCATGGGAAGTCTCACCTTTCAAACTCACTGTGGAGGAGAAGAGAATGATCTAAGCAACTTTGAATCCCCATGGAGGAGAAAGGTGGGATATAAAGAAGAGTTTGGATTTATATGGGAAACCTTCACCAAATGGTAGGGAGGCAGAGGACTTTTTAAAAAGTCTGCAAACTGATTTATTGGTGCTGTCAGGAAGGACCAATGCAGGGAGGATAGGTTGATTCCCCACACTGGCTCACTAGAACCTTCATATTCAGAAACAATCTAGCTGGAGAGTAAACCAGAGGTGGGATCCAGCAGGTTCTCACCAGTTCTCGAGAGTGGGTTACTAATTGAGTCTCCTGCAGGAGAGAAAGGGGGGATATAAATCCAAACTCTTCTTCTTCTTTTATGAACCAGCAGTGAAAATGTTAGAATCAGTGGGAAAGTGAAGTAAATAATCTATTGAATATACCGTGTTTCCCCGAATATAATACAGTGTCTTATATTAATTTTTACTCCCCAAGATGTACTATGTCTTATTTTCAGGGGATGTCTTATTTTTCTGTGTTCTGTTCGTTGGGCATGCTTCCAAACAAAAACTTTGCTATGTCTTACTTTCGGGGGATGCCTTATATTTTGCACTTCAGCAAAACCTCTACTACGTCTTATTTTCAGGGGATGTCTTATATTCGGGGAAACAGGGTATATATGATACTCCAATAAGGGAGTTATTTTAATTCTATGTTAAATTCTATGTTTTATTTTTTTCATTTGATTTTTTTCTTCTGTAAGAGTTTCAATTACCAAGGTGGGACATTGAATCCCGCAATTGTCAATAAAACTCAATAAATATTATATTTTTTTAAAAAAAGAGTTTGGATTTATATCCCACCTTTCTCTTCTGTAAGGAGTCTCAAAGGTAGATTCCTCACAGAATAAAGATAAAGTTCTGAGGACGTTATAGAAAGCGTTTTGGGGAAGAACTTTGCACAGCTCTCTTCCTCAAAATGACTTCAGACCATTTTGTTTCTCTCAACTTGGGTTTTTCAAAAATCACTGAACTTGCAATCTCCACCCCCACCCCCCATCCAGGTTGAAGATGCTTCCTGCCGGCTCAGCAAACACACAACCAGACAGAAAACACTGTATTTCTCCTCCCGCAAACCTCTTACTTTCACTTTCACCATTCACACCCACCATTTTGTCCACGGCAGCAGATTCTTCATGAAGATTCCCAGTGGAGGCCTCTTCTTGCAGTTCATCTGCCTGTGATTCAAAGGCGTAGCTGGGCCAAACTGCGCCCAGTGTGCATTCCACATTTCCCCCGTGTCCCCCCCATGGCGCCCCCCATGGCACCCCTCTTTTGCGGGGGCCCCCTTCCCCCTTCCCCCTTCCCCCTTCCCCCTTCCTTCTTCCCATACTTACCTTAATTCCTTTTTCAGAACTTTTTCAGGCTTCAAAAGACCTTGTTCTCAGTAAAAAAAAAGGCCTGATGGGAACTAGGAGACCTTGTGAGCCCCAAGGTCTCCTGGGAACTGTAGTTTCTCAGGCCGTTTTTACTGAGAACAAGGCCTTTTGAAGCCTGAAAACGTTCTGAAAAAGGAACTAAGATAAGTATGGGAAAGGGGTGGGGGCACCGCAGGGGGCACACAGGGGGGTGCAGAGGGTGTGCGGGGTGGCGCCACGGGGGCGCCGCAGGGGGCACCGTGGGGAAGGGGCCTGGGGCAATTTTTGTGCCCCCAGGCATGCACCCAGTGCACAACACACACACACCCTTGTGGCTTTGCCACTGCTGTGATTTCATTGTAAAAAGTAGATGAATAAAGTTTGTTTTGCCTAGTGATCCTGTGTATTTATTTATTTATTTATTTATTTATTTATTTATTTATTTATTTATTTATTTATTTATTTATTTATTTATTTATTTATTTATTATTTGGATTTCTATACCGCCCTATCCCCAAGGGGCTCTGGGTTTTGAGGGATGTGTCTCTGAAGCTATTGCAACATGATGAGAGAAGCTGCAATATGTACATATTTGTCACTGTAGCTTTGCAGACATCCCACTCAAAACAAAATAAAAAGGAAAAACAACATGTGTGTGGGATCACTAGGTAAAACGAACTGTATTCGCTTACTTTTTACAGTGAAATCGTGCCTGCATGAGCTACAAGCAGAGGAAATCTCCTTGGGAAAACTTCGCCAAGGCATTTTCCCCATGGCCAAAACATCCCGGGAGAAAACGGGGATCATACATACTGGGATGTTTCCATCTCGGTTCCTTCCTCCACACAGCAGCCCATTAGCACGTTCTGACCATGAAGACGAACTCCAGGTGATTACACACAGCCCTGGTTTACTTTCATTTTCCTCGCCAACGATGCCATGCATGCGTGAACTGCCCTGTTTTTCTGCCATTCTGATTGGCTGCAGCCGGCGAGGTGGGAAAAATAAACCAGCCTATCTCTTGCAGTGTTTGCATGAGAGCGGGATTGGCACAGTTTTTTAAAAAGAACCGCCAATTTTATCTTTTTTTGAAAGATGTGGGATAAGGGCAGGCACGAGTCAGACCCAGAAGCCATGCGGAATTCATGCCCAAACTGGGATGGTTCACTTCCTCATCCCAGGGTATATTGGCCGTGGGGAAAACACCAAATTGCAGAGGCACCAAAAATCTCTGCAGCAACTGTGAAACTGACTACAGCTCTGTGCAGCAGGTGGGGAAAAGGATCTGTTTTGGCTGGCGATACTTGTGTTCTCTGTGCTGTGGGAACACAAAATGCCACAACGGATCTTTTTAAAACATCCTAAAGATGTTTTAATTCCCTTATGCGGAATCCACAAAAGCTTCAAGAGTTAGGTAGGGCTGAGAAAGTTCTGAGAGAACTGTCACTAGCCCAAAGTCACCTCATGTGTAGGAGTGATGAAACACATTCACTACACCCTTCCCTTCATGTAAAGGAGCATTGAGTCAGATGAAGAAGGGGATTTGGAGTGAGAGAGAGAAGTGGCAAATAAGAGACACTCCCAAGGAAGCATTACAACCGCAAAGCATTCGTGAGGGGGGAAAAAAGAGTCAAGCATTTACATGAGGTGCAGTTTTGGTATTACTAAATTTGATTTAAGCTGAAGGGCTCTGCACTTGAGAGTTGAGGGCAGAATCTTGAGGTAACTTATACTCTCTCAATACTGCGGTACTAATTAGCCTAAATCTGAGCCAAGCTTAAAGGGCTTTAAGGAATAGGGTTTCAGGGTGGAGTGATCTCTTTGTCCTGCAGGAGAACTCCCCACCCAACTGTAATCAACACACGTTGCTTAGTAGGTTCAACAGCTGACTCACCCACCCTCAGTTAGAAGGTGGGTGCCATTACTGAGTTTGGCGAGGCCAGGTGGGTGGAGGAATAGACTCAACTCTATATTTAGGGAACGCTCCAATTGAGCCCAGTTTTGTGTGCAAGAGAACCCTGGTGACAAATCCATTTAAAACACAATTCATTTAAAACATTTTGTGGCAGGAAAGCAAGGATTTCCTCCATGAAAGTTCCACACTGTTTTGACCCCAAAACGTTTCATTTCCAGTCCCAAAATGTTTTAAATAAATCCAGAGGTGGGATCCAGCAGCTTCTCACAGGTTCCCGAGAGTAGGTTACTAATTATTTGTGTGTGCCGAGAGGGGGTTACTAATTGGTGATTTTGCCACGTGATTTTTGCCTTAGTTACGCCCCTCCTCTCAGCAGTAGCGCGCAGAACTTGAAGCAATCTAGCAGGAGGTGCACCGGCGTGCATGGCAGCCTGCGCCTGCGTGCATTCGTTTCCCGCCCAAGGACCGGCGCAGCGGCTGCGTCCTTGCCACAGCCCCGCCCAGGAATGCCCCGCCCCAGAATGCCCGACCACACCCCCGTCGTGCCCCGCCCAGCCCCATTGGCGCTACGCCACAGTTTGAATCCCACCACCATGGGAACCTGTTACTAAAGTTTTTGGATCCCACCACTGAATAAATCCCCTTTTAAAATGATTACTTGGTTGAAAGGTTTTGAAAATGTCTTCAGGAAGAGTCATGCTGTTGCAATCTTCATGTCTGAGGGCTTCCTGGAGTCAGCTGGTTGCCCACTGTGTGAACAGAAAGCTGAACAAGAGGGTCCGTGGGTATGATCCAGCATAGCATAGCTCTTATGTTCCAGTGAACAGTTAAAAGTTAGGGTTACCTGACCCACAAAAGCTGGGACTTTCTGACCAGGGCATACCGAGAAAAAAAATGTGTGATTTCCCATAATTTTTACATGATCACAGATGAATTTTTACTGAGATATAAATGGAGGATAGTGTCAGCAAATTGGTTAAAATCTTCATGATTGCTTTAGATTGAAGAATCTGCAGCTAAGCTAAAGTATAAAATAAGGTTTTTCATTGGTAATTAGAGAGAGAGGATATAAGGCTCACTCATTCTTTCTATCTTTTCAGATATTCACCTGGAACCCCCCCCCCCCGGTTTTTTCAAGTGAACATCTCCTTGCTCATTTCTGTGTGCTTTGATGCCCTCTTCTGGCAGACTTGTGGCATTACTGATTTATGTTTGGATTTAATACATCATTGCCCTGACCAGAATGCCCAAGGCTTGCTTAATCATGTTACATCTCATGAAACTAAACAGGATGGACCCCAGTTAATACTTGGATGAAAGACTATCAAGGAATTCCTGGATCATGACGCAGGTCCATTCCACACTATCCAAATAAAACATTTTGGGTCAGGAAATAAAACACGGAGTTCCACAACATTTTTAACCCAAAACCGTTTCATTTCCAGTCTCAAAATCTTTTATTTTCATGCTACTCCCTAGGGGTAATTTTTTCTGAAAACATTATGAAAACATTTTCATTTGTGCAATCACTTTAAGACATTTCTCATGCCTCTGGACTTTCTGTTTGGCATATTTTCTGAGGTCGTGGTGGCTGTCTAGTTCTGTAATTTCATCATTTAAAAAAAATCCATAGCTTTGAAGACATGACCCCTAGAGAATTGCAGCACAAGGCATTGAAGACTTGTATCAGATCCATAAATCTTTAATATTTTTTTTTATGGAATGGCCACAAAAAAGTGGCAAGGAATAATTCTAAGGGGGTGAGTGTGAACAGACGCGGGGATGTGGGTGATTGAAAATGTTTTGCAAAAGTTTTTCAATTTTTTTTTCAAAATGTTTTTAATGACATGTGCGAAATGAGCCACAGAGGGACAAGCAATGGCCAACAACCCTGAATCCTAGTTGGATGGCATAAGTGATCCATACAGAAGCAACTGTTATGAGAAGGGCTGAGGAATCTAAGGATATTAAGTTTGGATCCTTAGGTTGTATTCCTTTTGCAAAATTCATCTGGGACTTAATTTTTTTACTGATTCTGTCTTACTCCAGCTTTCTAAACTTAGAATATATTGCACCTGTAGGACAAAGGACTCCATAAAGAAAAGCCAAGGAAAGTTGTGGAAGTGTGCCATCAGCAGGTGGAAATTGGTGAATATAACCCTCTTCCATTGGCTTAGAAAAGAAACTTTGGATTCCACCTATTGGTTCGGTCCATCCATTGGACTTAGTGTCTTCCAGTATTTTCTGTTTCCACTAAGGGAGGCCTCCAAGGAAGGCAATGGCAAGCCACTTCTGCTTAAACACCTTCTTTGAAAACCCTTGAGGGGTTGCTATAAGTTGGCTGAGACTTCGTGGCAATTTACACACACACATACACACACACACAAGTTTTCCACCAGCAGAGAGATGATTGTCCAACGGGTGAACACTTCTTCTAACCAGAAGAAGCCTTTCTCTGCACGAGGAAGTTTCTCTCTGTCATATAAGGTGTTGATGTTGGAGGAAGGCTTAAGAAGAAAGGAATTGTTGCAATTGGGTGCTGCGTGGTTTCCGGGCTGTATGGCCGTGTTCTAGCAGCATTCTCTCCTGACGTTTCGCCTGCATCTGTGGCTGGCATCTTCAGAGGACCTCTGAACATGGCCATACAGCCCAGAAACCACACAGTACCCAAATGATTCCGGCCGTGAAAGCCTTCGACAATAAATTGTTGCAATTCCTTGCAAGGAATCCGTATCGGCTGACACCAGAACCCTGCGAGCCCTTAAACAGTTCCAAAGGGCCTGCAAGATGGAGATGTCCCACCTGACGTTTGGTTGAGCCAACCCCCATCTGTTATACTATTTTGCTCGCCTCCCAACTACCAAACCCTCCCCTCTTTTTGCTCTCCCCTATCCTTGGACAAGGCAGATGAACTGTCGTGTGGGAAGATATATCGTAAAGGTTACATGGATTATCCCTTTTTTTATTTGTCATCAAGCCTCCCAGAGCCCAACCCTGGTTGGGAATGGGAGGGATATAAATTTGACACATAAAATAAATCTGTGTTTGGGAATGAAAACCAAGAATGCAAGCGGGTACAGTGTACATTAAGCTTTAATGGAAAAAAAAGGAAGAAAATAACCATGCAACAGCTCCAGAGGAAGAAGAAAAGGTATACAGGGAACAGTTTCTCCATTCACAATCTTGCAGGACAAAATTTCAGAAAACAAAGCTTCATTACACACCGGCATAATGTCCCACATCTGTGTCATTTCCGTGTAAAAAAAAAAATTCTATGTGCTATGAACCATCTCTGAAACACTGTCCATATTTGTTATCATGTGCAAGACATGGAAGACATTTACAGGAAGTATTTCCCCTGGATGAATCACAAATGTACTGTTTCCTGTTATGGTGACAATGTTTTTTTTTTTACTTTTGTAGCTATGAAATTATGCAATCTGGTACTGGAAAATTAGGATAATGGAGACTCAGAAGCAACAGTGGAAAGAATGCAGAGATTCTGTGAATTTAGCCAGTCTGACCTCAGCATATGTATCCGCAGTATCTTCTTCGTAGGGGTAGATACCTGCGTGCGAGGTATCCTGGCCCACAGAGCCCTCTCCCATAACGACCCAGTCCATATCCATATCCATATCTACCTAATCTATACCCATCATATCCATAAGAGCCAGCAGCACACGCTGTGTTTCCACCCACTGCAACCGGCTCGCAGGAAGCAGAGAGTACTGGTCCAGGGATGGTCACCACAGAAGGAGAGGGCTGGATCACAATTTCTGATGGCGGAAGCTGACTGACACATGAAGGGTTGACTCCAGGGACGATACCAAGGCTGCTTGCTGATGCAGCGTATGGATAGGAGTAACCGCCATAGCCCAGCCCAGAATATCCAAGCCCATACCCACAGTCCCAGCCATAAGGTGATCCAAGTCCTAGAAATGGAGATGACGCGCAGGATGGAACAGCACACGATGGGGCATAGCAAGCCATTGTTGAAATAATGAGTGTGAGCCTGAAACAGAATATTATGGAACAGTGGTGTAAACAAGGTACAAGGGAAACAGAGGACAATGCCCATGCAGTTGGAGTGGTTACCATTTCAGAGGGCCAGCAGAAGAACAAATGTCTGAATATTCACTCAATAGAGCAGTCAAGCATTTGACCCTACACCTGCAGGCTGAAATGGTATGGTCTATAAAGTGATACATCAACTCTTACGAGTTTAGAAGAAGAAGAGAAAAGTTTGGATTGAAGGAGGAGGAGGAGGAGGAGGAGGAGGAGGAGGAGGAGGAGGAGGAGGAGGAGGAGGAGGAGGAGGAGGAGGAGAAGAAGAAGAAGAAGAAGAAGAAGAAGAAGAAGAAGAAGAAGAAGAAGAAGAAGAAGAAGAAGAAGAAGAAGAAGAAGAAGAAGAAGAAGAAGAAGAAGAAGAAGAAGAAGAAGAAGAAGAGGTTTTATAACCCACTTTTCTCTACCTTATGTAGCCTCAAAATGGTTTACTATTACAATCCTTTCCTCTCTCCACAACAGATACCTTGTGTTGTAGGTGGGACTGAGAGAGTTCTGTGAGAACTGAGACTACCCAAGTCATCCAGCAGGCTTCATGCATAGGAGAAGGGTAACAAACAAATTTTAATCACCAGATTAAAATTCATCACTTATGTGGAGTAGTGGGGAATCAAACTTGGTCTTCAAGATTAGAGTTGGCTGCTCTTAACAACTACAAGTAAGGATTCATTTGCCCCTATTATCTTTTTATTATTGCTCTGAAATTTCATATTTCATTCCTCCTTTCTTCCAGTGTTGCTGGAAAAATTGGTATAATTAATTCAGGATTTGGCACAGGCACTATTTGCATTTTAAGTACATTTATACATCCTCATTCCTACTACTGGGGATAATTTGCCTGTTGGTAGCATGCTTTTTAAAAAGGTGAATATGATAGGGTTACAGTGGTTAAGAGCAGTGTACTGTAATGTGGAGAATAAGGTTTTGTTTCCCCACACCTCACCATGAAGCCAGTCAGATGATCTTGGGCCAGTCACAGTTCTCTCTGAACTCTCTCAGCCCCACTTACCTCACAAGGGCCCCTTCCGCACACGCAAAATAATGCATCTTCAAACCACTTTCACAACTGTTTGCAAGTGGATTTTGGTATTCCGCACAGCTTCAAAGAGCACTGAAAGCAGTTTGAAAGTGCATTATTCTGCATGTGCGGAATGAGCCCTTGTGTCTGTTGTGAGGAGAGGAAGAGGAGGAATTTGCAAGCCACTTTGAGACTCCTTATGGCTGAGAGAAGTGGGGTAGAAATCCAAACTCTTCTTCATTGGTTGCATTGAAATGTTTTCATGTCGTGTTTCAGTTGTATTCTATTGAGTTTTGGCACATCAATAAAACACTGTACAAAAAGAATCTTTGAAACCTGCATGATACTGGAATCAATCCCTCTCTCTCTCTCTCTCTCTCTCTCTCTCTCTCTCTCTTTCTCTCTCTCTCTCTCTCTCTTTCTCATAGTGGTAAAAGGAAAATTCCCAATGTGCCCATTCCATGTCAATAACAGATCTAGGCAGCTCAGAATTCATATTCCAAGGAGACCTTCACAGAAAGAAATATTCTAAATAGGAGGGAAATTTTGGAAGCTACCTAAGAAGAAGAAGAAGAAGAAGAGTTTGGATTTAAATCCCCCCTTTCTCTCCTATAGGAGACTCAAATGGGCTTACAATCTCCTTGCCCTTCCCCCCTCACAACAAACACTCTGTGAGGTAAGTGGGACTGAGAGAGCTCTGGAAAGCTGTGACTAGCCCAAGGTCACCCAGCTGGCATGTGTGGGAGTGCATAGGCTAATCTGAATTCCCCAGATAAGCCTGCACAACTCAGGCAGCAGAGCTGGGAATCAAACCGGGTTCCTTCAGATCAGAGTGCACCTGCTGTTAGCCAGTACGCCACTGCTCTAAAATGCCTATCAGAAAAGAGTAGAACGATACCTTTGCCAAATACCACAGGAAGACCATACGACAAGACGGACTTACCCACTTCTCCCAGGAGCAGAAGGTGAGAGGAGGAGATAGAGATGAGTGGAACGCTTGCAGAACCCCAGAGCTGAGAGACAATTTATACCTCTTGACTGGATAAGGAACTCCCTTCTCTTTTGCCTGAGGTTTTTAATTTAGTTTCTATACATTGTCTTGGTGCCCAGAATTACTGTAATAAGCCCATGATGCTTGGGTAAATTCAGAGTATATCATCAGTTCCAGACAACAAAAACACAGGAACTCTATCGCTTAACTGCTGGTTAACCCTCTTTTTCATTTCCATTTCCCAAGGGAGTGTAGTTGGCCATACAAGTCTGGTTGCCCTGCTCAGCAATCCCATGTAATTATAGAGGTTCACTGGATAAAATGATTTAAGGCAGACTAGTATATTTTGTTTTGGTGCCTGTATTCCAGATGTTCATAGCTTTTTGTTCCTTTTGCTAGTAAAAAAACCCTAACTGTAAATATTTCCCTCTCCTACCAATCTATGGCCCTTTCCGCATGGGTGGAATACGGCGCCCTGGGGATGGCAAAAACGCCGTCCCCAGGGAGCCGTTCGCACAGGGGGTGCAGCTGCTTCACAGCCGCGCCACCCGAGCGGTGCAAAGTCCGTTTTCCAACCTCACTTCCCAAGTGACGTTTATGGAAAATGGCGGCTTGGAGCCGCTGCCGTGTGAACGGCAGCGGCTTCAAGGCGTCTTCCCTCCCCCCATGTCTGGGCAACCTACCTGCCCTGCGGCCCTCTGGTGCATCGCCGAGGCATGGGGACACACCCCCTCTGCCCTGCGACTCCAGAGTGGTCGCGCAGGGCAGGGGGCATGTCCCCTGGCCTCGGCGACGTGCCGGAGGGCCGCAGGGCAGGTAGGTTGCCCTGATGAGGGTGCAGCTCTGCGCTGTCGTCCCGGGAGGTTCTGGGGGTCGGGTCAGCGTCATCTACGCCGACCCGACCCCTACCGTGGCCGTGCGGAAACAGCCTAAGGGTTTTTATGTTCATGGAAAATCCTGCTCAGCAACCGTTTTAGCCATGACAGCAACATGGATGTATAGGTTTGGATTTATACCTCACTTTTCTCAACCATAACTCTCAAATCAGCTTACAAACGCGTTCCCTTCCTCCCCCCAAAACAGCCACCTTGTGAAGTAGGTGGGGGTGAGAGAGTTTTGAGAGAGCTGTGACTGGCCCAAGGTCACCCAGCAGGCTCCATGTGGAGAAGCAGGGAAACCAATCCTGTTCACCAGATAAGAATCCATTGCTCATGTGGAAGAGTGGGGATTCAAACCTGGTTCTCCAGACCAGAGCCCACTACTCTTAACCATTACACCATGCTGGCTGTCACCATGCTGTATTGGGAAACATGTTGTAAAGAGCCAGGGGAATTTCTGGCCCCTTCCGCACACACAAAATAATGCGTTTTAAAACCACTTTCACAACTGTTTGCAAGTGGATTTTGCTATTCCGCAGAGCTTCAAAGAGCACTGAAAGCAGTTTGAAAATGCATTATTCTGCATGTGCGGAATGAGCCTCAGTTTAACTCCTGACTCCCCCATGATGGTAACCGGATGATCTTGAGCCAGTCTCGGCCTAATATAGCTAATATAGATAGACCTGAGTCTGGTAGTGTAACCCCCATGCTCAGAATGGGTTGACCCAGAAAAGGGTGGAGACTCAAAGCAGCAGGAGGCTGAAGAGCTCATGTAGTTTGGAGGAGACAAGGCTGCCAGACTCGGACCTTGATTTCTACAAGCCCTTAACACCTTGTTAAGGGTTTTTTTGTGGTTGTAATGGGTGGGAATTCTCCTGGAAACCTTCATCATGTTGAATCCTGTTCACCAAGCCCTTGGAGTCTTCAGGAGCCAACCCACTTGCAAAGAAGAATTGGACTTGGCAGTATCAGTAGACTGTAACTAGAAGGACTTGAAATGAAGCCTGAACAGGACCTTGAAGTGTGATGTTAAATGTTGGTGTTTGATGTTATATGTTAAGAAAGGAAACCATTTTGGTTTTTTTTAATTTGTTGTTGCAAACTCATTCCAAGTTCTGCCCCACAGAATCCACAGACAGAGGTTACAGTAGCACCGTAGAGACTCACATGGTTTTCATGGCATGAGCTTTGGACAGTTGAAGATCCTATCATTCGATAATCAGTTATCTGAAAAGAGCCATGACGCTTGAGAACCCACACCCTCAAAAATCTTGCTTGTCCCTGAGGTACTGATGGACTTAAATACAGTTGTCCTATTGCAGATCAACATACTACATTTTGAAGCTACATAACATAGCTGCTGTGAACATAACATGCTGTTGGGAGCCTTATATGTTTTCCCTGATCATCTTGGATGAAGACCTTTTGGATGAACGATGAAGAAATGGAAATTGTGACAGTTCTCCTATTCTTTGGCTCCCTCACCAAGAAGAAGAATTTGGATTTATACCCCACCTTTCTGTCCTTTAAGGAGACTCAAGGTGGCTTACAAGCTCCTTTCCCTTCCTCTCCCCACAACAGACACCTTGTGAGGTAGGTGGGCTGAGAGTGTTCTGAAGAACTGTGACTAGCCCAAGGTCACCCAGCAGGAATGTCAGAGTGCAGAAACACACCTGGTTCACCAGATACGCCTCTGCCACTCAGGTGGAGGAGTGGGGAATCAAACCTGGTTCTCCAGATTAGAATCCACCTGCCCTTAACCACTACACCATGCTGGCTCACCAAAAGGGTGATTGCAACCATGAAATCAGAAGGAGATTGTGACTGGGAAGGACAGCCATGAAAGAGCTAAGCACAATCTTTAAGTATGAGGATGTGTGGCTGGGGGGAGGGAGGGAGAGAAAGAAGAAGAAGAAGAGAAGAAGAGTTTGGATTTATATCCCCCCTTTTTCTCCTGTAGGAGACTCAAAGGGGCTTACAATCTCCTTGCCCTTCCCCCCCTCACAACAAACACCCTGTGAGGTAGGTGGGGCTGAGAGAGCTCCGAGAAGCTGTGACTAGCCCAAGGTCACCCAGCTGGTGTGTGTGGGAGTGTACAGGCTAATCTGAATTCCCCAGATAAGCCTCCACAACTTAAGCGGCAGAGCGGGGAATCAAACCCGGTTCCTCCAGATCAGTGTGCACCTGCTCTTAGCCACTGCTCTTAACATTTCAACATTTGTGCATTTTTCTTTCTTTTATTGGAAAAAAAAGCTGTCCAACGAGAAAAAAAATTACGCAAGGACTCTAGAAAAGGCTTTCTGGAAGTCTTGGTTTGTTTTGGTTTGGTTTGGTTATCCCTCACAATTCCAACTTTGATTTCAAGGTGGCCATTAAGGAAGAATAATTTCAACTGACAATGTCTACCCAAATGAAAATGCATAGTAACCAATAGAGTGAACAAATCAAGACATGTCAAGAAATACAAAACCAACATTTTAACACATTTTCGAACACAATCCAAACCAATAAACTCACCAAGTGCAGTACCAAAAAAAGAGAGGCAAAACATCAATACTAGGCCTTGATAATATATGAATGTTTGTGTCTAAAGCTTTTTAGGTCTGTGGCTGGGGAAGTCACTTCGTCCCTTTGGCATTCACAAGGCCTTGCCTTTTCCATTTCTTTTTGTCAGGCTTCTTAGGGTCTCGGAGCATCACAACATGTGTCACTTCTAGGTGATATGGTAGCGCTTTTGTCATTTTGATACTGCTATTTATTCAATCCTCAGTTGTCTGTGTGGATATGGCTCCCGTCTACTACAGCAGTGATGTCGAACCTATGGCACGGGTGCCGGAGGGGACACTCGGAGCCCTCTCTGTGGGCACGCACACACAGAGTTCATCATGTGGGGGTGGAAAATCACCCCCCCACACACACACACACATCTAGGCTGGCCTGGGCCACTGAGCATGTCGTGCGCACACCGTGGTGAGCAGGGAGGACTCAGCTGGCGAGCCTGGTGCTTGTGCTCCAGGTGGCTGCTGCCCGAGGGGGGGGGGCGCAGAGGAGGCAGAGATGCCAGAGAGGCACAGAGCAGTACACGTGGGACTTGCTGGGGGCTAGAGCAGACTGGCCCCTGCTCGAGTGGTAAGGGCAGAGGAAGAGGGAGCCGACTGTTTTTTTTTCTAAACTAAAACCTCAGCATTCAAGTTAAATTGCTGGGTTGGGACTTTGCGATAAATAAGTGGGGTTTGGGTTGCAATTTGGGCACTCGGTCTCAAAAAGGTTCACCGTCACTGTACTACAGGAAATTCTTAACTGCAAAAATATAATTGAAGCCATCAACTAGCCTCCTTCTTTCTGGGATTTTTTTTTTACAAGGCAAAGTTCATGTGGGAATGCTAACAACCCTTCGCAATGCTCAAATAAGAGCACCACCCAGGCCTATCCAGATACCAGAATTGTATTTGGCAGTTTGATATCCTGGAGGTCATTCTGAGAAATACATGAATGATAACATGAACTGAAGGCAACAGCAACTGACATCAAAGCATTTGGGGGAAGGAAATTAATGGTTAGATTCTCTCCAGCTATTATCCTTGCCAGCTGTAGTCAAAGTTTCATGTTGTTAAACAAGTAGATCCTTTCTGTGGTTTTGCACCCCATAATAATATCACTTAAATGAGGCTGTATTGAATTCCTAAGCAATTCATATTGTATTTTTCATTGTTTAGGAACTTGTGCTTAATAAGCTGTACTTTTTTAAAAAAACTCACATTAATTTGTCTCACTTGAATGCTGGTTTATCTAAGGAGAAAGAGAAGGAGAGAGAAGGAGAAGGAGAAGGAGAAGGAGAAGGAGAAGGAGAAGGAGAAGGAGAAGGAGAAGAAGAAGAAGAAGAAGAAGAAGAAGAAGAAGAAGAAGAAGAAGAAGAAGAAGAAGAAGAAGAAGCAGCAGCAGCAGCAGCAGCAGCAGCAGCAGCAGCAGCAGCACTGGAGGAGGAGGAGGAGGAGGAGTTTGGATGTATAACTGCTTTGAGGAGTCTCAAAGTAGCTTACAAACAACAGACACCTTGTCCCTTTTCGCACGGGCCTTTTACAGCGCCCTAGGGATGGCAAAAACGCCGTCCCTAGGGAGCTGTTCGCATGGGGCAGCTGCGCCGCCCTCGCTCCCCCCAGTGGCACGAAGCCACTGTTTCCAAACCTTGTTCCTGAGCGAGGTTTTTGGGAAACAGCGGCTTCCAACTGCTGCCATGCGAACAGCAGCGGCTGGAAGGCACCATCCCTCCCCCCTTGCCCAATCAACTTACCGTCCCTGCAATTGTCCGGCGCGTCGTTGAGGCCTGGGGACACCCCCCCTGCCCTGCGACTCCGGAGCAGTTGCCAGAGGCGTTCCTCCCATTGGGCAAAGTGGGCAGTTGCCCTGGGCGCAGCCCTGTGGGGGGCGCAGGTCTGTTTGTGGGAT